>NC_133008.1:19981361-20284391 GCF_048564905.1 Vicugna pacos
ATTCAGACATTTAAAATCAATTATCATCAAATCATTTAAAATATTAGCTTTTGAAAACATCAAATTGCACTGTTTATATATTTGTCATTTTATACTGTTTAATTTATATTTGTTTTTTATTAAAATAAAAAATATGTATAAAATTTATCATCAGTAAATAATTGACCTATAATAAATTATGCATAAAGTATGCAGTGTAATAAAATTTGACATACGTATACACCCATGAAGCCATTATGATAATTAAGAAATGATCACTGTATCTCCTCGTTCCCTAGCAATGCTTCACACAGACTTTCTATCACTATGGATCAGTTTATATTTTCTAGATTTCTATATAAATAGAATTCTACTGTATGAAAATTTTTGTCTGGATTCTCTAACTCAGCATAAGTATTTTGAAGAGTCATTTGATATATACAACAATAATTCTTTTCTCTTTATTGTGGAATTGTCTTCCATTGTATGGCTAACCACAATTGTTTATCTCTTCCCTCATTGATGAACATCTGGTTTGGGTTCAGTTTGGGGCTATTGAAAGCAAAGATGCTGTGAGCATTCATATACAAATCTTTACATGGATATATATATTCTTTCCTCTTGAGTTCATATCTTGTAGTTAAATGGTCATATAATATGGCACATGTGTGTTTCACACTTTGAGACACTGTCAAACTGTTTTCCCAGGTGTGTGCATGATATTACAATCCCAGTAGCAATGTATGAGAGTTTCAGTGCCTACACGTTTTCCCCTACAATTGGTACAGTCAAGTCTTTTCTAATTTTAGCCATTCCAGTAGGTGTGGAGAGATGTATTATTATGGTTTTCATTTGCAATTCCCTAATGCCTAGTATGTTGACATCTTTTCATGTGCCTTTTTGTCACCAGTATATCTTGGTAAAGTATCTGTTCAAGTCTATTCACCATTTTTTTAATTTGAGTTGTTTGTTTTCTTATGGAGCTTTGCACGTTCTAGGTATACTGAATGCAAGTCCTCTATCAGACATATGTTAAGCAAATGTTTTTTTCTGGCTTTTTTTTTTCATTTATCTTGCTTTTCTCATACATTGTGAAGGTAATATATCAATCCATGAAAACCTTCCTGTTTTTTATTGACCTTGTAATGTCATTGTCTACTCTTTGGTATCAGGATAGAATTTTCATTAGGGAATGAGGTGGGAAAGATGTTTCCTAGTCCTGTTTTTTTGGATAAATCTGTGAAAGACTAGTGTTAATTCACTTTTCGATATTTGGCAGAATTTACCATTGAAGCCATCTGTTCATAGGCTTTTTTTTCTAGAAAAATTTTTGATTACTAATTCAATCTCTTTTCTTATTATATTGACTCTTTTTTTTAGCATATTTGAGTAGTTTGTGTCTTTCTTTGTCCATTTTCTCTGTTGCATAATCTGTTGATATACAGTCATTCTTAGCATTCCCTTATAACCCTTTTTATTTCTCCTTCATTTTTGAAAGATAGTTTCATTGGGCATAGATTTATCAGCCGACACTTTCTACTTCCAGTACTTCAGAGATGTTTTCACTCACACAGTTGTGTTGTTCCTGGTGAGAATTCTACCATTATCTTCAATTTCGCTACCTGTGACGTAAGATTTTTTCTATTACTAACTTTGAAAATTTGACTGTAATGTGCCTCAGCATAATTTTCCCTATGTTTCTTGTAATTGAGATCTCTTTTTAGTTTCTTTGGATCCATGCGTTTATAGCTTCCATCAAATTTGGAAAGTTTTTAGTCATTCATTGATAAAGTTTTTCTGTGCCTTCTCTATTTTGGATTCTCTCGTTTCAGATACATTAGGCTACTTGAAGTGTTCCCGCTGCTCACTGATAATCTTTTTTTTTTTAAATTCTCACTGTGTTTCATTGTGAATAGGTTGTATTGATACATCTTCAAGTTCTCTACCCAGTACTGATCTGCTTAATCTTCCATTAAATCACTTCACTGTGTTTTTCATCTTAGTCATTTTTTTTTTCTAGAAGTTGAGTTTGATTGATTTTTATATCTTCTGCATCTCTCCTTAGCCTTTTGGAAGTATACATTATAATCATTGTTTTAAAGTCCTTGTCTGCTAATGATAAAATCTGTGTCACTTCTGGGTCACTACTTCCAGCCCTGTTTGAGTGCCAGGCAATTTAACCTTTAATCTTTCTGGATGGTTCTTTCTCTTATCTCGGGAAATCTTCTCATGTTCATGATCTCATCAGCCCTCTGCTCTAGCCTCTGTGAAGACCCTCTGCAGATCCCCGTGATTCTGTCTCTGTAGGTGTTCTCCTCTCCAATACTCCACCCTGTGAACTCAAATTGTCTTGGTTTTTTTGGACTCTAAGACTCATGGCACCTGCTGGGTTCTGCCTGTGTCTTCCCGCACCACGCCATGGCCTGGAAACTCTCTCAAGGCAATAAACAGAGGCAATCATAGGGTTCACCTCATTTGTTTCTTGTTTCTCAAGGATCACTGGTCCTCATTGCCTGTTGTTCAGTGTCTTGAACACTATTGTTTCACATATTTCTGTGGCTATTTTTAAATGTTTCAGAGAGGAGGGTCAGTATGATCTCTGCTGTACCATATTGGCTGGATTCAGTTCACATCTGAAAAGAGTTCTTTGGAGATTTTTTTTTCAAACATCCTATGGGCCACATTTCAGAAACCTGACATAAGCCAAATATATTTTTATTCCTATACTTCTATTGCCTTTTATTCATCCATGCATTCATTCCTTTATCCTTCAGTCAATAGGAGGGTCTATTAAGTTTGAAAGTCTTCTGCTGGTCACTGAATACAGTGACAGGCAAAATCAAGTGCGTCTTCCACCTTACTGAGGCTCCTTGCCTAATGAAAAAGAACTATATTTCCAAGTTCTAAGATAAAGACTCTGAAAAAAAGTAATTCTGTTGTATGAGCCTGTTTTAAAAAAGAAACCCACTGGGATGTCTTTGCAGTGTGTCCACTCGAGTGGACTGGACCGTGTTTGCAGCCCTCACTTTCTCGTGTGTTTCTGGTCAGGGTTGCTCCAGGGAAGATGCCTGGGAGATGTGCAGGCTGCAAGAGAAGCCATGGCCATGATTTAGCTCAGGAACATATTTGCTGAGCCGCTGACTCCTTTTGTTTTCGCGACGCAGGAGCTAGATCTGAAATTGTTCTACCCTCTCCTGGATCCTTTTTAGCTTCTGGGCAAGATAATGTATGTGTACTTTTGTGATGAGGGACTCTGGCTTCTACAGGACACTCTTATCATCAGGGTCAGCGACCGGAAGTGGCAGGGCTTCAGTGGGGCTCCGGTCTGAGCTTGGGGTTTCCAGCACGCTCTTGATCCCCTCCTTTACAGCTGCCTTCCCTTCCCATGAAACACCAAGGCAGCAGTCTCACAGAGACTGCTTCACCAGCTTCCACAATTGCTTCAGTCCAATTCCCTATTAAAGAAAACCGTTTTTTCTGTCTATATCATATTAAGCTCTCCTAGAAGCTATTTGAGTTTAGGATGTAGGAAACTTAGTGCCTTTTATCTTCCACTTTGGACCTCCCTATAATTTCAGAATAACAGGAAAAAATCACTCTGAGGATCCTGTTAAATTTTGTCCTGAGGGAAACAGGAAACCATGACAGGATTTTAGGATGGGTCATGACATAGGATTTGCATTTTAGAAAAACAGCTGTCTCCTATATGAAAAGCCATACTGGAGATAAGAGACAAGGTATCTAAGATGTCTGATTAAGATGCTCTTGGAGCAATCCGGGGGTGGAGGGGTGATGATGCAGGCACAAAAAAGGGCACAGAACATTAGGAGAGTGTGATAAAGATATTAGGAAGTAGGTTCAGAATTTGTTGAACTTTGATGTGTCTCAGCTCATAAGTTATTCTCATTTTGAAAGAAAAAAAAAAAGAGGTGAAAACACACAGGAGGAAACCAGTCATCATGGGCATTCAGGGCTCCAAGACTCCTAAGTAGGAAGACAGATGTAGGACAAAGTTGTCTCACCAATATCTCTCATCAGCTTTGCATCATCCTAATTCTATTTAGATTACATAGCTCCCTGCCAACTTTGGCCCATGGACCAAAGCCTCCTACGTCCCCTGGAGCTTGTGAAAAATGCAGTATGTCGGCTCCGCTTGTAACTTCCATGGAGCAAAAGCTACATCTTAACAAGATCCCCAGATGAGTTACATGCACATTAAAGTTAAAGAAGTTCTGCAGAGATTCTAGCAGGCTGCCCGTGGAGACAACATGGACCTTGAGGGCATTCTGCCTACATTACATAAGTTAGACACAGAAAGGCGAATACTGTGTGATCACACTTGTATGTGGACTCTAAAAATAAATAAATAAATAACACAAAAATGAAAATACTGAGCTCAAAGAGGCAGGGGGTGGGGCGTGAGGGGTGGGCAAAATGGGTAATGGACATCAATAGGTACAAATTTCCAGTTATAAGATAAATAAGTTATGAGAATATAATGTACAACCTGTGACTATAGTTAATAATACTGTACTGCATATTTGAAAGTTGCTAAAAATAGCCTCATGTTCTCATCACCAGAAAAATATTCTAACTGTGTGCAGTGACAGATGTCAACTAGAATTATTG
This sequence comes from Vicugna pacos, assembly GCF_048564905.1. Lineage (NCBI taxonomy): Eukaryota > Metazoa > Chordata > Mammalia > Artiodactyla > Camelidae > Vicugna > Vicugna pacos. Next base: position 19,985,970 of record NC_133008.1, read on the forward strand.
GGGTGATCATTTCACAATATATACAGGTATCAAATCATTACATTGTATAGCTGAAACTAATATTATGTTCTATGTCAATTATACCTCAATTTAAAAAAAAAAGTGACATCACAAAAAGATTAAAGATCCTAGCAGGTTAGAGAAATCTAAATCATATTTTGCTTTCCCAATCCTTTAAAATAGGCCATCCCAGACTGAATAGGCAATGGCTGGCTAGAGAAAGGTTCAGAATTTTCCCTCCCACTCTCAGGGCATCAGAGAGAGACTGCATGTTCTTCTTCACACTTATCATCCTCCAAGTACTATTTTAGCCTCTTCCGACTCGTTGGAGCAGGTGGGACTCCTGACATCTTATCACTGCTTGTAATTTCCAAACAGCACAACAGCCATGGCTGTCAGTGGGATTTTCCAATACATCTGGCATGCAGCCGACTTAGCACAACTCTGGCAATGCTAATAATAAAAGGCCTCCCTTTGGGATGCCTCCAAAGCAGATGTAAAACATTATCTGGTTATAACTAGATTAAAGAAGTTTCTTCTGATGAAGGCATTTTTCCCTTTTGTGATTTCCTCTTACTAATAATGAGCAGAAAATAGGTAAGGCTATGAAAATCTCTGAATGCTCATGACGAGACCAAGGGTGAGGCCGGGGTTTAGGAGTGAGGACATTGTGTTCTCAGCCAATCCCTGGGTCTCATCAACGTGTAGCAGTAACTGTGCCGTACACCAGACACTAACACATTGTAACTGACTGTACTTCAATAAGAAACAAAGTTTTTAAAATGCAATTTAAGGATTGGAATATTTCTAATTTTGTCTTGATCTAATTAGTATTTTATTCTAATCTGGTGTGATAACACTATATCCTTTATATTTGCACTCACACCTTTAAAAGTAGTGCTTTTCCTATGACTGGATTGATTCTACGTGTCTTTTTCCTTTAGTTTGGTATGTCTATGCCACTGGACTATTTTATTTCATTCCTAGGCGTATGTATATAACAGGGTAAGAAAGTAAAACCCTAATGGCAGAACAAGTACCTCCATTTAAAAAAACAGACGAATAAATAAATAAACCAATGGCAGAACATGGCAAATAGCATATTCTCACCTTTCCTGATCTTTCCATCATGCCCCTGCTTTTACAGGACTAGCTGAGATCTTTATCTGCGTAGCTCAGTCCTCACCTGCAGTTTTGTGAATGGCCTAAGTCATTTCCAGTGGCAATTTCCTGGTGACTGTTTATCTCCAGTAAAATGCTGCTTTCAAAGTAACATTTCCAATAAAATAAGGGTACAAAAAAAAATGGGTAGCAATAGTCCATTTCAGGAGCACTCATCTGAGGTCTACTCAGCTCACCTTGCCGTGAAGCAGTGCCTAGCACTGTGCCTAGTCAGCAATTATTAATTGATTGAGATCTAAATAAAAAAAAAAGCTGTGATATGCCTATAGGTAATTTGGAAGGAAGGAAAGAGAAAAGATGGGAGGGGGCAAAAACAGATGTGTGAGAGAGAGTCATTCCTGCTTAGAAGTGAGGAAGTAGAATTCAGGTCACCAGAAGACTCACACCTCACGCTCCTGGTTTAAAACTCAACATAATGCATTTGTTATCCAAGTACACATTACATAATTTAGAGTTAAACAGTCTAATGTTAAGGAAACATTTTCCACACTGAGTCTAATTGTATCTTTCTAATGATACACCACTGTACAGAAGGGCATAATTTAATTGTTGCTCCTTTGTTGATACATTGGTTTAATATCCTCTTACTATTTAGACATTTTAGTGTATGCCTTTCTATATATGTGCCCAGGCGGTGAGGGTAATTAAATGCTATTAAACAACTTAACCACTTTTCCCCCCACCCCCTTGTGTTTTCCACATAATACCCAACCCCGCAGAGTCGTCGTGGTGTTTCCTGATCTATAATTGTAACATGGACCTGTGTTGTCCTTCCTTAGATTATCTCTCCTAAGTGTGAAATACCTCCAGCTGCCTCCCTTTTTTACTTCGGTGGAATCTCTGCTCTCATCAAAGAGGGAGCAACAAGAAATTTTCGATGCTAACAGGAAGAGAAATAAAAGTCTATACAATTTTCAAGGCTTAACCTCATAGGAAAAATGGGTGCAGCAGTCAGGAACTCATCCAGTTAACAGAAGAGGGAGATACCCGAATGTGGCTTTCTTCTCGACATTCACTCTATTTATTTATTTATTTTGGTGGGGAGAGGTAGTTAAGTTTACTTGTCTATTTTTGGAGGAGGTGCCAGGGATTGAACCTAGGACCTCGTGCATGCTAAGCATGCATTCTACTGCTTGAGATACACCCTCCCCCAACACTGGTTTAATAAATGTAATGCATACTTGAGTACATAATAACAGTTTACATGTAAGAATAGGGAACACCAAATTCTGTGCTGGGTGCTGAGAACAGGCTAGAGAGATTCTCAATGTGCTGACAGTGTCTTTTCAGACCTTTTGGCTTTTAAATTATTATTCAGTAACAAGTGAATCAATACGATTTTAAGAATGATAATGGTATTTAATATTTAGCGAGCATCTGTCAGTTACTTGCTGAGCATTGTGCTTACAAACTTTATATACATCTTCACATTTGAACCTCACAAAAAGCCTACAGGTGGCTACTTTTGGAGAGTTGAACAGTTCTGGAAGGAAACATTGCTGGATTCTTTGTCACTCTACTTGGTCTGGCAAACACACCTTTGACGTGGTCTCACTGAGCATCTACACCCCCAGGCTGAAAACTACTGCGGATAACTGATCGATTACAGGTACTCCAGCCGATGCAATGTGCCAGCTGTCCATTATCACACAGGAGAAAACTGAATGTTAACCTCAAAGACAGAGGTTAGCAGGCATCTCCAATGATGCAGCGAAGTGAGTTCTTCCTTTCTCCAGAACTCAGTTCTCAGTCATAGAGCTCTTCCCCTGTCAAAAGAAAATTCCCACTTTTCTAATTTTTAAAAGTATTTGGGAGGGGTGGGTATAGCTCAGTGGTAGAAAGCCTACACGATGTCCTGGGTTCAATCCCCCCTCCATTTAAAAAAAAATTTAAAGATTAAAAAGTAAAACTATTTTCTTTAGAAAGGCCTTTGAGCCAGTTAAAATACTATTTTTTAGTTTTATTGCCATTTTTTCCACATTGTCTCAGAAACCAGTCACTCATGAGATGAAGGGTCAGAGATTAAGTATGTTTTTTATTATAACTAATCTTAACAAGTGTCTATTATTTTTAATCATATCCTCATGCCTGGGTTCCACTTCCAGAGACTCTGATTCCATTAGTCTGGGTGTAGGCTGAATGTTGAAATTTTTCTAAAGTTCCTCAGCAGACTCTTAGATTTAAGATTTAGCCTTTTAGATTGAGAACCGTTGCCTCAGAAGTCTTTTTGAGAAAAAAATAAAGTCAAGACTGTCCTTGAGGCTCACTTACCTCAGTTCCCTGATTTGTAAAATGAGGCCCTTTCAACTGATACATGTATTTTTTTCAAACATTATTTAAGGAGCAGATTCCTTTGTATTTAAAAAAAAAAATCTGAGGCATAGAATTTAACCAGCAACTTCACTTTAGAAGGCCAGTACTGTTCCGGCTGCTCTCATCCTCAGGTTGAAGCTGGGGACGAGGCAGCAGTTGGAGGGGAAGAGGCTTGTTCCAGCCCCAAACCAGGCTACTCACCCACCCTCCCCGATGGTCCGCTGAAGCCAGATTTAAGGCAGCCTTTCCACATCCGAGCACAGACAGGAGTCGATAACACTTGTGCAGCTCACTGAGGCAAGTGGATAAGCCCCTGGCAGAAGCTAGTGGCTTAGAGCTTTCAGCTGTCCGGGGCCACTCTATGGCTGGAGGGGAGGGCCTGATAGTTTGGGCACATTTGAGGCCAATTAATGGCACCCTGGTTAGAAATCAGCCCTGCCTTAAGACACAGATCCTGAACCAAGGACTCCTAACAGCATAGCTTGAAAACCACCTTGGGGCCTGAAAATGTGTGGCCCTATAAACAACAGGTGGCTATTGATTGATTGATTCATGCAATATATATGTTTTGATGATCTACAGCAAAGGTACGGTTGTAGGTGCTGGAGAGACACGGATGAGCAAAACAGGTCTGATCTCGCTTTCAAGGCATTTTCAGGCTAATGGGGGAGCCATGGCAGCAAATAATGAGCACAAATAGAATGTGGTCAATCCCGATCAGTGTCAAGGAAGCCATGTGAGAGAATAACCCTGTGATGTGTGCTTCAGTCAGGGAGGTCAAAGACAGTCCCGCCAAGAAGGGGGCATTTATGCCCAAGTTGAAAGGTTGAGAAGAACCAGCCACATCAGTGTGGGTGTGCAGGGGGTGCTGGGAGAATGTGAACTCGAGGTGAGGGAGTAGCATTTGCAAGGACCCTGAGGTGGAAGACACCTTGCTCATATCGGGAAAGCTCAAGTCAACCAAGTGGCTGGAGCTAGATGAGCATCGTGCGATGAGAGGAGGGACATCCAGGGACCAGCTCGTGCTGGGCCTGCCAGGGCACGCTGAGAATGTGTGACCCTGTCTTAAGAGCATGGGGAGTCATTGGAGGATGGAGACGCGATGTGATGTAACTTTAAAGATGGTCACCTGTATGCAGCATGACAGACCAATTAGAGGGGGGACAAGCGTGTAAACAGGGAGTCCATGGAGGTGGTTATCGCAGGAGCCCACGGGGAGGACCGTGGCTTGGTCCTGGGTCCTGGCCTGGAGGAAGGGAGAGGGATGGATTTGAAATTTTCTTCAAAAAGAGAACCCAAAATACTTACCTGCAGGGGAGGGAAAGGGAAGGGAAAGTGGGTCCATTCAATCTCAATCTCAAGTACGAAGCAGCCCTTGGGAAGAGGCTCCGTCCAGTCCCATTGCTGAGCCACTGACAGTGCCACTGACTGATGGGTGTGCATTTTAATTTTCAGATCTGTCTGTAAAGTTGGTATACACTCTATCCTGATTACACAGGACTATTGTGAAGGAAAAAGTAGAATCATTCCTAGAACGCATTTATAAAGATGTCAAGCTCAGTGGGAGCGGAAGGTCCCGGCCACAGCGCTGCCCTCGTAGTAGAAGGCACCCACATCAATGTCAAAAAGTTGTGAAGGGTAAATGAACAGATTACAGTGTACTGAGTTTCACTCTCTAAACCATTTACTTCTCAATAAGGATTGATGTCTTGGGCCTGGCTCTGTGATTTATTAGCTTAGTAACCTTGAAAATGTCAACAATATCAGATCAGGTACCATGTGCCAGACGTTATGCTTAGTGAGCGCTTTGGACACTTCACCTCATTGACTCCTCACGGCCATCGGGTGTGCAGGACTTGTCCTTGTTTAGTAGGTAAAGAGGTTTCTGCCCCTGAGATTAGCTCACTTGACCTCACTTATTAACTAGAAAAGGTCTCTCGCAGAGCCAGGACTCAAACCAAGTTCTCAACACCCCGCTCAGCTCTCCACGCTTCCATTTCTATGTCTTGACACTGATATAATCCTGCCTGCCTTACATGTTAGTTGGGAAGATCAGATTAAATGGCATGTGTAAAATATATCTATAAACTGTAGTGTATTTTGGCAAATATGTGGAGTCTAAGACAGGTACAAGCTCTATGTAATTTATTCTGCCAATTTACGGCCATGAATTAGATGCTTAGAAATCTGAGCGTTCATGTCCTTCTGCTGAGTCCTGAAGAGGTGATTTTTCTTTTGTATCTTTGTGTACTTTTGCATTTGTTATTTAGTTTTAATTTGTGTTTCTTCTCCTGGGACCTGGCTGAGGTGGTATGCTTGGGAGAACACACTTTTTTTTTTTTGGTCTGCCTTTAATCGGCTATTTTGGATCTGTCACTGATGAACTGGCAGCTTTTCAGGATGTCTTGAGATGATGCAATTTGAGATTAAGGTCTGTGCTGGCAGCCAAGAATTATAACTTTAAAATGTCTTAATAGATACAAAGTCCCGGTTAAGGTCACATCCTGTAGAAATGTGGGGGAATAGCTTTTCCTCATTTTGACTGTGTTCAAAACTGGCAACAATTTAGAAAAATGGAAACTTACTCACGTAACCCAGGACCCAAGAACTCCATACTCTTACTGAAAATATGCAAGGGCGAACAGACTGATTTAAATGAAGCAGATAATTGATACGAAGAATTAACAGATAATACCTTTCTTTTCAGATTTAGACATGCAGGTGACATTTGAGACATGCTACTGATTGAAAAAAGTCTATAGAAATGCACAGATAGTCTAATTTATGTCTAGCCCAATCAAAGATAAAAAAAATTCAGCAACACATGTAGACACAACACATTCCATTCTAGCTTTCACTTGGCGTGTGGGTCCCTGGTAGAAGGCTTAGGTGTCGATGGCAGTTCTTGAAGGATAAGATGACAATGAACTTGAGAAAGACCTAATTTGTGGTGTGTTATGTCACCATTCTGGAAGAACTTAAATGAGCTGTATGTGCACTTCCATTTCAGGGAATATTGACACATTCTAGACTCTTGAGTCATGATTAGCTAAGCAAGGCCAGATCCTCACCCAGGGAAGAAAACAGTGTCTAGATTTCTCTGGATAAAATCTCTTCCTATGTATCTTCTCTTGTTCCTTTGTCTGATGTGCTTGTGGAAGGGGGTGAGTTCAGGGTCTTTCTGCTCCCCTATCTTGGCCAACCTCCTTTGCATATTTTTTCTACTCCAGAAAGCCTAACCACATTCCCTAAAAGGGAGCCAGAACAAGTGGAGAAAACACGGTGCTTTTTTTCTGTGATAAGTGACCAAACTTGTTCACAAGTCACCTGTGTGGATGTGGAATCTGTAAGAAAGAGACTATCTCTCCAGGACTGGAAGTCCTGCAAAGCAGGGAGAAGAAAGCGTCGGTGAACAATGCCTGTCCTGGTTCCTGCATAAAACTGCTGAAGACGTGGTAATGTGTGCTACCTCCATGCATCATTGTACGATAAGTAGGATAAATGTTCAGACAGTGTTAATACACTGGCTATCATGTTTGCAAATAAATATGCTGAGAAGAGATCGTCATCAGAAGAAATGGCAATTTCGATAGTAAAAATTACCGAATGCATTCACATGGGTGTGTATGGAGCAACAGCCTAAAGAAATGAATAATAAAATTGATCACAATGAATATAGAGGTCAATGCCTGGCCCTAAATGAATATCTAGTAAATAGTAAATGCCCAAAATTAATGGGATCAATTGTGGAGAAAAATCAATATGGCTGGTCTGTGTGAGAGCATTAACTTTAATGGTTCTCATTTTTATGTATTAAGTCTACTTGAAAAAGAGCAAATGAGCAATAAAATAACTTAGGTTGGTACCTTGCTATTTTTCTTACGTGACAGTTGTGTTTTCTATGGCTCAACCTAATTCCTGGCCATGTAAAACCAGAGGGACAACAGTTTCACCTCATGATTCCAAACAACCGGTTTGACTTCTTTTTATGGTGAATTGACTTTTAAAATCAGATTGTTTACAGTCACCTTTGGCTTGTTTGTTAGGATTAAATTCATTTGTTCATCAAACATTTACTTAATTCTTTCTATGTACCCAGTGAGTACTTTTATAGGAACTGAAAATACAGGAGTGAACAAGGCAGATAAGTTCCCTGCTCCCATGGAGATTATGTTTTGATGTGAGACAGACCATTAAGAAGAACATAAATAAGATTACTTCATAAACTAGTAATGTTATCAATCATAAAGAATAAAGTAAATCACTAAACTGTTTATGTTTTGTGGGAAAGTACTCATGCACATGGACTAGATGAGACATGGGGATCTGGGAAAAGTTCTCTGAAAAGATTAGCTTTTGGTCTCTGAATAATGAGGAACCGGCTATGGGACAAGTTGTGGGAAGAACATTCTAGGCAGGGTGAACAGCAAAAGAAAAAGCTCTGGGTCAGATATAAGCTTAGAGAGAATAAATTCTTGACATACAAGGCCAGTAAGCTGGAGCATAATGAAAAAGTGGGAGAGTGGTAAGAAATAAATTAGAGAGAAAGGGGCCAGAACTTGGTACATTTTCTAAACCTTGGAAACGAGGTTATATTTTATCTTGAGTGCACTGGGAAACTGTTGGATGGTACTTAGTAGTCTGTGAAATGACTTAATTTAATTCTTTAATAGATTGTTTGGCTTCAATGTGGAGGATGGGTTGGTCAATAAATCCCTGACCTAATAACTGTTTGGTTAGATGGTAACTTTTGCAATTCAGTTGCCAAATTCAACTGTCAAAATTTATTCACTCAGCCAGTGTTTGTTGAGCACTTCGTGCTATGCCCTAGGAATACAAAGACAGATAAGACATTGCCTCTGCCATCAAGAATCTCAAAGTCTAGCAAAAAACTGTTACAGAAAGTAAACAAATCATCATTTACAGTTTTGACTTTACCTAAGTGAAGGTACAGATGTTTCTTCCTAATTTGAATTTGACATGGATTAGAGGACTGGAATCTACGGCTCTCCACTGAAGAATTCCTTTTTTTTTTTTTTTTTTTGGCCTGAGGGTCTGCTAATTAGCAATAGCCTTTATATTAGTCAGGCCTTCTTCAGTTGCAATGGATGAGAAATCAAACTAGCTTAAGACAAAAAAGAAGTATATGGAAGATTTATTACTTCCACGTAAATCTAAAATTAGTTCAAAGTAAAATGTTTCTAAGTTGTAGAATGCATCTAAAGAGTGTTTAGAGTGAAATGTGTGGTGTAATAGCAATTTACAACTTCAAGTACTTATGTTAGAAAAGAAAAAGAGTGAAATCAGTGATTGAAATTTCTCCCTTACAAAGTTAGAAAAAGAACACATTCAATTCCAAGTAAATAGAAACAAGGAAAACTTATATAAAGATAGAAATTAATAAAATGGAAAACAGACAATACAGAAAATTAACAGAGAGCAAGCCAACTTTCTAAACTCTACTTTTTGTACGTCTAAATACATATATCTACTTGTTTCTGCCAAGTAGTTAAGAATAATTTTTTTTTTAAATTCACAACTCGAAGCTTTTTGGACTACCCAAATAATATTATTTTGTGCTTCAAAACGCCTTCAAAGGCAGGCATGTTGTTAAACAGTTCAGGGATTCCTGTGTCTTGCTTAGCTCCAAGGCAGCGTTCACTGTGGTCCCAGGGGTTGGATGAGCCATTTATTTCTGATTCATAAGTTACACTAAAAGAGATGCCCTTTGGTCTGCCAGATTTATAAAGTGAAAATCTCCTGTTAGAACCCCCTTTTTTTGCAGTTTGCCAACAAAACTCTGAAAACTGGAGCTCAGATTCACTCATTTTGAAATATCCTCAGGTCAGAAGCAGTCTCAAGTGTCCTGCTTACTGCTGCGGATTCTGGGCTTCACTTAAAGCAGAGGTCAGCAAACAGTTTTCATAAAGAGTTAGATCATGTAGGCACTGATTGCAGTCATAACATCTCATCATGACGACTCAACCCTGCCATTTAGGGCAAAAGCAGCAGTGAAAAATAAAATAAATGAGGAGGCTATGTTTCAGTAAAACTTCACTTGAACATTGAAATTTGAGTTTCACATAATTTTCATGTGGCACTTTTTTTTTTTTGCAGCTATTTAAAACTATGGAAAACATTCTTAGCTTAGGGACCACGCAAAAACAGACAGCAGCCCAGATTTGTCTCACGGGCTGGAGTTTACCAACCTCTGACTCACAGATTTGCCTGATATATTTTTGCTTCTTTGTTAGTCTTTGCTGGTATATGTTTATACATGTATTTGTGTGTGTGTGTGTGTGTGTGTGAGTCTCCATGTGACAGGAGACTATGATCAGATTAACAAAAATTGAAGTAAATGCAGAAGAACATTTAGGAATACTTACAGATTCCTTAATCTTCCTACATTTTTCACAGTTTTTAGACTGTAAGGTCTCATCCATTTAGATTTAGAGCCATTTCTTCACCAGAGTTAGAATTAAAAAGAGAGTCTGTATGCAGGCAGGCAGAGAGTGATGTATCTGCAGACCAAGGAGTGCTGGAGGGAACTAGTTACAAAACCTAGGCATAATAGAAAGAGCAACTGCCTGAGGCACTGAGGATTGGGCAGAAGAAGGCACGGTGGTAGGAGTGCTCTGTTGGGGCTGGGGAGGAGTAGGACTGAACGAAGTAAGTTCTGTTTTCCCAGCCTTTGGTCTAGGACTAAGTGCATTTGGTATGGCTCAGGTGAGGTGGCAAGAGTGCACTTGGATTTTTTTTTTAATGCACTTTTTTCCTGGCAAGGGGAACTGCAGCTACTGAGATAAATTAGGAAATCCTGGAAGGAAAAAAAGGTGGGGTGGGGAATCCTGCAATTCTTTCTACCCACATCTCTGATTAGTCCCTGGACCACATATGGATGGCCAGACCCAGAACAGCTTGACTAAAGACAGAATATCTGGAAATGACAGAAGTTAAGGTAGATTGGTAGAAGTTATCTAATTTGAAGAAGAGAGAGAGAAAAAAATAAAAGTAAGAAAATAAGAGAAAGGAAAATAAAATTAAATGGACAGAGCTCTGAGGACCTGTTAAAAAATAACAAATGCCTATAATGAAAAAATATGAAAACGAATATATGTATGTATATGGATGAATGAAACATGCTGTTTGTACACTAGAAATTGACACAAGATTGTAAACTGACTAGACTTCAATAGGAAAAATAATAATGACAAATGGTCTGACATATTGGACAACTGGAATCCTGAAAGGGGAAGAAAGAAAAAATTATATGACAGCAAAAATATTTTAAAGTAATGGCTCCAAATTCCCCATATGTGATTGAAGAAATTTGCAGATACAAGATGGTTAATAAACACAAAGCAGAAACAAACATGAAGAAGCTCATACTGTCAAACTATTAAAAGCTACAATCAACCTATTAAACACCAGAGATGAAAAGCAAATCTTGAGAGAGTAGCCAGGGAAAATATACATTACCAACGGGGAACAGTGATCCAATGAATGTCTGATTTCCCGTCAGAAACCATGGAGGCCAGAAGAGAGTGGAACAACTCTTTTAAAGTGCTGAAAGAAATAGAAAAACATGCCAGATTCTGTAAATTAGAATTTTTTTTTTAATCCCGAAGTAGAAAATTCAGAGGAAAAAAAACAACCTTAAAAAATCAAGACCAATTCATCCTAAAGAAAACTAAGAGAATTCTCTATCAGTTAAAGTCTTTAAGGGAAATCTACAGACTAAAAGAAATGATACCAGATGGAAATTCACATCCTCAAATAACACTTAAGCACATTGTAAATAATATGCATCTGAATAAATTTTTAAAGCATTTTATTCTTTTTTACTTTTCCTCTTAAGTTCTTTATCAGTTATGTAACTTTGAAGCAAAATTTAATGTTGTTTTGTGGGGTTTATAATACACAAAGATAAAATATATATAACAGTGATAACACAAAGGATTGAGTGTATAGAGGTGTATACTACTGCCAGATTCTTAAATTTGTGTGAAAAGGTACTAGTTTATCTCTAAGCAGATCATGAAACAATAAGGATGTATTTTGTTTTCCCTAAAACAACAACTTTAAAAGATGCAATGAAGTATTAAAAAGTATTAGAAGAGGCTGCAGGATGCTCTTTAGGAGATTTTAGGGCTGAACAGTAACAGGTGAGAATGGAATTAGAAGAGCTCTCATGGGCTACTGGAGGAGCCCCAGAGCTGCACCACTTGAATCTCCTTTCAAGAAAAAACTTGACTTTTGATTGTGCTAAGCTGACAGCTTCCAGCTGTTAACACCTTCAGAACCTGCCTCAGCTTTCAAGCTGAAGTCACAGTTTTCCTGGGCACCTCCAGACAGAGACTGAGCGTGGTGGGGCACTGGGGCCCAGACATTTCTGTCCAGCTCAGGACTTCTCTAGTGGAAATCTTTGTTCCAGCTATCCTCCACTGGGTTGCCAGGACTTTCTCCCTGTCTACACTGTGGTCAGAAACCTTTCTTCAACGCTGCTTCCTCTCCTTTCATCTTTCTCCCATAGTAAACCTCTTGTAGTCCTAATTACATCTCAGCATCCGCTCCCCGAGGACCCAATTAATGCTGCTCCCCTTCCAAAGCTGAGACTGTGCCTGCCTTCTTTAGTTTTCCAGAAAACTGTGATTTATCTGAAGCAAGAGGCGGACAGAGAAGGAAGCATCATTTTTGCCCGAAGGTTATGAGAAGGGATGTTGTGCCACTTTCCTGTAAACATGCTTCTCCCTCAAGAAGGTCCACAGTGATGTAGAAATATGCAGCGTCTACATGCTGGAAGTGCCAAAGTCAAGATCACATTTTTATCCTGGCTTTTCCTGCCCCATAGAGAGGTGACAACAGTATTCAAACATGTTTGCTGAAATAGGCACATGGGCACATGAAATATATTCAAGCTATTTATATTTATTGTCACAACACGTCAGTCAAGTTAGAGAAGAGAGTTCTATGCTATTCTTTATTCCTACACTAGAAGAAATACGGAGCCATTATGGAATGATAAGAATAATATGAATAAAAATGTAAGAATGAAGCAAGGCTCTTAGGTTTCACTGGTCAAGACAGACTATTAGAATCAAGAAATGGCTTTTTTCTTATTTTAATTAAAAAAAAGAAGGGTAATTTTGAGACTAGAAACATAAGTAACAAATTTGCACCCATTCAAAATGATGATCTTGGGCTCCAAAAAGGAGTCAGTGATCCATTTAACACTTCCTCAATCAGAAGGTTGAAACTTACAGGAGAGTAGGGAGTTGCTGAGTATAAAAGAAACAGCACAGGTCTGGCTTGCAGCCTGATTGCACTACATCATAACTGTGATCATGGCTCTGAACTTGATGTTTTCATCTGTAAAATGGACAGAATAACAACAAAGCAGAAAAATTACCCGGATAAAATAAAAAGATAAAATGATCTGTCAATACCTGGCTGCCAAAGGACTCTCAGATGGTCATATTATCAATTATAGTATAATTAGACACATAATTATATTGCAATTATATTAACAAACTGATTATCTATAGATCAGATCAGAGGGCTGCTATTCCCAACCAGGACAATAGAGATGAACAAGAAAGCATATATTCGTTTTCATATTCTTTTTCACCATAGGTTACTGCAAGATATCGAATATATTTCCCTGTGCTATTCAGCATGAACTTGTTGTTTATCTATTTTTTGTATATCAGTATTTGCAAATCTCTAACTCCCAATTTATCCCCTCCTACCATGGTAACTACAAGTTTGTTCTCTATGTCTGAGAATCTGTTTCTGTTTTGCAAATAAGTTCATTTGTGTTTTTTTTTTTTTAGATTCCATCTATAAATGATATCATATGGTATTTTTCTTTCTCTTTCTGGCTTACTTCATGTGGAATGACAATCTCCAGGTCCATCCATGTTGCTGCAAATGGCATTATTTTATTCTTTTTTATGGCTGGGTGATATTCCATTGTATTTGTACCACAACTTCTTTATCCAGTCATCTGTCAATGGACATTTAGGTTGTTTCCATGTTTGGCTATTGTAGATAGTGCTGCTGTGAACATTGGGGTGCATGTGTCTCTTTGAACTAAGGTTCCCTCTGCACATATGCCCAGGAGTGGGATTGTTGGATCATATAGGAAAAAAAAAAACAATTGTTATTAAGGGGGAAAACGAACCCTTTACAGTTCTCCCTTTATCCCACAATAACCTTGATCTTGCTTCCTTAGTGGTCCTTAGAGGTAAAGTGAAGGAGGGAGAGAGAGAAGGCAGAACAAGGAGAAAGCAGGGAGACATTAAAGTAAGAGCACACTTGCTGCCTGGCAGAGAACCTCACGTTGTTTTAGCTTTTCTTAAATTCTTGCAACCATATGTGATAAATGCTACAATATCCGCTTTACATACTAGGAAACAGGGCCTCAGAAAGTCTCATGAAAACACCCAAGGCCACACAACTGGATGTGTAGAGGGGGAGTTTGACCACCCTATGGCTTGACACCAAAGCCTAAGGGAAAGGGGGCAAAAAAGAACACTTGCCCTGTGTGACACTTTACAAAGTGCTTCCCCTACTTGATTTTATTCTACTTCACAGAAGATTGGCGAGGAAAGTAAATATGGCAGGTTGGATTTTACAGACGAGGGAGACGGAGTCTCAGAAAGGTTCCATGACATGCTCAAGGTCACACAACAAAGTAGAGAAGGCAGGTTTTGGGGGTCCCATCCCCTCTCTTTTCCCTTGTTCCACTCCCAAGTGAATAGAGGACAGGGAGGAATCTGGAGCAATGTCTGCCAACTATCCCAGAGAGGAAGAATTTATCTCTATCTTCTGAAAAGGCCCTTGACCATTTCCCTCCCATCATGCAACCTCAGTTCTCATATGAAATTGTAAGCTCCACAAGAGCAGGAAAAAAAAAAGTTTGTCTTTTACACGACTGACTAAAGCCCCAATACTTCCTGCAACGCTGGCATGGAGGGAGCAGTTGATGCAGATTTGTTGAATAAATCAAAGAATTAAGTAGATACAAAGAGAGTGCCAAGCCCTCAAATACCCATTAAGAATGAATTTATAGCTTTGGCAGAGGATGGCTCACCTGTGAGAGCCTTTAACTACCCCCAAGTAAGCCCTGGTGATGTGCGTGGATGTTTCCTGAGTAAATTTCACTTGTATGTTTACTTTCTTTGTGGTTGCTGTGGATAACATTTTTCACCTCTAGAAATGTAGATCTCTGGATTTGCAGTAGCTGCCTAACTTTTCCCATTTCTTTCCAGGAGGAAATCAAACATCTCATCAAGTATGTGACTCTTTGGCCTTCTGAGTGACCCCAGCCCTGCAGCATCTGGCCTGCATCCAAGGTACCACGGTTTGGAAGTGTGGTGGACGTCTTTGACCACCTGCCAGGTAGGATGACTTAAGAACAAGGATTTGTTTCTCAGAGTTCAATTACACAAAGAGTTAAGTTATTAGACTTCTTCCGTAATCAGCTTAAAATCAAGTTAGTGTGACTCCTAAAGCTAGAAGAACAGCATGGCATAACCAAGAAGACCTAATAAATAGTGAAAAAAAAGTACATATTTTTTTTATCAGAAAAAGGTTGTGTGAGAGAATGCAAAACCGTGGCAGACTTGTTCCGTTAGCTTGCCAGGTGGGAATCCGAGGTCCCAGGGGTAGGGATGGAGCCACGGGATGCTCCTCACACTAATGAGGTTTGCCCTAGAATCCGAGGAGACAGATGGATCTGCAGGTTGGAAGCCCTCAGCAGTCTCCCTGGGACTTGGCGCCATTTCGTTGGGCCAGCTCCCGCCTCTGGCCACTCCCCTTTCTGTGCCCTCCTTCCCCCTCTTCTACCTCCGCTTCTACTTGTTTTGGTAGCTTGTGTAATGTCTGTGCCCCAGTAAATGTTCCCCCCTGCAAACTTCCTTCTGCATCTCATTGACTGACTCCTTTTCTGGCCTCACATAATTCTCTCTCCCTCCTGCCTTTCCCCTCCTCCCTTCCCCCAGTGTTTTGGTCTGTAACAGCTCCATCTTAATCCTTTCTGACCCCATTAAATTTCTGTTTATTCACAAGTGTTCCAGAAAGAGGTCATGCGTGAATTAATGAGAAAGAAAGGAAGACACTATTAGAAATTCTCATTTCTGTGTTTCATATTCAATTTAAGGATTTTTTTTTTCTGTTGGGAAAAAAAATGGGAGAAAATGCTTTCGTCATTTGAGGAAGTATGGGGGTCTTCCTGCCCACTGCCAGCCTTTAGAACTCTGTGATCTCAGCTAATGTAGATGATCCAATCTCACACAGTGAGAAATGAGTAGATTTCCATGAATCATGGCAGATCCACCAAAAAGAGAATAATTCCCAGGCACCAAGCTTCATGTCCAAGCATGTGCATGTACACTAGCTTGGGAACTCTGGTTCATTGGCTTTTCATGGGGGAATGCTTGTGATACAGAAAAAATGAGTGTGGGGTGAGAGGATGATCATGTCCCAGATCTCAGCTGAGTCCCTGGGACGTGCCCTGCCAAGTATGGGTCCTTGGCTTCATGCAGGAAGGAATTCAAGATCAAGCCATAGTTGAGTAAAAGTAGATTTATTTAGAGAGATACATAGTCCATAGAGTGCAGGCTGTTTCAGAAGGCAAGAGAAAGGCCGTGAGGTGTGGGGGCTGGTGCTGTAAAAGTACATACATATTCCATAGACGGGGTGTGGTCCGTCTCACTCCAAAGGGAAAGCGGCCACCACGAGGTGCAGTGTTGCTAGTTTTTCTGGGTTCAGTAGTTTCATATGCTGACAAGTGGAGGATTATTCCAACTACTTTTGAGGAAGCAGCTGGGATTCTCAGGAATTGGGCCACCTCCCACTTTTTGACCTTTTATGGTTATCCTTGGAATTGTCATGACGCCTGTGGGAGTGTCATTCCCTGTATTAATAGATTACAACGAGCATATAAGGAAGCTCCAGGTCTACTGGAAGTCAAATCTCCCACCATCTTGGGCTTCAAGGTCTACTGGGAGCTGAATCTTCCACCATTTTTGTGTTAATTGCTGTGTCGTTCTTTGAATGGCTGTGCCCCCCCCCACCTCCTGTCTCACCTAGGCTGCAAGAACCAATCCCACTGGTGCAGTTGGGCATCATAGCCTCCTGTGTTCTGTTTCATCTCCCTCCAAGCTCCAATAGCAGTCAAAGTGCTCTTGCCGACATAAAGTATACCTTTAAGTGATGTGAGATATATATATATATATATATCTCAATAGAATATTATTCAGTCTTAAAAGAAAAAAATTCTATCACATGCTGTAACATGGATAAATCTTGAAAACATTATGCTAAGTGAAATCAACTAGTCACCGAGAGACAAAACACTGTATGATTCCACCTGTATGAGTATCTAAACAGTTAGAATCCTAGAAACAGAAAGTAGAATGGGGGTTGACTGGGTGGGTTGGGGGGAAATGGAATGTTAATGTCAGATGGGTATAATTTCAGTTTTGCAAGACAAAATAATTCTGGAGACCTTTTTACAACAGTGTGACTATACTTAACACTACTGAACCATAGACTTAACAATGGTTAAGATGGTAAATTTTATCTTATTTTTTTTAACCACAATTTAAAATACTAAAAAAAGAAAAAAATTGGGTTGTGAAACTTCAAACAGAGAAAGAAAAAAAGAGGAGGGTAAACTTGGAATTTATGGTAAGAGTTACCTTGAATTGGGAAGGATACGGGTAGGGAATGGGGTGGTCGGAGGAAGCCATATAAATAGATAAGGACTATTGTCAACACCTCATAGCGTTCATAATGGGTGGTGAGTCCAAAGGTGTTATTATATTATTGAAAATAACTAAATAATCAACAAAAGAGGACCATACACAGGGGGAATATATATATATATACACCATGTAAAGATGTGAGTTACGTGGAGCAAAGCCTGGCAGCCTGACTGAAAGGGCCTGGTAATGGGTTTTCCCAAAGTTTTATTTATAGATACACTGCAGACCCTTGACATTCAGAAGAGTGTATCTGTAGATATTCAAAAATTCCCAATTTGCCAATATTTCCATAGTATATAAATTCTCTCAAAACAGCAGTAATATTTGAAAAATGTAAGAGTTCTCTTCACATTCTTACTTCTGTATATCAGAAAAAATTGCTCCTGACTCACAGTTCCTCGGAGAATCGTGTTTTTTATGCTCAGCCTCTGGGGAGACATTCCACCAGAGTTACTGCATATTTCTGGCTGAAGAACCACTCACCCATTAAGTGCCTCCCTGCTCGACACCACCCCAAGAGCGCTCGCGAGTGAATGCTTCCAGAAAATTAAAGTTACTATATATGGGACTTCTTAAAATTAATCAAAACATCAATCATTAGGTTTATCAAGGTCCAGGGTTTATGACGTAGCATGATGCAATAAATAAAGCGTTTAAGAACAAAGGCTTTGGATGGATTTGGATGTTCAGTCCCAGCTCAGCTGCTTAATATTTATGATACTGGGGAAATTCCCTACTTGTCCTTCTTTTATAAAATACAAAAATAGCCAGTGTCTCTTTGGGCTCTAAAGGGATCTGGGAGGAATGCAAGTGGAGCACTGGGCACCTAAGAGGAGAGCCAGGCACACACTAAGCCCTGGAACGACAGTGATGCTTCTCCCCAGCTACCTCGCTTGTCTCCTGCCCCACAGTCCACTCTCCATTTAGCAACCGGAGTGGTCTTTTGAAAACTGAAATCATTTCCCATTACATGGACCTTCTACTTCCAATGACCTTCCACTGCAGTCAGAAGAAAATTCAAAGAAGGAGTGAATCCTGGACCTCTTTGGAAGCCATCCCCTCCCTCAGTCTTTGTGCTCTAGCCTCACTGAGCGTCCTCAAATGCACAGGCCTCATTTTCACACCAAGACCTTTGTCCTTCCTGCTTCCTTCTTCCTGGAAGACGCCCATCCCTGCATCTCCACTTGGCTGACTCTTAATCTGAGTTTGCCTGTCGCCTCCTCAGAGGCCTTCTCTAAGTACTCAGTTCCTCCTCCATTCTACAGGCCACAAGAACTCAGTAGTTCTCATCAGGATAGTAATTATGTTACTAATTTGTTTCCTCATCTATTGCCTTTCTTTCCCAACTAGTATATAACTAAGCTCTCCTTCTGTTTGGTTCTATGAATCCCTACTTGTGCTTGACATATAGTGGGCACTCAAATGTTGGTTGGGTGAATGGATGGATGGATGGATGGATAAGGATTATGTCCAGTTTTACTGTACTGTATATGGTGATGTCATGGTAGGAAAATGAGATACAAATCTTCATGACAAAGAAAATATCAGAAAAGATGAAGACTGCTCAGAAACAATGGGACATGAGCTAACCATTAAAGGGTACGTGGAATTCAGATAGAGGGAGGAACTTTTAGAAAGTTGTTTAACCTCCAAATATCTGAGACTTTCTTCTCATCCCTTGGGGGCAGAGACAGCCCTGCCCCTCATTTATGGGGATGTTCTGGAGCTAGAGATAATGCATAAAAGCTGCTGAGTGCTAATTAGCTCTATCTGTCAGGGCACAGGAAGCCAGCAGGTCGGGGTGGCTGATCGCAAGGTCTGTAGCTGAAAATACTTCTTGCCAACTGCCTGGAGGGGCTGATAAGGGAAATGACTGCATTCTATAAATTAACATATTCTAAGCAGGTCGGAAGGCCCAGTTGCAGAAAACAGTGGTAGAGGTGGAAAGAAAGGTGAAACCACTGCTATTTTAAGTTACCATACCTAGGTAATGAAGCTGTGAATTCTGTGACAAGGATCATTGGCTTGGAGTCAGCAGTGGTGGCAGCTGAGTTTAATTTTTAGGGGCAGTACTGGCAAAATTAGGAAAGAAATAGCCTTGTCTTCATTGTACTCACTTCCTAAGAAGAACTAATTCTCTTCATTTTGCCCTTTCCCATTTAAGTTATAATTCTCCCACTTCCTTTTCCTCTTCCCTTTAGAAACAGTATTTTCAGCTTTGTTACCCGATCTGATCTGCCTTCTCTGGGTGATTTCTCAAGCACCAGATGTCACTGGACATCATAGTCTAGGAGAAAGAGCAATGGACTCGACATCAGAAAAGACCAAGATTCTGGTTCGGGTTCCTGTTCTGTGGGTGTTTTAGTCAGGACTACTCTGGTTGCAAGTTACAGAAACATAGATCAGACTAGCTTAAGAAAGAAAGTCATTGGCTTATGTAATTGATGTTCGGGGGAGGTGAAGACTTCAAGCTTTGCTGGATCCATGTGTTTGTCTATAACAGTATCTCCATCTCTCAACCCTCCTCCTTTCAGCCTAATCCAAAATCTAAGTCTAAATTTTTAATTAGACATTTTCTCGTATTGACTCTTCCCACGTAGCAACAAACATGACCGTCAGTCGCCCCAAGCTTTTTGCCTTAACTCACTATCCAAAAGGAAGGAGGATCTCTCCATTTCTCCCTGGTCCATGCATTGAAACTCAAGGAACCAGGGGAACGTGATCATCTGAGACGTCAGGCTGGTAGCATGCTCGACCTTGTGTGTTGGCAGGATGGCTGAGCAGAGCAGCTGCTCAGAGCACCATGATGGGCATCCCTAAGACCACTGAAATGGGGAAGGAGATACTCACCAAAGGGGAGGATGCTTAAGAAAGACAACCACTATTCCTATTAGAGTTTTCATCTGTAAAATGATTGTGTTCAGTGAAATTAGGGATGAGGTCTGCAGGCTTCCGAAGTGAAAGTTGAATGGCCAGAAATGGTCATCAAATGTAAGTCAGTGGACAGTCGTGATTGCTGAGAACTGAGATTTCTGATTTTACCCTCTCTCAGTGTAGACTCTTAACTATGGATGTCAGACTAAGGAAGGTCAGCTCCTGCAAAGGTCCTTTCCAGATCCTCAGTATCCCATTCACACTGCTTTATCTCTAGATCATCAATCAGCTCTTTTGCATCTAGAGACTAATAAATACTTGTGAATGAATGGCTATAGTTGATTCTGTTCTCTGAACTCTTTTTAGAAGAATTCTTATGAAACAGAATCAGTCCAGGCTAGTGTTTCTTAAACTATAATGGATTCAGTTTATCTCTAGATTAAAAAAAAAAGATTCCTGCCAGTAACTCTAATAAAGTAGGTAAAGTAGAAGGGTACCTGGAGTATATGTTTTTAATAAGATCCCTAGGAGGGATGGTGGTCCACAGAGCACACTTAGAAAAAAATAATGAACTGGGAACAAAAGAAGAGAAACTACCCAAATAGGATCCACAGCAGGACATGTGCAGTTCTTGAATGACACACACTCAGCGTAGGTGCTCAGCAAATATGCATTAGATCAGTAGGTGACTGGGAAGATGGATGGATGGATAGATGAGTGAATGGAAGGATAAATGAATGGATAGGCGAGCGCATGGGTGATAGAATGGAACGGTGGGTAAGTGTTTGGATACATATATGAAGGAAATTGCTTTCCTTTTCTTTGTAGACAAACTAAACGCTGACCTTGCCAACATTGCCAAAATAGCTCTCCTCAGATGAGACGAAATCCATTGCCTGTGTGAAACCATCACGCAGTATGTGGATATTTGCTTTTCCAGACTGATTTGTGTTACTGTTGTTGTCACATGTTCAGTAGACCTAATATTACTTATGCGGTTATTTCTGAGGTGATAATGGGGTAATATCAGGGAGTTATTTTGCTTGACCTGAGTATTTAGTGCCCTGGCTTCTAGAAAATGCATTTTGTTTCTGTTATTTACAAACCACTATAATACTATAGCTGTTGCCCTTTCTGAATGGGATTACCTAAAAAATAACTTGTTCTGTAAGGCTGCTAATTATGAGGCTAAAGCATACCCATTAAAGGCATTTACCTTGTAATTTTGTGATGAGAGACTGAGTGAAACAAAGCATGGAATATGATTATTATGGCTGAGGATATAAGGATATAAAGCCGCTCATTTATTTTAGAACTGGGAATTAGTTTAGCATGATCTGTTAACTCCAGAAAGAGGACTGTCACAGAGCAGCTATTTCTGCCACCTCTAATGAACTAGGGGTCTTTGCCCAGCTCCTTAGCTGCCCTGTCCGACCTCCTTCACCCTCACCCCTATCTTCAGCCTTCGAATTCTAATGCACTGGACCTCTCTCTTTCACGAAATTCAACCATTCAAAAGGCAGCTTGTTGTAGGAGTTCAGGGCATGGTCTCTGGAGAAAGAATGCCTGTCTTTATATGTGGTTCTGCCACTTACCAGTATGTAACCTCTCAGGGATTCAGTTTCCTTATCTGTAAAATAGCAATATAAAATAATAGTATTGAACTCACTAGACTGTTAAAAGGATTATCTGAGCTCACTATGCATTAAGTATTTAGATCTTAACAGTAAGTTGTTAACAAACATTGTTGTAAAATTTCTACTGCAAAGATAATTACAGAAACATTACAGAAGTTATGAAAAATTTAAAACATACACACTCACAATCCTAACATCCCTCCCCACATCTCATATTTTTCATTGTAATGCACTAGCTTTTTGTTTTTAATTGACGTATAGTTGATTTACAATGTTGTGTTAGTTCCTGGTGTACAGCACAGTGATTCAGTTATATATATATATATATATTCTTTTTCATTACAAGTTATTACAGCTATTGAATATAGTTCCCTGAGCTCTACAGAAGAAACTGGTTGTCTATTTTATATATAGTAGTTTGTATCTGCTAATCCCAAACTCCTAATTTATTCCTCCCTTTTCCCTTTGGTAACCATAAGTTTGTTTTGTGTGTCTGTGAGTCTGTTTCTGTTTTGTAAATAAGTTCATTTGTGTCATTTTTTTAGATTCTACATATGAGTGCTATCATATTGCATATGGTATTTTTCTTTCTCTGTCTGACTTACTTCACTTAGTATGGTAATCTCTAGATCCACCAATATTGCTGCAAATGGCATTACTTCATTCTTTTTTATGGCTGAGTAGTATTCCATTTTATAAACACACACACACACACACACACACACAGAGACATATACATATATGTGTGTGTATATATATATATTGTATATTTATATAACATGTCTTCTTTATCCAGTCATCTGTCAGTGGACATTTAGGTTGCTTTCATGTCTCAGCTGTTATAAACAGTGCTGCTATGAACATTTGGGATCATACATCTTTTTGAATTAGAGTTTCCTCTGGACATATAAGGCATTAGCTTTTGAATTTTGTCTTCTGGACCTTTTCCGTGGTTTGGAGAAACCACAAACACGACCATTAACTTTTAACACATTTGTCCTACAGAAAAGTTTTCTTACACATCTAACTAATAAAGGCCAAAAACTCACTTCTCAATTTGAGAAGCTCTCTATAGCTAAATGGTGTTTGTTAAGATTTAAGAATATTGCCAGTGAGGAGTACTCTACTAAGCCAGTAGCTAATCTTTGAGCCTAGATTTATCAGGTTAGTCTGATATTATGTAAAGTTTCATCCACTCCATAGGACAGTTGGATGAATTTTTTGTATTAGAATCACAGGTTTGAGCTTTGAGGTCAGCCAAACCTGTGGGTTCAAATTCTAAATCTGGACCCATGATCTTAAGCAAATGACTGTACTTCTTAGATGCCTCATCTGGAAGAATGAGGTTACTAAGCCTACACTGTGTTGGGAGAATTACAATAAAGATAAGAAAGAATCTTTGTTTTAGCTATCATGGTCGATGGAGAGTGATGAACTATCCTGAGGTAAAAGCAGTACAAGGAAATGGGTTTTCCTGGAGGTGAAAAGCTGGGGGTGGAGATGTTCTTTAGGGATCTGGGGCGTTGACTCTGTTTGTCTGCTGTCCTCCCGCCTAGACCCACTGCAGTCGAGCATTGCACTGATGCTCGAGAAAGGGAGGGTGGTATGTGTGTAAATCCTTAAATCAGAAGTGCTGTTGTTGGAAGCCTAAGTATAGAAGGGCTGTGATGTGGAAGGCTGGTGCTCTCGGATCCAGCAAGACCCCATATGCAGGGACGGTGGCATTGTCAGCGTGGCTCCAGCAGAGGTCTTCAGGGCTGTCTTAGTTTGCTTGGCTCCTATAACAAAGTACCTCAGACTGGGCGACGTAAACAACAGAAATTTATTTCTTACAGTTCTGGAAGCTGGTTAGCCCAAGATTAAGGTGTCAGCTGACTCAGTTCTAATGAGAGCCCTCTTCCTGTCCTGTAGATGGCCACCTGCTCCCTGTGTGCTCACGTGACCTCTCATCGGTGTGTGGGCAAGCTCTCTGACGTCTCTTCTTATAAGCACACTAATCCGGTTAGATCGGGGACCCACCCCTGTGACTTCATTTAACCTTGAATACCTCCATATAGGCACTGTCTCCAAATACAGCAGGGTCACATGGTGTGGTTAGGGCTTTGACATATGAATTTGGTGGGGGCACAGTTCAGTCCATAGCAGGGACCAAAGGGAAATGCTGCTGAGTCATGTTGTATCTGCTCTTCCTAATAAGAGTTGTGTCAGGGTCAGTTTAATAGAGTGTGTGTGTGTGTGTGTATGTCTCTCTGTCCATCTGTCCGTCCATCCCCATCCTCTTCCTACCAAACTCCAAGCCACAAGAGCTGCAGCAGGTGCCTATTATCTCCCCTCCCCACTGATGTTTGAGTCTCGGAAGCCTAAATGAGCTGTCTCATCTCCTTGGAGGCAAGGGCTGGGACTGGGAAATCTGGAATCAAGTGGTGGAAAGGGAAGTGATAGCCCTTGTTTCTCATTATAACCACCAAGATAATTCTCAAGTGCCACACTCAGGAGGAGGAGGAAGTCATACCTCCTGCTTCTTTCCTGTTAAATATGCTTCTGAAAAACTATCATAACCCAGGATGCTGGAGTTCATCAAGAGGCACATTATACATTGACATTTCCAATCAATGACTCTTTTCAAGAGTTTTACAAAGTAGCTTTGCTGCCTCTGTCTCCTTGGCTTGCCTTCTTCACACTCACTCCTTGCTAATGTGTGACACCAGACTTGACTTCCTGGAGAGACGTGATCAAGGAGCACAGGCCCCTTGCTGGGAAACACATTAGCACAGTGTCTGAAATCTGCCCTTTCGACTCATCTGATCTATGGTATGTGTTAGCATTTAATAAATATTGGGCTAGCTGAGGCTCTGTCTATGTGTGCTAGACACATCTGCTGCCTTGCTTCTTTAAGCAAGACAAAATAGATGCTCTGATAATTGCTTCAAATTTTTTTCCCTTAAAACTAAAGTTGTGATTCAAGAAACTTAAATGACTTAATTACAAAGTGTGCATTGAGAAAGAGTGTATTCCTCCTTAAAAATATTAATTAGGCCCTTCTTAATCTCCATTGCAGATCTTATTACGAACTTGTTTTTCTTCCAACTGCCTCTTTTGATTATGCATAAATAGGATGTAATTACATATGGGTGGAAGGTTATTATATACAAGTATGTTCAGAAATCATGTGAATAAAATGCACAATAGGCTTCAGCAGTCTTCTCATCAAATGACACAGATTAGGACCAAAATAAGCAATTTGCTCTCTTTTAGTATCCACCTTGTCTGTTCCTTTTTCCGATTAGCACTATGGAGCATGTTAGAGAATAGAAAGATAATTAGTCGTTTTGACCTCTAGCTGGAAGGAAATGTGGTTTGTTTGCATTTAACAGGTGAGTTCACTGTTAGTGTTGCTATTATTACCTTCATCTCTTTGGTTTGCCATCTTTTATGTCAATTTCTCAGCTCAAAATCTAAGGTGGATGTCTAAACCCAAATTCTATTTTTAAGAGTGTGAAAGGTGACAATGAAAAGAGGATCATTCTTAGTAATGCTTGTCCGTAACATACATATTTTGTTTCCCCAGAAGCTTCACAATGAGACAGTTTTCCAAAAATGTAATTTTAAGTACATTCTGAAAAATGATTTCCTATCCTTATGCTTATGGGCTGTTGCAACAAAAGGACTCCAGCTTGAAACTGGGTGGGCACACGTGTGTGTATGTGGGACAAACAGCTAATTACCTGTCAGTTACCATAGTGATGTTTAGAGGCAGATGAAGAAGCTCACGTAGCCCTGTTACCCGTCTTAAGAGAGGAAAATCTGCATACTTTCTTCCTTTCAATCCCCACTGGAGATTCTGGCAGCAATTTTAGGATGCTCTTTGCTTGATAAGTTCTTCCGTGACAATTTAGCTTCTTTCCTTTGAACGTAGACCATGTTGATTTGAGTGAGAAGTGGAAAGAATTAACTTGGAAGAGGCTTTGGGAGCTAACGTAATAGACTCATGACTTAGCTCTGCAGAGTTCTGTTAGCAGTAGTTGATAAAGCACTGGCTCAGCATGAGCCCATCTTCAAAGAGCTTTGCTTAGAAAAACAGTTCTCTGTAGATCACCAAGAAAACACACCACGTTATTCTTTCCACAAATGTTTTTGCAAACCTACTAAGAGTCAGCACTGTACTAATCTTAGGGGGTACCTTAGTGAGATGGATGTTAATAAGTCCCTAATTTGGGAGATATATCCATTTATTCAACAAATATTTTTTGATCATTTATCAGGTACCATGGTTGGTTATCTGGAGATGATAAGGGAAGCACCCTCAGATTTGGAGGAGAGGTCAGCAGTAAGGAAAAATGTCTAGGAGAGAGTTAGCTAGGAAAGGTGAGGAGGATGGGAGGGTGTGATAGGAAAGTATTTCAGAGAAAGGGGTAGCCTTGTGAACGGAATCAAAAGCAAGTAAATGTGGCAGATTTAGGGGAAAGAGGTTGGTATGTCTAGAGAACAGAGTTCAAGACACATGTGGGCAATGCCATTGAGATGTAAGCAGGGACTAAATCATAAAAAGCCTTCAGTAAATTGTGGCAGATTATATTCTCAAAAGATGATTACAGCATCTCCCATCCCATATGCTCTTCTAAAATGTGACTTTCCCATATTTCTTCCATCAAATGGTGGAGTCTCTGGCCTCTCCCCTTGAATCTTCATGGACATTTTGATTTCTGAGACTATTTTACATACTGTCATTACTTCTGTCTTAATCTCTGAGGACATTTGCTTTTGGAACTCAGTTGTCATGCAGTGAGGCAGTCCTAACTAGTCCACACAAAAATAACCAAGAGGGGCCACATATGAGGATCTGCAATAACAGTTGGCTGTGTCCCTCCAGCAGCTAACATTAGCCACCAGACATGTAAGTGCATTCTCTTCTAGGTGATACCAGCCCTTAGCTGTCAGGTTAGTCCCCATCTGCAAGTATTCACAAATGAGATCCCAGATGCTATGGAGCAGAGACAAGCTATCCCCACCACACTCTATCTGAAATTCTAGCCTTGAATGGTTTGTTATGCAGCAGTATCAACTAGAACACTTCTTAAGGAGTTTCCCCCTTTTTTCAGAATCACTGGGGAGGCACTGAAAAGTTTTAAGCAGCTAAGTAACAGGATCAGATTAGCATATTAGAAAGATCATTTTATCTCTGATATGTGGGGAATATTAGTGAGAGTGAACTCTGGAGGCAGGGAGACTGGCTGGGAAGATATCGCACATGTTGAGACAATATGTCACAGTGGCCTGGACTTAGGTGAGAGTAAGAGAGATGAAAAAATTCAAGAGTTACCTGGAAGCTAGAATCAACAGGGCTTGGTGCTAGATTGAATGTGTTGGGTGGAGGAGAGGAACGTAGGAAGCAAAGATTATGTGGGGGCTACTGTCTTGATAACAGAGTAGTTGATGATGCCTTTTACTTTGAGGAAATATTGAAGGAGGAAGACTTCAGTGGTGGGACAGACTGGGGAGTCACGCAGTGGGAGATGATTATCTCTTTGAGTACCCTATGGGTCCCTCACATTTATAGCAACAACTGAAGTGTCCAGGCAGGACTAGGCTATGCCTGACATTCTCAGATGTCTTGTTCTGTTCTCATAAGTCAAATAGCGAAAAGTGGAGTATCCTCACTCAAAATTTCTGAAAATTAGAGGAGATTGAGTGACAAGCTCATGTGTAAAGCCTGTCTAGTTTCAAGGCCCTGCACTAAGGACTGTGGGGGCCACAGTGATGAGTTAGAATTCCAACAGCAGTTAAGAGATAGATATTGTTAATTGGATAAAAAAGCAAGACCCAACTATATACTGTCTACAAGAAACATGATTTAATTGTAAAGACTTCTGATTAAAAATAAAAGGATGGGAAAAATATACTGTGAAAACACTAATCAAAACAAATCTGAAATGACTAGTTTGATATCAAAAAAGTAGACTTCAGAACAAAAAAAAAAAAAACATTACCAGGAAAAAAGAAGGCATCGTAAAGATGTAATTACATAAAGAGGTTAATCCATCAAGAACTCACAACTATCCCAAATGTTATAGGCCTGACAACAGAGCTTCAAAACAAATGAAGTAAAAACTGATAAAACTGAAAGGAGGAATAGACAAACCACAACTATAATTGGAGACTTCAGTGATCCTTTCTCAGTAATTGATAGAATCAGTGGACAGAAAAATCAATAAAAGATGGGAGACCTGAACAACACCATCAACCAATTTGACTGAATTGACATTTATAGAACACTCTGCCTAATACTCACACACAGTCTTCTCAAGTGCACATAGACCATATTCTGGACCATAAAACAAATCTCAACAAATTTTTAAAAATTGAAATCGTACAAAGCATGTCCTCTGACAAGGATGGAATTAAATGGAAATCAACCTGTTTCTAGTAACCAAGCACTGCATCTTCAATGAGACGTTATCATTTGGTAATAGCAGAGAAACTGGTCCAAATGGAGACTAAATATAAATCCTTTAGGTCATATTTCGCTTAACCTAAGTCTTCAACATTTCAGCACTAGATGGCATTTCAGAATTTGGTTTCAGCCATCATGACACAGAAGGGGAGAGTGAAGCTCCAAATGGCTGAATGACTTACCTGGGGTGTCCAGGGGCTAGATTCATCATGGTCTTAGGACAGTCTGCTAAATTGTGGTAGCCTTTGGAGGACAGGATGAATGTTTTCCCCTTAGAATATATACTAACATTTTTGAAAAGGGAAAGCCATCTTCAAATAATATTGATTCACTAGGCTAGGAATTTGTACTTTTTTTTCTGCTCATACCTTAGAGAGTAATACAGAAAATCTATATCACGTACCATCACTGTTGGAGAATGAGCAGGAGAGCTACATTCCAGAGTCATGGGAGAGGGAAGGACGAGGACAGGGCAACTTATTGTTGATCCTATAAACTTGATCATTTGATTAAAAACTATGACACTGTTTATATCTCTATATCCATATACAAATACATGCTTTTAAAGGTATTTTTATTTAGACACTTCATTTTGTAGATAGGGATAATCTCAACTGTTGAAATTGTTGTGGAAAAATGTGTTACAGCTCAGTTGTGACAGCAACCTGGAACCATGTGAGAGACCAAGCAGCACTCAGAGTTGGATAACTCAGGTTTATTATGCCAGCAGGCCCAGAAGAGTTGACACTCCAAGCTCTGGACCCTGTCTGTAGGTTTACACAGGCCTTTATAGCCTGCCAGTTTACACTTTGTAACATCATATGCAAATAAAGTATAACAAAAGTTGACCAACTAGGAACAAGCTTTGTAGAAATAGACCAATCAGAAGGGAGAGGAATAACCAATCAGGAGTGAGCTCCATGCAAATGAAGTACTACAAATGGACCAATCAGAAGTTAGGGAAATGGACCAATCAGAAATGAGAGTAATAACCAATCAGGAGTGAAGGAACTAACCAATCAGAAGTGAACTCAGGGAACCAATAGAATTTTAGGGGTAAGTAAGCTTTTTCAGAGGCAAAAAGTGAGATAGAGCCTCTGGGCCAGGGAACTGGATGGTGCTGGCAAGAGAGTAGTTGCCCTACTTGCGGGTCCTGCCAGTCTTTTTATGGGGCTTCCCACCTCAATAACAGAGAGGCATTATATGAAGGTATTAGGTGAATATCATACATTCACTATATAAAGTTGTTAAAAGCTTGAGTTCTGGATGGATTTAAATGGTCCTGTGTCCAAATTCCCAATTCTGTTATTTGGAGCCATCTGACCTCACCAGTGTGCTCAGTGGGGATAATAGCACTTTCTCATAGCTTTATTGTATGAGCTCCTGAATAGATGCATGAAAAACAGTTAGCATAGCACCTGGCACAGAGTAAAACTGGGCGTAGATGTATGTCCCTCCATTCTATTCCCCATCCTGCTTTGATTGGCTTGTCTTTGCTTTCTCTGTGAACATCATCCTGTTACTATCAAATTTCCTGCCCCTCTTATCAACCAGCAGGTACTTTTTGAATACCTAACATAAAATAAATTTTTGCTACGTAGTAGAGAAAATGGAAAAGATAGATTATTCCTTTGGTAAATTAAAAAAACCGTTTTTATATTAAGTAATCCAGAGAAGAATTTGGAGATTTTCCTGATTTTTTTTTTACCAATAAGGAAACTTTTCAATAAAAAGTTTATCCTCCTCTTTGTGCTATGTCACATTTTCTCAGCAAGCATCCCTCCTCCTGAAAATAAAAGACAAACATCCTTTTTATAGGAAATATGATGCTGACGTATTTAATTTAAATAATTTAAAGAAGAGGATAGGGTCAATGAGTATAAGAGCCAAGTGGTCAGAATTCTGAAGCAGTAAGGATAACTCTGGAAACAGAAGATGAACGAATCCAAAATAAAGTCCCATGACTTGCTAAAAGCTTACTGATCACTCCAATCAGTTGCTTCACATTGACAGGTCCCTAGGGGCTTACCTCAGCCAAATGGACCAGTTCATTCTCAGACAGAAAGAATCAGAGAAGGTTACTTTTCTGCTAAAAGATCCCAGGTTTTGACTCGCAGGTGCTTCTGTTCCTGCCACACAGCCCGCCACAGCATAATACGCCTGGATTCTGTGCGATGCTCACATTCCTGCAGGTTCCCGCCCTGTGTGAGCCCTCTATGTCACACTCACCAGTTCAGGCTGTGTCCCTAATCCTGCCATAAGCACTAGAACACTAGTCTAGAAGGCTACCTACTCTCTGCCCAAGCTAGCTGTCCTGTCGTGACTACCTAGTTCCTCCCTACATTAGATCCCTTTCCTTGTGATAAATTCCTTTCTGAGGTCCCTTGATAGAAAATCTTTTTTGGAATCGTTTTAATTTATCAGTGAATTTCTGATTACTTCTCTGAAAGGAAGAAGTTGGTTGGTTTCCATCCCTTTCCTTCCAGAAGTCTCATTAGAAGCCAAAGAAATCAACCAGTTTCTGCCCCAGTTCCGCTCATGCCACACAGTTCTCGTGAAGACTGTGGACCTCTCCACCGAGCCCTCACCTTCTAGGAGCCAGTCAGAGTCTTCCCAGGACAAGGAAGACTGCTCCAAGAGGATTTGCCATCTTTAAGGAAAATAGCCAGAAATTTTTAAATGCCAGGTTTTATTCTAAACCAAATAAAAACTTTGTAACAATTAAGACCAGGAAGAATATCACGAAGTTGAAAAGCAGTAGATTCTAAAGAAGTAAACGTTCATTCTGGGTTTCAAACTGGGAATAGAATATATGGAAAATTTTTAAAGATGAGCCTCTAAATAAGTTCAAAACATGTTCTAGAAGACAGACTCCAAATGGGAATCAGCTCAGCTTTTGGAAAATAGCTTCATACTTTGACTGAAACTGAGATGGACAGTGCACATCACCAACAGGCAGAATGTTAGACTAAATGGAATTCAAATTGAGTTAATATTTTTGAGGCCAACTTGGCACAAATTCTTCACCAGGCACTGTGCCCTGGTAAAGACAGCATAAAAGCCATGCTAGAGAGCCTTGTGGAGCCCGAGTTGGATGATTCTAGTAATTAAGTAATTGAAACTGTAGAGACTCTGTGATAAAAAAAAAAAGAGATTGTTATAATCTGAGCAAAGTAATTTGAGAAACTTTGAATTCAATAAATGTTCACGGATTTCTTTCCCGTGAGACTTTGTAATATGTTTTGTAAACCCCCAAGACAAGTGTAGAGTGTGCGAAGTTCTCTCCATGACCTGACTGAGAAACGCTTATCTTTGGAG
This sequence comes from Vicugna pacos, assembly GCF_048564905.1. Classification (NCBI taxonomy): domain Eukaryota; kingdom Metazoa; phylum Chordata; class Mammalia; order Artiodactyla; family Camelidae; genus Vicugna; species Vicugna pacos. Next base: position 20,017,517 of record NC_133008.1, read on the forward strand.
CAGCTCTCAATGCTGGGGAGGGGTTTTCAAGACCCTCTTTGGGTCTGTTTCTTTCTCCCCATCTATAGTACTTTGCAACAGAGAAGGACACGGGTGCAGATCCTGAGTTCTCTAATTCATGCCAGCAAAGAAGAAAGTACAGCAGTATGCTAATATCCATTAACTTCTTTGCCTCATTATGCAGTTACTTCAAGGTTTTGATTAATGGAAGCATTATTGAAGACGACACTACTTGGTTCGTTTTCAGGCAGGCAGCACGTTATTCCTAAAAGTGGGCACATTAATCTTTCTTACTTTGTTTACTCTTACCCTCCTTCTTATTTATAAATGGCTACCTGCACCATTGCTGGGATGTCTTTCATTTGGATGCATGTGACCCCAAGAAAAGACTCTTCAGTAGAGAGGGATCTAGGATAAGAAGTAGCCGTGACTCCCTCATATGTGTATACAGACTCCTAACACACCTCTCCAGTTGTGAGCCCCAATTTGGAAAAAAAATGTTTCAAAACACAAGTTATTTCAAGTTTGTGTTTTAAAGAGACGAACTTAAGCAGCTTGAAAAGATATAAAATTAATGCATAAAAGCTGTCTTTTAGTCTGTTAACCAGCAAAGGCAGGAAAATGCAAAATAATTTTGTTAAAGTGAGGGGACAAGAAATAGAAGACCCAGCTCTGGTTTGGGGAACAAGGACTCCTCTTCTTGTGGGAAGGCAGGCCTGTGAGTGTTGGGCTGTGGAGAAGCAGGTGTTGCTATGAATCAGAGAACAGAAGAGCTGGGAAGAAACTTAGAAACAATGTAGACTACAGCACTCACGTAAGGAATGATAAATTTAAGAATCTTTTGGAGGGTGTGTGTAAGGAGAATGAACGCCTGGGACCACTCATGTGATTAGCAAGAGACGTAGGGGTGGGAATCTGTCCTTCTCATGCCAAATGAATTGCTCTTTTGCCTCGACTACAACTATCTTAAAGGTCTTGCTGTCCCATTTCAATGACACTGCAGACCTTTTCCAGTCAGTTCCACCCTGTGCTTTCTCATCTTGTTAATTGTCATCACCCTATACCTAGTTGAACAAATCCTTAACTGAGAGCTGATTTTTGACTTCTCTATTTTTCTCAACACTTTCATTCAATCCACCCTCAAATCCAATTGGCTCAATTTTCAGAATATACCCTCCAAAATATAACCAGCTCTACTAATGGCGCCATGCTACCTGTCTTTTTTGAACCATTTCCAGTTGGTCTCCCTTTTTCCATGCTTGATACCAGCAATCTATATTTTACCCAGCAGAGTGATGTATTTTAAATATATATCATATTATGTTACTCTACTACTTAAAACTACCCAATGACTTCCCATAGCTCTTAGAATACAAATTTATTATTGTTCACCAAGGTCATGATCTGGCTCATGACTTCCTCTCTGACATCCATTTGTACCTTAGAACCACATTAAACTTCTTTCTTTTCCTTAGAAAATCCAGTCTCATTCCTGCCGAGGGTCTTCACCATCACTGTCCCCTCTGCTCTAAATGCTCTCTCCTTCCAGGACTATGCATGCCTGTCTTCTTATCATCACTGAAGCCTCAGTTCAAAAGTCTCCTCTTTAGAGAGATTTTCCATAGCCAATCAGGCACCTCCCCCATGGAGTGATCCCTACCACATAATCCTGTTTTCTTTTTTTTATAGTCAGCTCATCTCTATCCATAGTTCTGCTTTTTTTTTTTTTTCATTGTCTGCCTCCTCCCCACTCTTCACTAACATATGAGATCAGAGACTTCTTCATCTTGCTCATCCTTATACCTTCGGAACGCAGAAGATGATCTGTCTAATAAAATAACCCCAATACGCATTTGTTGATTGAATGAGCGCTTAGAAATCACAAAGTAAAAACCAATTTTTTTTTTTTTGGTTAGACATCATAAATCTTAATAGGAAAGTGAGAAAAAGGTCTTAAATGATGACTAGTCTTTGGGCTGATAGAATAATATTATCTAGGTTTGGCAGTGGAGCAAATAAGACCCAGAGTAGCTCAAGACCCTAATTGAGATTATCCATCCAGTGCCTGGGTGAGACCTAACAGATGGTAAATACTAATTAAATAACATAAAGGAACAGACATTCTAAGACAAAAGTGGTATTTCTTAAGAGACGAGTCTAGGAGTTAATGAGGGGGTGGGGAAATGGCTGGGATTTGAGTTGGGAGATCTTATTTTGCTAATCCCCGTGGTCAAGTCTTCTCACAGCTCGGCCTCAGTTTCCTTGTGTTATGAAAATATTTGACATCGCCAACTGTAAGGAGGCATATCATGAGAGATGTCTGCCTTAATCTTTCTGAGATTAAATACGGAAGAAACCTATTTTGACCTGAGTACGCGTTTATATATAGAAGTTCTGAATATACATCCATAGTGACATTTTAAGAATTTTATAATCAAGGTGATTTGCCTTCCAGAATTTTTTATAAATTCACATCAAACATCAGTTGAGTTCCTACCATGTGTAAAATGTTTCTGTATATATTAAAACAATAGTGTTTTATTTAAACCATAGTGTTGGCCAATAAGAGGGGAAAAGGGGAGACTTTTTAGGATATTTAGCCTGGAAATACATGGGGATGAAGAGTAAGCGAGGGGATGTTGTACAGAGTTTTATTCAAGTACTGGGGGTTAATCACATAGAAGAGTGATTAGACTAGCTCTGTGTTGCTGCAGAAAGCAGAATGAGAACTAGAGAGCAAAATGCCCCAGGAGGAAGGTTTCAGAAGCTGCGCTATACCTGAGCACTTGCAGTGGTGATGGCTGTCCCACACGGGGCGTTTTGTTTCAGAGGTCAGGGAGAACCCCTTACTGAAGCTGTACAAAGTCTAGCTGTAGACGTGCAGCTGTGTGCTGTTAAATGTTTAACTCTCCAGGGAGGGTAAAAAAAAAAATTTCCTTATTTGTTGAGTTTGATGATTTCCATAGTATAAATACTCCCGTTATGCCTGGCTTTAGACTAACCTTATTAAAAGTAGAGCTCGAATATGAATGAGACAGAAAGAGGAATTTTCGGTTCTCGTACTGAAAAGTTGGACAAGAAGACCATATCCTGCACTGCGGGGTTCTTATGCTCAGAAGTTGTGTCAGGAATTTGGCTGCTTTCTTTCATTCGTGTATTCACTGATTTGTTCAAATATATTTGTTGAATGCCCACTCTGGGTCAGGCACTATGCTGAATGCTGGATATACAGTCACAGAATAGGCATGGTTCTGCCTTCATGAAGTTCTAGGGGTAGAGACAGCCAGTCGATCAGTATATAATACCATACAGAGTGATGAGTGCTATGTGGAAAAACAGGCCCACCTAAACAATAAGGAGTGATGGTGGGGTTTCAAGGAGGGACTAGAACATACTAGTTGGTCAGGGAGGTGATGAGGGTCAGGAGGGGGTGGGGGAGGGTGGCTTCCCAAAGAAAATCGTAGACCATTTGAAGGAGGAAGAGAAACTAGACAAAATAGCCTTTATCCATCACTGTATATTATTGGCATATCATTTAGTGGAAAATTCGCAAGGGTGAGTCAAACATCATAAATGGCCTCTAAGAAATTTTCCATTTTAATAATCTTTAATTCCCTAGCTTTGCAGCTCCCAGATTAGGCACATTTGGCTGGAAACAGGAATGATCCTACAGTCATATTATTGATGATTATCATCAATCCTCTGAAATACTCACCAGCTATACCTATTCAGTACATTTTTAACCTGTTTCTAATGTGCAAATTCTTCCTTCACCCTCTGCCATACATCACTAAGCAAGCACTACTTTCTTCTGGATTTCTTTTTTAACATCTGTCATATTGCACTGTCATTGCATTCAATTTTCCTAACAGAATTTCTCATATTTAAAAAAATAGAATAAGATTCATTTTTAACAATTTCTGCACCATCACCCCCCAAAACCACAATTCTGTTTTCATTTAATTCTAACTGTATATATGTTTTTAAAAAATTCCTTTGTAACAATTTTGTTGAGGATTTCCATTCTCAGTATCTGCACAATCACATAAGTTGCTATGGTAATATTATAAAATTATTCCAAATCACAAGGCCTCCCTGAAACCAGGCACACTGTATTCGGAAATAACATTGCTGAAAACCCTGCATTTAAGATAAGAAAGTCCCAGATAAGCAGAGACTCTTAACTAGGTTTACTGCCCCATTTTTTTTTCTTTAACTTACCATTAAGTTCTTGGTTTTGAGTGATAACAGGCAGGATGAAAAAAAAAAAAAAGATCTCCTGCTCACCAAAAAATAAATTAGTCTTGAAAGAGAACTACATCAATATTTAGACAGAATCCTGTCAACCAAACACAAAATAGGTCTTACTGTCTCTTCTACCATATGCAAACTTATTCAACCCTGGGCAAGTTACCTGCCCTGCTTTAGTTTGCTCATCTATAAAAGTATTAAATCACCTTTTAGTCTTACTAGAATGTGTTTATTTTTTATTGCGGTAAGAAAACACAATGTAAGATCTACCCTCTTAACAAAATTTTAAGTGTACAATACAGTTCTGTTAACAACAAACACAGTGCTGTACATCAGATCTCTAGAATTTACTCAGCTAGCATAACTGGAACTTGAACTTGCCTGTTGACCAGCAACTCCCATCCCCCACTCCCCTCTGCCCTAGGCAACCACCATTTCTACTTTCTGTTTCTATGAGTTTTAACTGTTTTGGATACATCCCCTAAGTAGAAATATGCAATACGTTTCCTTCTCTGATTGGCTTATTTCCCTCAGTGTGATGTACCCCAGGCTCACCCAGCAGTCCTCACAGTAGCCAAGAGGGGAAGACAACGTGTGTGTCCACCAATGGCTGAATAAGGAGAACGTGGTATGGACACACAGGGGGGTAGTATCAGCCATCAGGAAGCAGGAAATCTTCTCATGTGCAGCAGCATGAACGGACCTGGAGGACCCTGCACTAGGCTTATCAGCATTTAAATAAGATAACGTATACATTAAACATGGTATCTGAGACTGCATAGTGATTTTTCGTCCCTCCTCCACTATGTCCTTGACCCTCACAGGACTGAGATTTCACAGGTCTGCTACACCAAGCTCACTTCTGTGTTCTCTGCCATCCACTTTCCCATCTGCCAGCTGAAAGCCAAAACAAATGGTTGACTCTGGACTACCCCTCTAAGCTAAGAGGCGGGACACAAGAAGAGCCTTCCTCCATAAAATTTATCACAAATGGTTGTTATCTCAGGTTAGATTACCTGGGAGCCGAGCCAGACTTGGGGATTCTTACACAAGTGAGTTGTAAGAGAGGGCTCTCGAGAGAAATGTGCTGGGGAGTGAGGAGACAGATCAGGAAGGACCCCATGCAAAGACTCAGCCTCATACCCCCCGGAGCTCTACAGCAGGCTTGTCCCACCGTGGGGCACGTGATACCCACCTTGGGGTATCAGTCAGTCACTAGCTGGGAGCTGCACAGGTGGTTGGGAAGGGGGCGTGGCACATCCTCCCCGGTGTCTGCGTCCCTGAGCAAGGTGGCTTCCACTGGCCTAGGGCACATTTCTGCAGAAGAGTATACAGCTGTGAGCCATTAGCAGCCTGTACATAGCAGCTGAGCCCAGTAAAAGGGGTTGGCACTCACCTTTTAACTTTCTTCTCTTTCATATTCTTACTCACTAAACGCTTTGTTGCCCCCTTCCCCGCCCCACACCAAGGACCATTCTCCATGTCCCCTACCATACACACATGCACAGTTTTCTTTCTTTTCTTTCTCCACAATGGAAAGGAGACTGTCCTTTGATAAGAATTACTGTTAAACAGCTGGTAACTAAGAGATAAAGGATGGTGATATTATTGTGCCCAAGGAAGAACACAAGTGTAGTGAGTTTTTTTTCTAGAAAGAATGCAGTCTAACCTTTATTTGATGGACATGATCACTAAGACCACCATTTACTTGTGGGCAACTATTAGGTATCAGAAACTGCTTATTGTATACATTATTGTATGTAAAATGAACAATTTTACATATAATATTTTACATAAGCCATTATGTCATTTGACGTTCACAGTAGTAGTGTGGGGTGGATATTCCTGAGTAAGTTGTCCGTGGCCACATAGCTCTTGAGAGACAGAACCAGAGTCCAAACCCTAGTGCAGATGATGACTCTAGAGCTGAAACTCCCATCTGCTGTACTGTATATGCCTCCCTGCTCCTTGAGAACAGAGGACAGAGTCCTTTGCATCTGCCCCTCCTGGCACTGTAGCAAGCACGCTTCTGTTCGTGCTTTGGAGAGGAAAATTAAATAAAAATTTTCAGACATTGCCGTACTGAGACCAGAGATACCATGAAGTGGTTAAGAGCGTTGGCTTGGAAGTTTGTAAGTGATTGTCACCTGGGACTGGAATGCTTACACTGGATGACCTTCTTCTTCCTGAACCCTGGCTCAGTGCAGAGAATGTATTTATTAAGTAAAATAAGGCTGCTCCAGGCTGTCCAGCTTTGCCACAGGACGTGGAAGAGAGGAGCTGCCTTTACACAAGCTTCTCTATCGAGAAGTAAAGTTCTGAAGTTGACCTCGAGAGCCAGCGTAGACAGACAGAAGCGTTTTGGATCCCAGGGAGACTCTGCTCGAGTTCCGCATCAAACACCTCCCCACTCTCCTTTTCCCTCCTGAACAGCGCTCGAGACCTAAGCACTCTCCTTGGAAACTCCCCCTCACAGTCACCTCACTTCAATCTTATCCCCAGTCCTTTCACAGAACGGGGAGATTCCTTTCAGCTTGAGGATTTAAGAGAAAAATTTGACTGAAAGTTTTCTCCACGGGGGCAGCCAAGGCAGTGAGTTCTCCTCCCCTCCCCCGTCCTGAAAGTAAAGTTTTAGTCTGATTGCTGGCAGAAATAAGGGGGGGGGAAAGCTTCATGGCTGGGTTAGGAGCCTCTGGTTGGATTTTCAGTTTGACAATATTTGAGAAATGAGTTTTAAATATGGGGCAGTAGGAGGAAAGGATGAGGAAATGTTTCTCTGAAAAAATTTAAGGATATTTACAAACCATTACCAAAAACTCCAGTAAACTTGACGTGTCTGAGTAGCTCCCAGTCAACCACTCCCTGTTGGTCTTCGGGAGTACGTATCTTGGAAAGCTTACTCTGATTTACTCTTCCTCTGTTTGCTGGTGGCGAATTATTAATGTGGCTCTGATACACCAGGGAGGTTTCCCGATGTTCTTCCTCCTGTCCCCTCTCCAGCAGCATCACTGCTGAGATGAGCTTTCCGGATGAAACTTCATGTGATCATTTTTGCATTTATTGAGCACCTACTGTTTGTCAGGCTGTAAGGGAATCCAGCCATTGGAAACAGTCCCTGCCCTCCAGGAGCAGGAGACAAAGAACCCGTTACAATGTCATGTGTTAAGTGACTTCGTAAGCACAGAGGGCAAGGCCCTGAGCATCTCACCTAGGCTGACTAGAGACAGGTAACCAGGGATCTGGGCAAAGGCTTTGGAAGAGAGAAGGAAAAATTGAGGTTGGCTGTTAAGATTTCAGTAGGTCAAGAGGGTTTTCAAAACCTGAGAAGGAGCTTTGGGGGTGGGAATAAAGGCAGAAAGTGCTGAAAACTGTACAGAGAACCTTTTGGGTAGAATAATGTTAGGTACAAGTTATTGAACACTTGATAAGTACCAGGTACTAGGCATAGCTCTTTGCACACACTGACTCATTTAATTGGCATGCAAACTTTATCAGTTAGGAATAGTTAGGTGGCAAGTAATAGAAAATCCAGCTCCAACAGACTCCGTTTCAGTAGAGGACTTACGGGATTTATATAACTCAAGAGTTTAAAGGTGTGTCTTGTGTGTGAGAAGGCTGAATCACTTTTGCAAGTGAATGGGGAAGCCAGATATACCCTCCATTTAGAATAATGATACTTTATTTCTTTTGTCATCTTTAAACATCTTTCCTGGTTTCATATCCCGACTCTTCTACTAACTAGCTGTGTGACCTTGAAAAACTTGCTTAACTTGTCTGTGCCTCAGTTTCTTCACCTGCAAAATGTAAGTGATAAGTAACAGGAGCTACCATAGAGGGTGGCCATGAGGAGTCCATGAATTATTTCACATAAAGCACTTTGAAAAGAGTTTGGCACAAAGTAAGTACAAAGTAAATATTATCAGCTATTAAATCTATTAACTCAGAGGCCCTGGCTACATGTCAAACCAGACGCATATTTTGAACCCAGGCATGGTTTCCCATCGCTCTAGGAAAATAGTCAACAACGTAATGTGACACACACAGCCACGTAGGATATGGGCCCTGTTTTCCTCCTCAACCTTCTCAAGCATTTCTTTACCTTCTGTTCCTCACGTACCAGAGGTTTTCTTCACTTCCTAAACTGGGCCATTTCTCTTCACATCTCCCCTAAAAACACACACACACACACACACACACACACACACAATTTAACCCAATCTGACTTTATATCCTTTACACCTCAACTAAAGTGGTCTTACATTGGGTAAACTTTGATGCCCTAATCCAGATCCATTTCCTATTTAATCTCTTTCATAAATCCCTGTAATTTCTCTTCACCACACTGATCACAGTTTGTCACTTATCATTTGTTGATCTGATTAATATTTGGCTTACTTCATGAAGGGAGACGTTTGTTTTGTTCACCGCTATATTTTGTTCATCACTGTATTCACCCCTGTGTTTCCCTGGTAGATACTCAGTAAGTATTTATTAGATGAAAAAAAGAACTAATCTCTGACTTTAAGACTTACTGTAAAGCTACAGTAACCAAGAAAGTGTGGTATTGGCAAAAGACTAGACAAATAGATCAATGGAACAAGACAGAATGCCCAGAAATAGACCCACGTCAATGTAGTCAGCTGATCTTTGACAAAGGAGCAAAGGCAGTAGAATGGAGCAAAGAGATAGTCTTTTCAACAGGTGGTCCTGGAACAAATGGACATCTGCACGCAAAGAAAAAAAGATTGACATGGACATCACATCCTTCACAAAGATTAACTCAAAATGGAATATGTAGACCTAAATGTAAAACTCAAAACTATAAAACTCCTGGAAGATAACACAGGAGAAAACCTAGATGTCCTGGAGCATGGCAGGGCCTTTTTAAACATAACACCAAAGACACAGTCCGTGAAAGAAACTGACAAGCTGGTTTTCATAAAAATTGAAAACTTCTTCTCTGGAAAAGATAATGTCTAGAGAATGAGAAGACAAGCCACAGCCCGAGAGGAAACATTTGGAAAAGATACATCTGATAAAGGACTACTGTCCAAAATATACTAAGAACTTTTAAAGCTTAACAATAAAAAAACAAACAACACAATTATCAAATGGGCCAAAGACCTTAACAGACATCTCAATAAAGAAGATGTACACATGGCCTACAGGAAGCATATGAAGAGATGCTTCACATGATATGTCATCAGGGAGATGCGAATTAAAACAAGGATGAGATACCACTACACACCTGTTTGAATGGCCAAAATCTGGAACACTGACAACACCAAATGCTGGCGAGGATGTGAGGCAACAGGAACGCTCATACTTTGCCGATAGAAATGCATAATGATACAGCCACTTTGAAAGACAGTTTGGTGATTTCTTTCAAAAATAAATGTATTCTAACCATATGATCCAGCAGTCACACTGCTTGATACTTACCCAAGTGAATTAAAAATTTATGCCCATGCAAAAACCTGCACACAGATGTTTATATCAGTTTTATTCATAATAACCAAAACTCCGAAGCAACTAAGATGTCCTTCAGTAGGTGAGGGGATCAATAAATTCTAGTACACCCAAACAATGAACTAGTATGAATATTGTTTCATAATTACTAGGCCTTTTAACTTCTTTTGGAACTTTTCTATCTGATGGATATATCGTGGCAATTGAAACGATTAAGAGATTTTTACACCTAAATGGAGAGCCTTCCTAAGCGACTACAAGTAAGTGAGCACTGAAAGGAATAGAAAGGTGAAAAGAATGAAAAAGCAAACTTCAGCTACTTCAAAAACGTGCCTAGAGGCGGTCTTAAAAATATATAAATTGAATTTGAAGCAATACTTCTGAACCTAAAATTCTAAGCAAAATTGTCAAGGTTATGCATGTGCATACACGCATTTTTCTGGAAAGAAGTTGAGCATTTTCCCTTAGGTTCTCTACAAGGCAGTTATACTTTATATTTTTTTAAAGCATCTGTGGCATCTACCCTTTATAACTGGAGGGTGAGATACCACAGTTTTCTTTCAAGGAGGCCTGAGACGTAGAACATTAGCCCCGGGTAATCATCTCACGTTACACTGCTGTGCAGTTTACACGAAGGTAAATTAAGACCTGGGGCGAGGAGGGAACTAGCGGAAGTTTGCATAGCTACTGTGCCTGAAAATACTGCCGGCCATATCTGTAAATGGAGAATGGTGTGGCCATCAAGTCATCAGCCACTCCCGCCACCTCCTCCCCCGACAGCGAGTGGAGGGAATTTAGGATGCAGACAAGCAGGCAGCGTGGCCTCTGCAGCCTCCCCCAGCAGTGCACCCCGAGGGAACTCAGGATGTGAAAGACAGGACACTGGCCTTTAGGCAGCTAGGTGCACATCCAAGGAACATTTCAGTCAGCCCAGACATTTGCACCTTCCCATACATAGAAAGGCACTAAATTCCTTAACTTGAGATAATCTGGTTTTCTCTAATTAACAGTAATCTTTTGATGTTCTGACTACCTGGTCTTTGTTGCAAAAACTCATGTATCCTGGCTTCTCCCTTGCCTGGGCGGAACAGCCTTCCAGAGTGATCGGCCTGCTTGTCTGTGTCTCGCGTTCCCTCCGCTCACTGTCAGGGGTGGCGGTAGTGGCTGGTGACCTGATGGCCACAGCATCCTTTGTTTACTGATACAGCTGGCAGTAGTTTTCATTCACAGGCGCAGAACATTGTCATTTCGTCTACTCATTCACTCAGTGTATGTTTCCTGATCTCTGCCGTGTTCCTGGCCCTGTGCTAATCACCCAGCCAAAGCATTTGGGTGTTAATCTATATGAAGTTGGTAGCTCTTGCAGCTGATTCAACATGTCCAGACTATAGAGACTGGGCAGGAAAGACAATGGTTTGTATCTATGCACCAATTATTAGCTGAATGATCGTGTGTGCTCGTTTGCCTGGGACCGTCTTTGCATCTCTGTTTTTCTCTTTTTGAGGTGTGGCAATGGGAAACTCACTAATAACTAGCTAGAGAATGGATGACAAGACCTCAAAGACTTAATTCCAATTAAAATTAGTTTAAGGAAAAGAGGCTTGTATCTCTAGTTGGATAGCTACTGACTAATTTACTGTGTTCCCGTAAGTCTTTCTCGCCTGAGAAAAGCTGTTCGTCAGACCCATCCAAAGGTTATGTCATTTCCCTTTTAGGCGTGCAACAATTGAGTAGCTTGAAAATGTGAATAATAAATGCCTTTCACATCACAATTGGATTATTTCAAGAAATCGTCTCACTGAGTACTCACTGAGCATCTTCCCTATGCAAACCAATGTGTGTCTGGAAGATACTGAGAAGAATGTGTCCCTGTGTCCCAGGATCTTATTACCTCTTCAATAAAAACAGAATCAGAAATAATTAATGCTAAAACAAGGCAGGGTGTAATATACTGGGGGTATAGGAAAGAGTTCTTCCTTTCATAGGTGCAAGGAGGTCTGATCCACTCTCTGGAAGAAAGCAATATATTGAAATGAACAACTTTAGCTCATCTCTCCATTTTATTGTTAATTTCTCCTCGTAGGAGAAAGAAGAAACTGCCCCTTGGTGATCTCAGAGAAATCTGGTTATGTAGGGGGGAAAAGGCCACTGCTTCTAAGAGGCAGTGTTGGAGCAATATAGTCTCCTGGTTTGGTTATTGTACTGTAATTTTTTAGAAGGTCAACATTAGGGAAGACAGGGTAAAGGGTTTGTGGCACCTTGCTCTTCATTTCTTTGCAGCTTCTTCTGAACCTACAGTTAGTTAAAAATAAACATGTATTTTTGAAAGGCGAGAGTGGCCTTTGTCTTTCTCTAAGGCTTTGCTGCCTAGTAGAACAGCCACTAGCTGCATGTGGGCTGAGCACTGGACACGTCTTTTAAGTATAAAATATACACCAGATTTAGTATGATGTGAAAAAGAGGGCAAAAGAGATCATCAATACTTTTTCTATTGATTACACACTGAAATGACAATGCTTTGAATATATTGGGTTAAATAAAATATATTATTAAAATAATAATGTTGCCCTTTAAAAACTTTTTAGGTGGCTACTAAAACTTTTTAAAATTGTGCATATGTCTTGTATTATATTTCTATTGCAGAGTATTGCTCTAAGTCATTTTTCTGAATGAGTTTGTGAAGGAAGCTACAGTTTTGCAGTTAGCTGCCTACATAAGCATTTTCTCAGTAGACGCCGACTTTTCCCACATGGAATGTAAATTTGGGAAGGGATGGAGGAATAGGGAAGCCCTCAGATCTAAGCCATGTTTAACAATCCAGGAAGATTTGTCATTTATGAGTTTTAAACTTCATTTGTTCATTAGCCCCTTTGGCTTCTTCTGTCCATTTCAATGGCTAAACTAGGGACAAGAGGACAAGGGTGATTAGGCCCCTTTAAGCCTCCAGCATGAAGGGACAAATGAACTACTAAGAAACTACAGAGAAAGAAGAGATTATTTTTAATCCAAGGTAAATAAAAACTGATGAATGGCAAAACGGCATTTATGTTGGCTTATAGAAATAGTCTATGAAAAGGGCAATAGAGACAAAATCATGGAACCTGGAAATGTGGGAGAGGTTTGGGAGATAGCTAATAATCCTGTTTGGCTAGGTTTTATGATATTTGCCTGGGTGGTGCATGGTGTCCCCAATATTTCTTAGGACAGAATACAGAGCAACTTGAATGAAGACTACGAGCTTTTTATCGCCCCCATGGGCAATAAGGAGCCATAAAATAATTTTTGAGAAAATGATTGAGGCTCTGCTTTGAAATAGATGCTAGCAACATAAAGAAAAGACTGACATAAAGAGAAATTGGAGGCAGAGACCAAAGTACCCAAGAGTTGCCCAACCAGATATAAAACCTGGATGTTAAAGGTGAGGAGAGTCAAATTGGTATCTGTCTTTTTTCCATCTGAATTCTGTTAGTCATTGTGGAGAATATTCTCAAGCCCAGCCCTGTGTAAGGCAGATGGGTTACCTGTCCTCATCAAGCAGATAGTCCGCTGGAGAAAAGAGACACTGAACACACAAAGCGTGTCACTGACTCTTAGGAAGGTCAAGTGCAAAGTGCCTCCAGCACGTTTAAGCTCCGAATCCTAACTTAGCCTTGGGCATCAGGAAGTGACATTTCAGTTGAGCCTAGCAAAATAATGCACCAAGGGGGACTCGGTGAATTAGGGAGGGAGAGAGTGCATATGCCACATGGAGGGAATGACAGGTGCAAAGAGGCTGGGATGGGAAAGAGCATGGTGCTTTTACAGAACTCAGAGTAGTCCAGTACAACTAGAATGTGAGAGCGAGAAGGGACGAAAGGGAGTGGACAAGTGTGACATCACGCACAGCCTCTGCCATAACAGAGACTGCAGACCAGATTCTTACAACAAGTGGGAAGTCACTGAAGGATTTCACACGGGGCAGGAGATGATTAGATATAAATTTAAGATTGGAATGGGAAGGGATGTGGAACCCACCTAACCACAGGGCTAGGAGAACAGGAGGAGAGGTGTGCTGCAGTATATAAAGAACACTATGCCTGGAAGACAGGAGAAGTTGCTAAGCGGACTCTTAAATATATCCATTTGCTGAATAAATGAATAAAAAAGTGGATGGGAAGAAGAAATAGAAGAGGGTAGAAACTTTTTAGGAGGCTGTTACGGTCAAGAGGAGGAGGATGGTTACTTGAATTTTAGTTATACCATTGGAGTAGAAAAACAAAGGAGTCTAGAATTATTTAGGAAGCAACTGGATGAGACTTGATGAATCATTGAATACAAGGAGGTGATGATGAAAGAAGAGCCACGGACAATATTCAGGTCGCTAGAATGGCAGATGATGCCTCCTATGAAGAAAAGGAACAAGGGAAAATGGATAGAGAAGATTTTAAAACACCATGCAAAACATATAGAGCTTCTTTTTCCTTTGGATTGGATTTGTCAGGGACTTTGAGATGACTAAATCCGACGGCATAATTTTATAGACGAGGAACATTCAAAGTTTAAGTGACATTAATAAAGTCTCACAACTGGTTAATGATGGAGCTGAAACTAGACCCACACCTCTTGAATCCTACGAAGCCCAGGTCTTTGCTCTACAATTTTGCTTCTCAAACTGTAATCCGTGGACCTGGAAGCAGCAGTATCACTGGGAATCTTGTCAAAAATGCAGATCTAAGGCCATCCTCGATCTCCTGCGTCTGAAAGTGCATGTCAACAAGATTCCCACGTGATCTGTATGCACGTTAGAGCTCCAGTCTTACTGTGCTGCGTCACACCCCATTTTGGATATAGAAGTCCAAAGCTAAATGCACAAGAGATCATTCTTTATAGCCAGAAGATAAATGCATTTATTTCCCTTTTTCTTTTACAAAACCCAGCACAATAAGTTTCAATTCTGTGGTTAAGTTAAAAAGAGCCATTCCTAGTCAAGCCAGGGGGCTGCTTTTACTCTTTAGAAAAAGAAAGGTTAAAAATCTCAGCCACTTTTCCTGTGACAGAGGATGTCATTGAATGTAGCTATGAGCTCAAAATACAATCAAGCTATTTTTAACAACTTGAACTGTTCCTAAGGATAAAGATAACATAGTGGATCTCTTAGATGTTGCTTGCTTTGTAACTCATCCTTGACACCAATCTGATTAATTCTGGTCAGACATCTTGTTCCCGGTTATTTGTAGGAGGAAAGAACACACACCCTGCTCTCAAAGGCCGTGGGTCCGCCCCACAGTTCCTCTGTTCTGCACAAGCTTTCAGGATATTTAGGTGTTTTTCATCTAAACTGGTTTGATTTGCATTGAGATCAAACTTTGCAGACTTTCAGGGGGTCTTTTGGTTCATTCGTCAATCTGTGCTTAGAATAGCACAAGCTTTGGGTATTTGTTTCTGTGTCTTGGTTCCCCTGGTGAAATGCATCTTCCTTTTCTTTCCTTTTATAATGTCCCCTTTAAAAACTCTAATCCAGTCAATTTCTTCTAGTGCTCCATGGTCTTACTTGAAAGCAGCCAGGTCTCCATCAACCTGTATCTCGGAGGTTGTATTTCCATGACATCAGAAGTCTCCTGAAAGAAAAAGATATTTGTCTTGGTTCCCCCAGAACATGACTCAGTGGGCTTTTTACTCTACAAAGACTCTTGAAAACAAGTGACAAAAAGAAACCCAAACCAAACAGGCTTAAGCGATAAAGAGAGTTCATTAACTTGCAAAACCAAAAAATCCAGAATATGTTCTGATTTTGTGAAAGGCTTGATTCAGTGATTTAAAGCCATGGAGTCACTAGGTCCCAGGGGTCTCCTCTTGGCAGCATAATGGTTTCGGTGGTTCCAGGCTCCACATCTTCATATCACACACCACCGGAGGGAAAGAGAATCTTTTAGTTGCTCTCATGGATGAGAGAGAAAGCCCAGTGTCTTCTTCTTGTTTTAAATTGGCTACAATGTGCCCAACCTTGAATTCACCTTGATGTTGATTGGCTTAAACTGACATAGGACACTCTTGAAGTCAGGGGATGATCGTGGGGCCCACCCATGCCACCTGGGTATGTGTACCCAAGAGGAGATAATTGCTGCCAAGGAGAAGGGCAGCAAACTAAAGATTCCTATTTGTTGAATAGAAATTCCTAATTGTTGAATAAATGAATGAAAAATTGTGTTCATAGTGACTTCGGATTCCTTACCACAGAACCAAGTCTTAAAATGCAGTCTAGGGATGGGGGAGAGTTTTTTTTTTTTTTCTTGGATAATTTCTAAGACGGCAGAGCAGAATCAAAATCTTCTTGTCGTTCAAAGAAGAATTACCTATATTTCTAAATGTCTTCAGCCCGATTTATCCTCTCCTGATCCCTAGCCCTTCTTCGTGCATATCTTCATTTTCAAGAAAAAATTTAACCCCTTTTCTTATGGTCATAATGTGACTGAATCCTGCCACCCATGAATTTTGCTGAGACTTGGAGTTTATTCAAACTCTCAGCTCAACTCTACCCTCAAACGCCATATAATTGTTAGCTCATCTTTCTTCCATTTCGAAGACTGAAGGTTAAGTGTCAGGAACATTGTTCTTTAGTCTTCATTTGTCTTCAGACTCTCTGTCCCATGGCTGAACTCGGTGTTCATCTAGAATGCACTATGGACTCTCACGCCAGTCATGTAGCTGGTCTGGCAGTCCATCAGTTCAGCACGGATTGAAAGCACCGTTCAAAAGAAATCCAACAACAATGGCTTGTCAGCTTAGATTTGGGGCCCCTCCTCTTTATTGCTGTCTTTATTTGAGTCCGATAATGGTTAAAACCTGTATTATGTAATGTTCAAAAATAGCATTCTGTTGTTCATCTGGAAAATATGTCATTTATACCATTCTAAAGAATGTGTATATCTCTATGTGTATGAAGTTGAGTTTTCTTAAATTATAGAGCAGAACTCTGGCTTGTTCTTTTTTAAGTGTATTTTCCTTTTAATTAACTGCTGTTTCAGTGACAGGTTGTCCACTGCTGCAAATATATTCCTAGTATGGATATAAATGATTTAATTGTTTCTGTATGACGTTTCATACTCTGCTTGCTTCCCGTCTTGGACCCATCCCAGTGAACTAACTATGAAAATCCAATTTTAAAAAATACCAAGGCATAAATAAGACTATGTTGTACATGACAGCACCAACAGATTTTAGATTTTTAAAGCTGCGGAATTGGTCATTTACTCCAAAAACATGTTAAATATTTTGACAGAGAATGGTAGACACAGTCTTCTTGGACAACCACACTAGTTTTTCTCTACTCCTCGTGTAGATTCCATATATTGATGGAGAACGTGTGATGTCACAGAGGAGAATCATTAGCTTTGCAAATGTACTACAGAGCATCCTATGGCCCTAAGAGGGTAAATTTTGGAGATGGATTTGGGATTATATCTTATGTCTGTCGTTTACTTGCCGTGAGGATGTAGGCAGGTTTCCTGGCCTCTCTAACCTCAGTTTCTCTCAGAAATGAACGAGCTCGTACAGAAGAGTGCTTAGGACAGAGAAGGCACTCAGTGGATGCTAACTATCATTAACTTATAAATCCTCAGACATTCATCTCAAGCCCTTCCTAGAGTCATTGTAGTTTATTAACATGGGATGTGGGGAGAAGGAACCTGTGGAGAAATAGTTGGTTATCGTAAAGTAAATGTTTTGAGAAAAACATCTTTAGGGCACGACATCAGGACTAATCACTTTGTAACATATCTGCCTGAAAAATGTCTAAGGTTTTATATCACATCTATATGGCCAGCCCAGACCTGCCACACGTCCATAAAGACGTATTAAAACAAAGCTACACTCGTTCATTCACCTTATCGTCCTTGACTATTTTCATGATGCACCAGTGGTCAAGTGCTTGTGGACAGAGATCACCTGGCCTGCAAAGCCTAGAATATTTATTGTCAGTCCCTTTGCAGAAAAAGTTTGCTAAGCCGTGGACTGAAGTATCACTTAAGAGCAACTAAAGGAAGGCTAGAAGCAGTCAATGGATTGGGGTAAATTACCTTCAAGAGCTATTTTAGCAATCTTCTTCTAATACCACAAAAATGCCTCAATATGATTCTTAGGAGACAGAACCTAAAAGACAAAATATATTCACCTAGACTCATAGCCACATGTTGTAACATTCTGAGTCCCCCTGAAAGAGAACCGGAGACAAGTACTTGTGTGCGGGTAGTCTATTTGGGAAATAATCCCAGGAAATAGCAGCGAGCAATTGAAAAGATTGAAATAGGGTGTGAGAAAACGGACATGTTAACCAGCCGATCATTGCTCTGGGCAACTGGGGCTTCATCCTGCAAAAACCCCTGAAGAGCTGAGTAAATGCAAGTACAGCGCCCACCTGAGGGAAGGAAAAAGAGAGCATTTATCCCCCAGCTGCAGTCTTTCATTGGGCGAGTCCCCTATGGGGTGTTCACTCCCTTAAATTTCCGGACTCGCACATGCACCAGTGCTAAAAGATTGCCTTATACGTCCTCCAACTCAGCCACGTAGAAAATCCAGGCTCCGAAAGTGAGGAGCAGTGCAGCTGCGGTGAGGTGGGTGAGGTGCCATCAGGCTGCCCATTTACTGAATGCTTGTTTTATGCTCTGAATTTTGCTGAAGTCTTACAGGATTATCTCATTGAATCACCAGTAAAATCTGAATAATAAGCATGGAACAAATGTTAGTAGTTAGTCATTTACTGTTGCTACTTTTTGTGACCTTTTAACCACGGGCAGTTGCCTATTTTTTAGGGTTTTTTTTGTTTTGTTTTCCTGAAACTCTGCTTTCTAAGTTTTCTTTTATTCTTCAGCATTGCCTCCTCTGTTTGCTCCGTTCTTAATGATGTGGAGAGGACAGGCCAAGGCCTTGCCATTGGTTATGGGCAGAATCATGTTCCCCACCTCCACCACCAAATACATTTGTTGAAGTCCTAACCACCAGACCTCACGATGTGACTGTATTTGGGGAGAAAAGCCTTTGAAGAGGTAGTGAAGGCTGAATGAGGTCATGTGGTTAGACCTTAATCCAACATGACTGGTGTCCTTGTAAAAGAAGAAAGGGACACCACGAATGTACTTGCACAAAGGAAAGTCCACACGAGGGCAGAGCCAAGGAGTGAGGGCTCAGAAGAAGCCAAGCCTGCCAGCACCTTGATCTTGGACTTCCAGCTTCCAGATCTGTGAGGAAGTAAATTTCGCTTGTTCAGTGGGTCACCCACTCTGTGGTACTTTTTTGCAGCCAGCCTAGCAAATGAATACGCCATCTGATCACAGGATTTTTCCGTTTTGCTTGTACTTCTGAAAATCTTTAACGGTAAGGACCCTGGCTATAAAGTAATTTTAAATGAATTTGTCATTTTTCTGTTTTTCTTCACTTTCAACATATTTTTTCATTTTTAGAAAATAAAAATCTTTGACCAGTGGGCTGTTACAAAGCACACTACTTGTTTTCTGAACATTTAGAAATAGTCTAGTTTCTTTCTGTTGCTAATTTCTAGTTTAATTCTATTGTGGTAAGAGAACATACTCTCTATAATTTCTTTTTCTTTTCTTTTTTTTTTTTTTTTTGGCAACATATTGCTTTTGGCCCAGACAAGGGACTGTTTTGGTAAATATTTCAAAAGGGAAATTTTTTTAAAAATTTTGAGACAATTGAAAATGAAAACACAATATATTCCAAAACTTATGGGATGCAGCAAAAGTGATTCTAAGAGGGAAGTTTATAAAGATTAATGTCTGCGTTAAGAAAAAGAAAATCTCAAATAAGCAACTAATTACAAATAACCAATCAAGGATCTAGAAGATAAACTGAGCCCAAAGTTAGCAGAAGTAAGGAAATCACAAAGATCAGAGCTGACATAAGTGAAATCCATACCAGAAAAACAATAGAAACTATCAATGAAACTAAGATGACTTTTTGAAAATATAAATGAAACTGACAAACTTTTAGCTAGACAAACTCCAAGAAAAAAGAGAAGCCTCAGATAAAATAAGAAATAAAAGAGAAGATATCGCAACTATGACTGCAGTAATACAGAGAATCATAAGAGACAGCCATGAACGATTATAGACCAACAAATGGGATAACCTAGAAGAAATAGATGAATTCTTAAAAACATACAACCTACTAAGTCATGAAGAAATTAAAAAAACGTGAACAAATTACAAATGAGAAGATTGAATCAGTAATACAAAAATCTCCAAACGCAGAGAAGCCGAGGACAAAATGGCTTCTCTGGTGAATTATACCAGACGTTTAACATAGAATTAACACCAACCCTTCTCAAATTCTTCCAGAAAACTAAGAGAAGGAAACATTTTCAAACCCATTTTATGAGGCCGGCATTACCCTAAGCTCCCAAGAGGTTCTTGTACCACTCACCAGGAGCCCAGGAAAAGAGCAACATTCAGATTCAAAGTATGGTTTCTACTGAATGCATATTGGTTTCCCACCACCGTAAAGTCAAAAAACCACAAGTCCAACCATCACAGATTGGGGGCCATGTGTACTGGTCCAGGGTCTTTTTCTGCAGTTTATAGCTTTGCTCCCTGTGTATTGAGGAATGACAAGAGAGGACTCTTCTGACACTTAATAGAAGGTTGATGTTTGTTCCATGTCCTCAGTCCCTACAAAAGTCCCGGCCAAACCCATCACCAAGTCGTTCGAAGCCAACCATCTGGAGCCGATAATAATAATATTAGATGAGTTTTATTGACACTTTGACAATCTTTCAAACCTTTAACATTCGTGATCTCGTTTATCACAATAATCCTTTGGAATAGGTACTAATATTAATCCTCTTTGGAGTTAAGGAAACTGAGGCACAGAAAGAGTAAATAATTTGCCTGGGCTGATAGAACTAGTAATTGGTCAAGCTAAGGTATACCAGAGCCCACACTGTGCTGCCCATTGTGAATTCCAGAAGAAAGTTTAATAGTAAAAGCATGGAGACCCGACCAGGCAATTGCACAAAAACTTCAAAGGATGGGCATTCCAGCACTGGCTTTCTCACTGACGTAGCCTGTAGTCCATTTCTTGTCCCTTAACCCCTGCCTCACCCATGTCCTCACCTTCTACCTGTAAAGTGAAAGGCTTTTATTACAGTATTTCTAGGGCTCCTCCGGAGTCCTCTTCTTTCTGCTTTTTTCCATCTGTTTGTAGGTAATCGTATTTTCATGAGTTGGTTAATATAGTTTGTGTTACTGCCTGCCAGTCTCCTCACTGGCCATCGCCACCGAGTTTTCTCTACCCCAGAGTTCCTTAGACAGTTCTCAGCTGGCTTACAGGGTTTTCAAGAAACATCAGCTCGGCTGATAGCTTGGCAATTAACTCATCCCGCTAGCACACTCTCAGTGTTAAAGCGCTAAATGGCAGAGGGTGTTTATCACATGTCAGGCTGACAGCCTCCTGCTGTTGGCTTTGATTTGCTAAATACCTGCAAAAGATTTGGTGCCTGGAACACCTGGTCTGCGGAGCGGGCTACACCGTGGGGCTGCAGGCAGTCTCTCTAGAAGACCCGCGTGCTCTCCTGGGTACGCCGCCCATCCCTCTGCTTTCCAGGAAAAAGGGGAAGAGAAAGGGGCAGAACCTCGAATGAACTGGGACAGACCTTAGTCTGGAGTGAAACCAACTCAGCTCAACCAAGGGAGGTGGGAACCCACTCCCATCCCTCTGCCCTGGCTGATGCTATAGTGATACAGTTATGGTGTGCTTATTACTGCGTCCCCGGATTGATGCCAATCACCTGTACAAACGTATTTAATCTTTACAGCACCCCAGGAGTTTAAATAACTTGACCCTAGTCATCCAGCATGCGGGTAGTAAAGCAGAATTGGGTTGCCAGGTTCAAGTCTCACCTCAGCCTGAGAATTTACCATTAGGTCTCCCCATCCCTTCCCACTGCCCTGTTCTCCACACCCCAAGCATCACAATGCATTCTGAAAGGTTGTAATAACGAGCTGGGGAGCAAAATGCTTTCTGCGCTGTTTTTTCTTCGCAGTTATGTAATCCCACTGCTTGATTAAGGCACAATAGTCCTGAACCAAGGTGTGAAGATGCAACTTTGACAGTAGTAAAAAGAGGTTTGAGTGGCCAATCACAGCTTTCTTTTGAGAATCTCCTCTGTCTCTTGCTGACTCTGGCTCCATTCAGTCCCAGCCTTTGAATCTGGAAGTTGAAAGGAAGGCCACAGTCAATGGGTTCAGTGAGACAGAGTATTTTTTGAGGAAGAAAAAAAAAAGTCCAAACTAGGTACCACTGCTAGTACTTACAGTTGGTTGGGGTCAGACATACCTGAATGAGAATCTTGGGTTTTGAATTTACAAACCACTCATGTAAAATGGAGGTAGAACAGTACTTATTTCAGAGGCTTGTATGAAGATTCACATGTAAACTTCACAGGGGAGAGGAGGCAGGGGATTGTGAGAATGCTTTTTTGCTTTTTAGATTCCACATATGAGCGATCTCATATGGTATTTTTCTTTCTCTTTCTGGCTTACTTCATTTAGAATGAAATTCTCCAGGAGCATCCACGTTGCTGCAAATGGCATTATGTTGTCTGTTTTTATGGCTGAGTAGTATTCCATTGTATAAGTATACCACATCTTCTTTATCCAGTCACCTGTTGATGGACATTTAGGCTGTTTCCATGTTTTGGCTATTGTCAATAGTGCTGCTATGAACATTGGGGTGCAGGTGTCATCCTGAAGTAGATTTCCTTCTGGATACAAGCCCAGGAGTGGGATTCCTGGGTCATATGGTAAGTCTATTCCTAGTCTTTTGAGGAATCTCCACGCTGTTTTCCATAGTGGCTGCACCAAACTGCATTCCCACCAGCAGTGTAGGAGGGTTCCCCTTTCTCCACAGCCTCTCCAGCATTTGTCATTTGTGGATTTTTGAATGACGGCCATTCTGACTGGTGTGAGGTGATACCTCATTGTAGTTTTGATTTGCATTTCTCTGATAATTAGTGATATTGAGCATTTTTTCATGTGCTTTTTGATCATTTGTATGTCTTCCTTGGAGGATTGCTTGTTTAGGTCTTCTGCCCATTTTTGGATTGGGTTGTTTATTTTTTTCTTACTGAGTTGTATGAGCTGCTTATATATTCTGGAGATCAAGCCTTTGTTGGTTTTACTTGCAAAAATTTTCTCCCATTCCGTAGGTTTTCTTCTTGTTTTACTTCTGGTTTCCTTTGCTGTGCAGAAGCTTGTAAGTTTCATTAGGTCCCATTTGTTTATTCTTGCTTTTATTTCTTCTAGGAGAAAATTTTTGAAATGTATGTCAGATAAACTTTAAAAAATAGAAAGATATTCCATGCTCTTGGATTGGAAGAATCAATATTGTTAAAATGGTCACACTGCCCAAGGCAATCTACAGATTTAATGCAATCCCTATCAAATTACCCAGGACATATTTCACAAAACTAGAACAAATCATAATAAAATTTATATGGAACCATCAAAGACCTAGAATTGCCAAAGCATTACTGAAGAGAAAGAAAGAGGGCGGAGGAATAACTCTCCCAGGCTTCAGACAATACTACAGAGCTACAGTCATCAAGACAGCATGGTATTGGTACCAAAACAGACATATAGACCAATGGAACAGAACAGAGAGCCCAGAAATGAACCCACAAACTTTTGGTCAACTCATCTTCGACAAAGGAGGCAAGAATATACAATGGAATAAAGACAGTCTCTTCAGCAAATGGTGTTGGGAAAACTGGACAGCAGCATGTAAAACAATGAAGCTAGAACACTCCCTTACACCATATACAAAAATCAACTCTAAGTGGATTAAAGACTTAAACATAAGACAAGATACAATAAACCTCCTAGAGGAAAACATAGGAATGCATGTGTTTTGAATCATTTTTCTGAGACTTCAAGACACTGAATAAGTCAGCCAGTGTCTGCGAGTCTGCATTCTTCGCCTGTACATGGGAATAATAGCACCACTGAGAAAACATTAAACATGCCTAGAGCAGCAAGTGCCACTGAGGACTTAGTACATTTCCCTCCGTCGACACACATTCCTATTTTAATTTCTTAATTTTTGGCCCTCACATATAAACTAGAGGACTTTTATCAAGTCGGAGAAAGGAATATTACTTCACTAGGTCGATAAGCATAAAAACCAGTCAGGAATTCAGTGGGTCTGATATCTTTGTCGACCAGTCAGCTTCTCCCAGCTCTCCTAGTTGTGAGTTACAGACTCCAGCCACACGCACACATGTGGGTCAGGAGCAGGGCTGAGCAAAAGGGTGTAGCTGAACAGTGTCAACCTGCAGTCACGATGGCCGAAACAGCTCATGAGTGACGGTGAGCAGATCGCATCACAGCCTGATGATTGTGTGTGCGCGGAGCCATGCGATTTTCTCTCGAATTTGGTTAGCTGGAGTAAGGGACATGCCGAGGCCAAGTTTGTTCGCTGGGGACACGTGGTGGCCCACTGTGTCTGCCCTTTCCAAATCAGGGATTTGCACCGGGTCCTCAAGCTCCCATAATTGACAGAATACTTCCCACTGCTTGTCAGTGTTTTTATTCTGTTTAAATGTAAAGCTACTTGACTTATTCTCCAATTGGGGATAGTTGCTTGTAGCTCTTCAGAAATATCAAAAAAAAAAAAAAAGGGTTCCACGCTGAGTTTATGTAAAAATGTAGTTGTAATAGCTCTTGGGAAAAGGGGCCTCAAATCTGCAGAACACATATGGAGGGTCTTTCTGTAGCCCTCTCTAAGAAGTCTATTCTGAAGAGACACAGGGACAACTGTTTCCGCCAAGAGATGTCCGCACAGACGAGGGAACTGGAAATAGGCAGATTTCTTGTTCTCAAAAGCTAACGTTCTAGGTCAAGAGAGGAATGTGGTAGCCTCAGACCCTCTGGCACGAGAAAGCCTAGTGAGTCAGAGGCCGATACCCAGTATACAAGTGCAATAGCATACGTATAATTTGAACCCCTGAAGCATTGTAGCAAAACAGAGACATCTGCTGAAAAAAAGACAAGGTGATGAGCAAAAAATAGTCCTGGGGTTAGAGTCAGAAAGACCTTGATTAAGGTCCTAGCGGTGTGAGCTGGAATAAGTCATCCAACCTCTATCAGCGTGAGCTTATTTTTCTATAAGAGGGGACACTAATGTCCACCTCAGCAGGGTTTTGTGAGGATTAAGAGCAGGGTTTTGTGAGGCTAGACACAAAATCCCTAGACGGGTTTCTGGCACAGAGCGTGGACAAATGCATGGTGGCTGCACTGAGTCCTACTGGGGAAAGGGGGAATTCTTTCAAAGTGATGCAGATTTTAAAGTATGTTGTCTGTCCTCTGTGTTTAAAAGGAATGCTCAAACTTGGGTATTAAATGATACTAAGGCTCTTTGCTGAGCATTTACTACACGCAGGCATGAAGCCAAGTAGCCAGCATTAAGTGGTACCTTTCATTACTGCCTCCTTTTTACAGAGTAAGAAACTCAAGCTCTAGCTTTAAGTCACTTCATCAGTGACCTAGTTAGGAAGTCGCAGAGTCAGGATGGAATCCAGGTCTACCAGGAGAGCCAATGCACTCAACAACTGTACTTTTCAGCTACACTGAATTCTTGGCTGCATGGCCTCATTTATCCCTGCGCTTTTTTTTTTTTTCCTCTTCCTGACCTCTTTTCAGTATCTTTGCTACAGTAAAGCAGTAACTCATTTGGGATTTGTAGGTGCTCTTACGTTGAAGCTCCCACTGTACCTTGTTGGGCAAACACTTGCCTCATATCTAGTGTGAATGAATGGTGCTATGGATGTGTTTAAACTCCTTAAAGAAGCAGAATGTCTTCAGGCATCCTCAAGAGCATCAGAAGTACTTAATTACACATGTCGGCTGAATACCATTGTTCTTATTCGTGCATTAAATGAAGTCACCTCAACTGGGCAAGCACGTGTCCATCCTCACTCAGTTCCGGTCTGTCTATGACACTGAGGTAGAAATAGCCTTAGAGTGGCTGGTTTATCTCCTTCCCTTTCCTCCAAAAGACACCTGGCCCCTAGAGGTTCACAGGAGCGCTCCAGCAGTAGAAGTGGCAGTGGCAGCAAGAGCCTCGGTCATAACAGCAGCACTGAATGCTCAGTACGATCAGGACAGAGTGCTAGGTACTTTATTTGCACTATTTCATTTAGTTTTCACAAATAGCTAGGAAAAAAACCAGATATTATTTCTGTCCTCAAATATAGATGAAGAAACAGAGAGGTTAGATACTTCATTCAAGGTCAGTTAGCCAAGAAGTAATGACACTAAAGTATTTACACAGTGTGTCCCACTGAGACATAAAACAGCAATTCCATCTTAAAGGCACTGTCACATTGGACTCCCTCACGCTACCTCCCGTGAGTTTGGTGGGTGACTATTTTCTGACATGTGCAAAACCGTATGAGGGAGGCAGATAAAATGATAAAACACAAAGTACAGAGAACAACGCTGAATGAGGCTCTTTGACCTTCTGTGAAGAGTTAGAGCAGGGGTCAGCCAACTATGGCCTGTGGGCCAAATCCACTCCATCACGTGTTTTTTGTAAATAAAGTTTTATCGAAACACAATTAAGCCCCTCCCTTTATACATTGTCTGTGGCTGCTTTCAGGCAACAGCGGCACAGATGGATAGTTGCACCAACTGTATGGCCTGAAAATGCAAAAATATTATTTGTCTCTTGATAGAAAGCCTCTGACTCCTGGCTCAAGAGCATCACCAGTCCTGGTGATGTCCTCCATTCCTCCTGGGTCCCCTGCCAGCCTCCCACTGCTCCTCAGAGGTGACTGCTGTTCTAAATTTGGGGTGGACCATGATCTTGTTCATTAGAAAAATGTTTTAGCACAAATGTATTCTTCTGCAGCATTTTGTTGAGTTTTGCTTCCTTTTTTAAAAAAGGAAAATATTATTGAAGTAGACAGAAGTACACAAACCCTAAGTATGCAGCATGCTGAATGTCTGCAGGATACCAGCAGTACTAGTGGTGGTAGACGTGGTGGTGGCAGAGGTCTACCCCCGTGTAACCTCTACCCAGCTCCACGCACAGAACTAACCCGGGCCTCAGAGCAGGCTCTCCTGCACTTCCCCAGCCCCTGTCCCTTCCTGAAAGTAAGGACGGTCATCACATCTGTTACCATCCATTAGTTTTGCCTCCTTTTTATGAAGATGAAACCATTGATTGTGTAAACTTGTGTTTGGCTTTGGCTTCCTTGCTCAATGTTGTGTTTGTGAGAGTCCCCCTTGTGATTGTGTACAGCAGTAATTTGTCGATTGTCATTACTCCAGTATACCGTTCTATGACTATACCACAATATTCTCAGTATTTTAAGTATCATTCAGTTGTATTTTTAATTTCCATTATGATTTCTTTCTTTTTTTTCTGGTCTCAAGGCAAAATATTTAGAGGGTTTTCTTTAAGTTTCCTTTAGTGTTACTTATTTCTTTATCCACTTAAAAAATTTATTTCTAAATGCACTGTGTTGATATAATATGTTCTAAGAATGCACATATTTTGAAATTTATTGATCTTTGCTCCATGGCCTGGTATTAGGTCTACTTTATGACTGTTCCATAAGTGCTTGAAAAAAATTATTATTCTTTAGTTGTTCGAGACAGAGTTCTCTGTACATTTATTATATCAAGCTTGTTATGTGTGTATTCAAATTTCTGTATCCTATAATTTTCCATCTACTTGGCTTAAAATTGAGAATGATATATTGAAGATTGATCCAATGTGCCCATGTAGTTCTGTCATGTTCTCTCTATATGTGTGTCTATATATGCATGTATGTATAGATATAATACTTTATTGGACACATATGATTTTTAGAATTATTATATCCTCCTAGTAGTGAAACCTGTCATTAGATCATCATTTAGTAGTGATCGACTTTATCACTCATCATGCTCTTTGTTTATCTTAAAGTACAATGTGCCTTGTAACTCACTTTCTCTTCCTTAATACTTGCCTAATACACCTGTTTCCATCATTTTTCTTTCAGTCTTCCCACAGTCTAATATTTTAAATGTGCCTGTTAAATACCATAGAGTTGGATTTTAAAATTTTAATCTGATAGTCTCTGCCTCCCAGTTGACAGGCATAATTCACTGTAATTGTTACTGCTAATATATTTATACTATTTTCTGTCATTTTATTTTATGCTCTTTTTCACTCCCTTTTTCCATGAATTTTTTACTATCTCCTTTACTATCAATTTTTTCTTGATTGACTAAGATAGTTATTTGTTTTCCAACTGCATTTCTCTTCTTTTACTTTTTTGGTAATTATATACTCTATTTCTTTTCTTTTATCCTTAACGTTTTACCATGAATATTTAACCTAGAGTTTAATCAACAGAACAAAAAAACAAACAAAACAAAACAAAACAAAAACAGACCAACTTTCCAGGTACCAAAATCCACTCCATTTAAGAAGCCATTAAGTTATAAATGATGATTTTTTTTGATCTGCAATAATAATATTTTAGAGTCTAAAACTTCCAAAGGAATCCCTACTATGTCCATTTTCAGGGCTCAATAGTAATAAGAACACCAGAATTTATATTCCTTCCTTTTCTTTTTCTTTTTAAAAATTTCAAAAGGGTTATTGGACCATAAAGGCACACTTTGATAAAGTAAAAATAAATAACCACGTTGTCACACCAGACTGGGGTTTCAGAGTGTAAGGAAGACTGAGACAAGCCCACAGTAGGCTCATATTTGGACATGACAGAGGCAGGGCCACTCTGCAGCCACAAATGATGACAGGCATCCTCTTCTGGCTGACCTGCATGATTCTGCTGCTTCTTTACCAGTGACAACTCTAGCCCCTGTAATCTTCCCACCTCCTGGGAAGAATGCACTCAGATACACCATCACTGCTGCTTGAGAGCTTCCAGTAGAGAACCAGCCCCAGCTTTTTTAATTTCTCCTGAGAACCATTCAGCACACGCCTAAATCCTACAAGAAGTCCTCTCCAGCCTCCTTCCCCTTCACTAAGGTGTTCCCACGGTTTCTGGACATTTTAGGTGACATATTACAGCACCTTTGGATTCTGTGTCTCCACACCCCCTCCCCCAAGAAGGTTACTCTTGCTGGTTTTGTTTCTTTGTTTTGTAGTTTTACTGGCTAAATCCGTGAAATCTGCCTTTTCTAGGTTGTGCAACCTCAGTCTCTGCTCAGGGTTTTTTGCTCTTTCTTTCTTCCTTTTTTTTTTTTCTTTCTCTCTTTTTCCTCTCTTAAAAATAATTCTTATTTTCCTCTTGAAGCCTGGTATCCCAGGATCACCATTGGATCTGCCTAAGTTAATACCAGCCAGTTAATGAACAGAGGTTGTGCTCAGGCATCTTTAGCCAGTGAGGCTCCTATCGTCTGCCAGTGAATGTGTGTGAATAAGAAAATGCATTGTAAATTCATGCCGCTTTAAAATCTGCCCCAGTGTTTACTTTCTGCTGGGTCTTTTCTAGTCTCCACTGTACACACATGCTGCCTCAGTCAGGGATGTGTGTTTTTGCAGCCACGGTTGCCACCTCCAGCTCTATTAGCCATGCATTACCTGATAATTCACTTCCTCTGGAAACATCACTGAACTTTACCGCTTTTCCAAATCTAGTGATCTGCTTTCAAAAGTGACAGTCAAGTTTCTGGTTTCCAGCCTTCCCTGCCCTGGAAGAAGCTCTATACTGATGGCAGAAATAGGCAATTTCTGGGGCAAGAACACCACCAAGTCCTCCTGTTGTTGCCCAAAGTTCACCAGTTTTTCAAACCTAAGTGCTTTTCAAATTGCTATATGCCTTCAGTTGATTCCCAGAGAGCCGAAATTGCTGTTTTTGTCAATTTTACCTAGTTTTACAGTTGCTCTTTGAGGAGAGAGGATCTGATGACCTCCTCACACAGCTGTAACCAGAAGTCCTCCCCCATTGTCCCTTCTGAAGGATGGCAAGAACACGCCCTTACTGAGCAGGATTTATCAGTTATTCCTGGAATCAGAACAGGTGCTATAGATGTCAGTGAATTCTGCTCATTTTCATTCTGTGGCCTTTAAAGAATTCCCCCAGTCTCCCCAGAGCCACTCCCAGGGGTCAGGTTTAGTGGTGACCATGTTCTTGTTTATTTTGGGGACTTAAAACAAGGGAGGAATTAATGATGAAATAAGCGCGCACGCGCACACGCACGCACGCGCGCACACACACACACACACACACACACACACACAAAACCAGCATAGTGAAGTAGTTAAAGCATGACTTTGGAATCAGGTAGATTGGGGTTCAAATCCTCACTCCCTGCCCTTCAGAGCTAGAACCCCAGACTCTCTGAGCTTCAATAACTTCATCTGAAAAATAGGTTTACAGTGGTATCTACCTCACAGTGTCTGTGGGTCAAATGACATAGATAAGTGAAATGCCTCTTGTCAAGGCCACAGTACAGTTATCTAAGTAGATAACTATGATTTCACTATCAGCTACCATGGAAAATGAGGACACACAAGCCATGGAAAACGAGGACACGCAAGCCTGAGTGTAATGACAGTGTGGTAAAGCAATTAGAGGGGGGTTTGGGGATTTGGGAGCATCTGCTGCCCTCTATACATCTGGTTTAATTTTTTTTTTAATTGAAATACTGTCAGTTACAATGTATCAATTTCTGGTGCACAGCACAATGTCCCAATCATGCATATACATATATGTATTCATTTTCACATTTTGTTTCATTAAAGGTTGTTACAATATATTGAACTTAGTTCCCTGTGCTATACAGAAGAAACTTAAATCTATTTTTATATATAGTGGCTAACATTTGTGAATCTCAAACTCCCAAATTTATCCCTTTTCACCCCCTTTCCCTGGTAACCATAAGATTGTTTATTATGTCTGAGTCTTTTATTGAAGCTCAGAGAGTCTGGGTTTCTAGCTTTGAGTTC
This sequence comes from Vicugna pacos, assembly GCF_048564905.1. Lineage (NCBI taxonomy): Eukaryota > Metazoa > Chordata > Mammalia > Artiodactyla > Camelidae > Vicugna > Vicugna pacos. The sequence continues at coordinate 20,048,195 of NC_133008.1, forward strand.
ATAGTGTCCTTTTTTTTTTTCTTTTCTTTTCTTTTTTTTTTTTTTTTTTTTTAGATTCCACATATGAGTGATATCATATGGTATTTTTCTTTCTATTTCTGGCTTACTTCACTTAGAATGACAATCTCCAGGTCCATCCATGTTGCTGCAGATGGCATTATTTTATTCTCTTTTATGGCTGAATAGTATTCTGTTGTATAAATATATCACAACTTCTTTATCCAGTCATCTGTCAGTGGACATTTAAGTTGCTTCCATGTCTTGGCCATTGTAAATAGTGCTGCTGTGAGCATTGAGGTGCATATATCTTTTTGAATTAGACTTCCTTGCGGATTATATATCTGGTTTAATTTAGATGAGATGGTTTCCATCTCTAGGAGTCATTACTGTCCCTTGTCAAATGAGGAAATCGCATCAAATCATTTCTGAGACCCCTTCAAGCTCTAATATTAATAAAGTCTATGAATTCTCTCCTGGTTCAGTTCAGAGCACCATTCATTTGAAATTCATGTTCCTCCCTGTCCTCTCTGTCCGCTCCGGCCCAGCTGCTGCAGTGTCCACAGAGCCCCAGGACAAGCGTGCGGGCCTGCCACGGTTACTTGGAAGGAACTGTTGCTTTGCACATGTTTTTTGTTAAAGGCATACTTGTCAAGGGCAAAGGATAGAACACATTTCAAAAGTAATAGTTTGTTAGTTTGATTTATGGCTCATAAATATTTAAACATACAGTATATGGGCCTCCATTTTGCTCCAGCCCCACAGACATTCCAGGTAGCCTACCTGCCCTGCCCCGGCTTTTGTTATCTTCAGGCTTCTCCCTGATTCTAGAAGCCCCATGTGTCTTTCCAACAATCCCTTTTTGCTGTTGCTTCAGGGTCAGCTTCTGTGTTTGCAGCTGTGGGCACCTGCAAGAAGGTTTGCCTTCAGTGGGTTTAATACACCCCTACGCCTTATTTCCACTTCTTTTGTTCCCTAGGGGTTATTGTTTTGGAAGGGGTGTGTGTGTGTGTGTGTGTGTGTGTGTTTATACAGAAAATATAAAGAAGGAAAAAAGATCACCCAAAATTAACGTTTTTGTACAGAGTCTTTTTCACTGCTTCATTTTTGTCAGAACTGGTATTATAATCACACAGTTTTATATCCTTTTCACTTAGCATAATCATTTCCCCATCACTGAAAATTCCTGAGAAACAGTATTCTTAACCATGGAATCCCACTGTGTGGATATTTCATAACCTAACAAATCCCTGAGTTCTGTCATTGGTATAAATAATGCTGAGATGCAGATCTTTGGATACAGACCCTTTTCTACATTTCTTATCATTTATTTAAAAATAGATTACTAAAGGAGAGAATGTACATTTTTAAGATGATTGATAAATATTAACAGGATACCCTCAAGCGAAGTTTTACCAATTTGCCTTCCAGCCAGCAGAGCTTGAGAATGTCTGATTCCCCCATGCCTTCCCTCCCCACCTCTTTTTCACCAAATGCCCTCAGGGTCATTACTGACTGCACATTCTTAACCCAAGGGAGAGCCCCCTAAACACACACACACACACACACACACACACTCCCCACCACACCTCACTTCATCGTCAAGGTAAAGGAGGTGCCATGATAAAGTTTAAGAACAAAACGGAGGGAACAGGAGATAAAGAGACTGTGAATTGGGCTAAAGTGGGGTGGAATTCTCTCCCTTTTGCTGTTGTCTCATTCTTCCGGTCCTGTGATGTTAGGTACCTGGATCCTCCTAGGAGTCTACAGGACTCCTTCCTCTCCATTTGGAAAGCCCCAGGAAACAGGTGATACAGAAAGGAACACTTACTCCAGCCGCTAATCTAGATAAAAGATTTGTTTCAGGCCAATTCAGCAATATGAAAAATACAAAGGAGTTGGAGCCAGAACCTAGAAAATATTAATGAAGTAGTTGCCTGAACTAACTTCTGAATATCTGTCTCCCTGTGTGGATGAGGGAAGTAGGATGACGGGGTTAGGAGGGACTGTGCTTGACAGATAGTCACGCATTCGGTGACTGGGATCTCACCATCAGAGACCTAACACTATTATCTTTTATTTCAGATCCGTTTCTAACAGGCCTTTGCCACAATGCAAATTGGTCAGATGGCGTTTGAGATCTGTTTATCTGGGAAGCCGGTAGAAAATGGAGTGAAACAGTGCCTCCCACACAGACCCCACCAGGAACAAAGGGGTGCCACCTAAATCTGCTGATACAGCTGGAAGCAGCCTGGAGGCTGGGGTTGGCAGGAACCAGGTGGTTTCCCAGAATGGCCAACTGAGGGGAAAGTCTGAGGTCAGTCAGGCTTTTTGTATGGAAAAGAGGAGCAACCTGGGAAAACCCAAACCTGCCTAGCTTCCAAGGTTGGAAATGGGAGAGAGGTCCCAGGGGGACCAAGACAAAGTGAGAGGCCAGGGGAATGCAGGGAAGTGAGGAGGGAGTTTTCACGGCAGTAACCATCGGAGTGCCCATTCTAAGGGGTGTGGGCCAACAGTGGACCACACTTCCTAATGCTGCTCTCTCCCCACACTCCTAGGCCCCGTTGCCCACTAGGGATTTTGTTCAAAACCCCGTCTGTGCATTTTGAGGGCTCCCTGTTCATCTCTCCCACCCTTTTACCTCAAACTTCTGATGGCTTTGACAAGGACCTAGATTTGCTTCTCATATAAAAAAAACTAGAAAACATAGGATCTTTAGAAGTGAAATGACAGTCTTTGTTTCAGAATATCTGGGACAGTTGGAAAAATCCTGAATAGCGGTTTATGGTGACTACGAGAAATAGTATGCAGGGATCCTTCCTTCCTTCCTTCCTTCCTTCCTTCCTTCCTTCCTCCCTCCCTTCCTTCCTTCCTTCAAGAAAAAACACTCTGGAAATGCCTCTCCTATTGTGCCGTGGGGTGAAAGGATTTATGTGATTTCTGAAAGCCAGAAACAGTCTCTACTCTTTTGTGAAGGGTTTAAGCTATCACCATGCTTTCTCTGGTTCAAATTCCTTTTTCTTTTCTAAGGTATCTTGGTATTCTCAGAAAGCCAGAACTGCTAGGAGACTATATCCCAGGTCATAACCCAGACCAGTTGGAGAAACCTGATTACACTGACTTAAAATCAGGTCGCCATCAGCTCTGAATTAAATATTAGAAGGCATCCGTGTTCCCGATTTATTTGGTTTCTGTTCTAAAGATGGTTGGTGGTGGGGCTGCTTGGCCATAGAGAAGGAAACAGAATTCCTTCCTTCCCTAAGGATCAGTGGGTCAGCAGACCATGAGCTCAGAAAATGTATGTCCTGTCATAGAAAAACATGAAAAGCATATGTACGCCCTTAGCATTTGTGGCAGTTCCAGTTGCATTTTTCCGAGCCGAGGGGGAAAGGGTCAGTGGAGGTGGCAGAAAAAAGCCAGTTACACCCCTTCCACGCACATCATCAGATTCGGAGTCTAATCTTTGAAACTACATTTTGCCTTTATTCTTCTTGACTTAAGTTAATGGGATGAAAACAGCTTCAGAATACATCATTTCTTTTCCAATTTCACATAGCTGCAAGCCCTTTATTAAGGAGAGCTGACCTTCCACACTCTGGTGAATGTGTTTTGTTCTCCTAATTTCCCCAGCAAGCAGATAACCAGTCCTGATGTCACTCGCCAAACCTGGCGTAGGACTGTGAGCATTCAGTTAACCCTGCATTAGGTCTAATGTAGAGAAAATCATCACTAGAGGGGAAAATAGGTTTTTTAAAAATGTAGACTCCACAGGGTTCCTAATTTCCTATCTCCTGATGGAATGTTTTAGGTATGGGGAGCAAGGCAAAGGAAGTCTGTGGTTAAGTTTTCCTTTGGTTATTTTAAGTTACCTTGAAGAATCATCAGCAAAGATGATGGAACAAAAAGAATGTGGAATCTGGATTCAGACAGACCTAGAGCAACTCATGGTATAACCTTGGCCAGATTATCGAGCACAGTGTTTCCCAAACCTGACCTCACACATTGGAATCACCTGAGCTTCGGCCGAAGCCTCTGTTTTTAAATAAGCACCTCAGAGGGCGCTGAAGCACAGCCAGGTTTGGGAGCCTCTCCCCTAAATTCTCTAAACCCGGTTTCCTCATCTAGAAGATGGGCTTCAGTTAGCCACCCACACGGGAGGACTCAAGGGGACAAAGGACAGGAAACAGCTATTTTGTTGTCCAGCACTCGATAACATACTAGATATTCTCTCTGACTTCGTACTTCGGGGATGATTTCCTGCAGAAGATCTCCCCTTGCTTTGAGGAGGCAACCTGTTTATCATAACTACCAGCCATGATCTCTTTACCACATGGGGTAGTTACAGCAGTACTGCCGCTAAGGGACTTGGCACTTGCCTGGAGGGACAGCGGCTCTCTAACGGAAAAGCAGGCGCTTCTTACCAAAAAAGGGAAAAAGTCAGCCAAATTGGCAAAACAAAAACAAAAACAAAAACAACAACAAAACCTTGTATCTATGCAGCCTTCACTTTAGTGTATGTACTATATTTTGCCTCGTATTTAGGTGTTTTTAAGGATTCTTATTCCTTTAAAGTCAGGCCAAAAGGAGAATTCCATGTTACTCGAAATAATGCCGCAGGATAACAGTCATGGAGGGTAAAAGCCAAGTAAACAGGCTAAGCTCCTATTTCTTACAAATCAGCCTCATCCATAGAAGACTTTAATGAAAAAAACGTTTCCCGTGCACAGGGAGTAGGATAGAAGGAAGGAATGCTTCCTTCCTTGGAAGCAAGTCACATCATCGGAGCCTCAGTTTCCCCATTTCTCAAATGGGGTGATGCAAGTCATCGGGACTTCTGCAGTCCTCAGAATCCACTCTGGTTAGTTGAGACAGAAAAAATCAGCAGCTGACCTGATTCCTGGGAGCCGTAGTGTTTACTGAACATCAAGTGCAGTTACGAGAAATGTCCAGTCACCCCACGGGCTGTTCAGCGGAGGCTCTGTTGCAGGTGTCACCCACCACTTGGACCAAAGACAAGGGAGAGAAAGAGAGAGCAGAAGTTCCACCCCAGCTCCCCAGGACGAACCCGCACCAATGTCTTTGCCAAAAGAATGGGTCTCACTGTGCAGAGCCGCCCCCTCTTATGGTTCACTTCCCACGCACAGATACAGAAACCACAGCACCCACCGGCCCCCGGACATGAGAGCAAGGCCTGGAGTCTGCAGCACGGTCTCTCTGAGCACATGTAGGACAGTCGCTTTTTAGGTCGCAAGCCATGGGCTTTGGATTCAGGGCCAATCTGGGCTCACAGATGTGTGGTTTTTCTTTAACCTCTTTACATTCTCCACTCCGACCCTCGGTGGACTAGGAATCCCTATAAATAGAGACGAAGAACGCAGAGCGCTTGGCACAGAGCGCACACCCCACACAAGGAGCTGTTAGCGTGCTCTCTCTCAAAGTCAGACATTTGCAGAAACATCTAATAGACATGCCTTTCCCTTCTCTCTTAAGATCATCTCTTTGGCCCACCCTTCCACAGCAGCAGCACTGGGTATTTCTCTCTGCACATGTTTGTGGTAAAAGCCTCCCCAGGTCAAATGTTAGCAATTGGCAGCCTTGATTGCCAGTCTCTAATACCTCCCACCCGAGACCACCCGGCAGCGCAGCGCACCTCCCACCACTCACAGGCTGGGCCCCCACAGCAGAGGCAGCTCTGCCCCTGACCTGGGACCGGGAGTCAGAAGGCACTCCAGGACAGATGGCTGCCATCTCTACTTCCTGGACACCAGGCCCGTCTCCATGGCATCACTCAGCTGAAAATAAACAAGAGGTTTATTTCAAGACCCATAGAGAAGAAACAGATAGATGGGGAGATGGTTAAAATAGGAGACTGACAAGACTTCCTGCAAATTCCAGAAGCAGCCACACTCCTCTTAAAGCTTTCAGGCCACTGCAGCCCAGGGGGCGACCCTCGTTCCTCCCGGTTCATAGCAGTCAACTGCCAACCTCATACCTTAAACCAGGATTTTAATTTAGTTTTTTGCTGTTTTCTGTCCATTGCTTTTTGTATGCTTTATAAGACTGTAAGATTCAAGAGGGAAGGAGTTAAGATTTATTCTTCTTCTATATTCCCCCAGTGTCTAGGTCAAAAGTGTGGCTTTGAAATAAAGACTTAACTCAGCTACTTACTAGCAATAGGGTATAAGGCAAGCCACTTAACTTCCCTCCCTTTTAGTATTTAGGGGGAGCTAACAAAGATAGTTCTAAAGCATCCGACATAGTATCTGCCACAGTGAGAGACAGCTCTCACTGCACAGTCCCTGAAAGTGTGGACCCTGGACTGAGAGTCGCTGGGCTTTTGGCTCCAACGCTCGTTGGTAGTTTTATGTAACTTCACTGTATATCACTAACGCATTTTAAAAATGAGTCCGATGATAGTCTGTAATATATAGTGTTGCTGTGAGGGTTGAGTGAGCCAAGTCACAAAAAAGTGCTCAGCCAAGTGTCGGCTGTCACACAGTAAACGCCAGCAAAACTCTCCCTGGCCATCTCATCAGAGGCTAAACTCAGACAAGCTGAAAGAATCCACCCCCGCTGGATCTTCTCAGTCTTTCAGAAGCATGTTTTGGCTTTCTCTTTCCTTAGGTGAACTATTTCCTCATTGTTCCTCAACTTCATCCCCAGAATGTCACTTGTGCTTGTCACAAAAACAAATGGTGGAAGTTCTTTCCGATAAGCCCGTTATTTTGGAGCAACAGGGCTTTTAAATATAGCAAGTGACTACCTTATTCTCCAAAGACCCTGAATTTTCCCCTCCAAACTCCAGTGAGCAAAGAGCAGAGGTGGTCTGTTCAAGCAACATGGCGCCCCCTGCTGGATAAAGAAGATTTGGGTCCTCTTGTGGCTCAGATGACAGGGGAAGGGACAATGCAAATATGAGAGCTCCCCCAGCTTCCCACACGATAGATCCAGCTCCTGGTATGTAGGATGTCCTCTTCTAATCATGACTCTGGCAGCTGAACGCCACATGAGGCTTCAGCCCACAGCCACCATCCCCTTCTCAGAACTCTTATTATGCTCTGTGTCAAACACGGAATTGTTTAGATGCTGCTTCTGTTCTAACTTTGTATCATTCTGTTTAGTTGGCTCAGCCACGCCTGTCATCATCATCCTTGTCTTTCTTTATTGGATTTTCCACTGACAAATGACCCTTGTATAAATATATTCCCAGCAGAGGACCTTAAATGTCACCTTCTCTTCCATCCCGTTTCTGTGCCTGAAATTAGCGGGACTTGTTCAAGATGAGGGCAGTGAAAGCAGAGATGTTCTAAGAGATGCTTAATAAAAGAAAACAGGCACTAAGTGCCTGGAACCCTCACCAGTAGGCGAGGAGGACAGACAGACCTAAGGAACACACTGCGTGATGGCATGGAAAGGCACATCCGTGTCTCGGTCCTGAGGGGAAGGAGCTGCTACATTCGTGGCTCAGACAAGGTTCAGAAATCTCCGGATGTGTCTTCTCATTAGAGTCAACTATGTTTGCTATTTCTTTTTCCTTCATGAGTATTCAGTGTCTTTCCACTGGTGATCATACTCCTCTCATTGGAGGACTTTCATGAGAAAGGGAGGTCATTTCATTCATCGGAAGCTCTGTCCTCCTTTTAACACTTTTAACTATCGCTGTATTTCCTCTTCCCTGTCCACCCACCAGTGCTGGGGTTCTCTCTTGTTAGTCCCTTGCTTGCTGATGCTTCCTTGTTCGACTCGAAAGGTGATAGGATCTTGTGGGGCTGTGTTGTGCTTTGGCTGGGACAGGAGTCTTTCCTTGCTCTTTGTGGTTGGTAGGAAGAAAAGACAAGTTAACGTCTTAGAGTGTTTTTTTCCTCCAACTTTGATTACAGATCAACGTTTCTTGGTCACAGATTCTTAGAAGAACCAGATAGAAATGGGCAGGATGTCTCAGGTAGCAAGCAAGCCTTTGATGGCATCAACATAAGACATCATTAGTAGCCCAAAGCCAGAGTCCAGGAGAGCCCCCAACCAGTCTGCAACTCCCAGATTCATGAAATGAGGCTTCCTTGGGTGGGTAGGGAGACACACACTGGGGGTTACTTATATTTTGAATGCTCAGTATATAAAGTGCAACTGAACTCGAGTGACTGCACCTGCAACAGCAAAAAAAAAAAAAAATCTTGTAGGAGAAAGTAAGAGTGTTTCCAACTTCTAATTTGGGAATGAGCCAAATTATAGTCTCAATTTGGTCCTTACCTTCTGATCTACCAAGTGGCAGGTGGGCAAACAGGTTCTAGAGAACTATTTTCTCCCCTTCTTAGGCACACAAGAAGGGGAAACATACTTAATAGACTGAAACAATATAAAACCTGGAAGCAGCTTTTGAGATCATAATTACTACCTGCACGTGTTTTAAGTGATGAAATCAAATCCCAGAGACTGAAAGTGGCGTGCCCTGTGCCACCCATCCGTCCACGGCAGCCAAAGATTCAAACTCAGGGTCTTGGATCTCTTATTCATGGCTCTTTGAAGTTTCCAGGATTCCTGTCTTTGGGAGAATATTTGTTGTGGGTCTTCAGAATTAGAGGAAACATAAATATTGCCATTTAAAAAAAATGCCACTTTGTATTATGGATCCCCAGTATCCCAGGAATCTTAAAAATTGCTCATTATGCAGACATGTATATTTCTGATAACACAGTTTGACTCAAGGTTACAGAGTCCACTCACTGCAATGAAAGCGCACGGTGCTTGACCACGTTGAAGTCAGAGAAGCAGGCAAAATAGGATACCGAGAGTTACGATATAGAAATCAGTGATACAGGGACTGCGCGTCTTGACGGCATTGGGATTGCAAGTCAGCTTCTAAAGCGAACACCGCAAATATTCAAAAATCGCCTTGTGACATCCCTAAGGAGGCACCACGTTGGAGAGCGTAATACTCAGCATGGCCACCGCAGACTGCATTCGCTCCGATTTCTAAACAGATTGCTCTTTCTTCGGTTGAGCGCCAGATGAAGTAGTGATTTGGCTTGCATTCAGGGGCAGTGTTGTATGAAAAATATGTATCTTTAAACACTAAACACTCCGCAGAATGAAATGCTCAGTCCGTGGGCAGCACGAGAGAGAACTTCCTACCAAGGGACCCTTCCGACCGCAGGTCTACAGCTCCCGGGTCAGGCTGCCCGATGTTTGAGTGGGGCGAATGGCGAGCCACCTGCATTATTTAAATTCTTCCCTCCCTCTTGGCTTCTCCCTTTCTTTGCTGAGCTCCTGGAGTTAAGTTTGCCAAAATTAACTGTATGTTGAGACTTCAGTGAACCTATCTGAAATTTAACCAGGGAGGTTAGTAAGTCCCTGGCTCAGAACAGTGAAGCTACATATAAACACTCATGTTCTTATTTTTGGTGAATTCTCTGCCAGACTCTGAGCTTCCTTCTCAGCTGCATGTATCCTTGTAGCAATTGTATGGTGAAAATTTGTAAAAGGTGGTGTAAATAAGAATCAGGAGAGCTAGATTCTAATTCTGGTTCTGCAATTAACTAGCTGAGAAATGTGGTCAAATTTGTCTACCCTCTAAATCTCAAACTCCTCATCTTTCAAGAGAGGGCTCAGAGGAGATACCCAAGGTGACTTTCAATTCTAAATTTATGCTAAGAGTTTATACGGTTGGTTACTGCAAGCACTGGGACTTCAACCAAAAGTAGAAGACAGGACGGCACATTCGTAATCTGGTACCTCTCCCTTCCTTTCCTAGTCTCTTTCTGATCCCTCTCCTCCTCTGGTCACTTTTCCTTCCTCCCCGCCTCCCTCCCTCCCTCTCTTTCTTCCAAACCGTAATTTAGTGCCTGTTGTATACAAGAGAGGACATGAGCCCTAGGGATACAAAGATAAATTTGAGATGAGATGCTCCTGTCTCTTGCACATTGAAAAGTCTTTCCCTTCACTTATCTTAAATGCAGCTGAGCAAGTCCAGTCTGATACTATTGTCACAGAATAATTCAGTGTGAAGTTTCTTTGGAAAATCACATCCTTTATCCAGTTTGGATAAGGAAAAATACTTTGAGATTCCAGCAGGGAGTCACACAAATCTTTCTAAATTATTGAAATGTTTCCTGCAGCTGTCCCTGCTCCCTTTGTGGGCAAAGGAGGAAAAGAGATGAAAAGCTTCCAGCGTAGTGTTCAGGGCCATGTGGACTGTCTCTTCCTTCACACTCCACTCACCCCGAGTGCCAGGACAGGAAATCCATGCGGATCACGAGAAAAAGCCTAGGTGTGGAATCAGACAGACCTCGTCCACGTTGTAGGTCTGCCACTTCCTGCGGGGTCACCGTGAGTGTGTAATTCACCTGTTGGAGTTGCTGATTTCTGCATCTGTAAAATGTAAGTGACAATCTCTCTGGCAGCCCTGTGGTGAGGAGTGACACTGTGCAGGCAAAGAGCTGGGAGAGGGCCACGTGCATAAGAGGCGTAGCAGAGGGAAGGGACGCAGGTTCACGTAGCACCTGCCATGTGTCGAGGACTGGATTATTAGGCTGGACCAGGCTGCAGTGACAAATCGATCTCAAAGTATACAGTGGCCCAAACAGAACAGGAGTTCATTTGTCACTCATCTAACTGTACAAGCGGATGTTCCTGGTTGGCAGCTGGCTTTCTTGCACGTGGTGTTTCTGAGACCCAGTCTCCTTTCGTCTTGTGACACAGTTGCCCTTATCATCACGTGTATTTGGCTGACAGAGAGAGAAGGAAGGAGGCATGCCTGCTTCCTGAAAGCCTTGGTCCAGAAGGGAGATATATCCCTTTTGTTCTCAGTCACTGAGAACTGCTCCCCAGGCCACATCTGGCTGTCGGTAGGAGCCAGGAAATAGTCGCTGCTGGGAAGGCGCTACCCAGAAATGACCGTGTCCCAAAGGAGGACAGCAAAAAGTTGGTGGCCAGCTGTCTTTGTTGTGGTGACTGCCACTGTTAAGCCACTTAAACCTATGGGGTTGGTATTATCATCCCCCATTTTATTGATAAGGAAATTTTAAGTCAGTTATTAAGTAACCTCCAGGTCCTTGAGATCCAAGTCCAGGTGTCAGACCCCAAGGCTGGCATTCCCAGCCTCGCCTCTTCCGTAGTCCTCTAAGGTGGAGTTCACAGACGCCTGAATGGTGGGCTGGATTATACCCACCAGCATGTCCCAGAGGGTATCAGTTTACACATTAAGTGTGTGTGCATGGCCTTTCTTTATAAATCAGAACATCTGGCAACTCTGGACCCCCCGTTCCAGCAAGGAAACGATTGCCTGAGGACTATTTCTGGGTTTTGATGCTTTAGATGGTGCGTGTGCTCTCAGGTTCACTCACCACTATCCTTTTCTCCCCAGTTTATCCCTGTCCAACTTCACCCGCTGACATCACCTACCTAGACGCTCTAGGCATTCAAATCTATTACTTCTGCTATAAAAGACATCTTTATTATTTTATTTCTTGATAAAGCAAGGCAACATTTTGCTCTCAAAGCTTGTTACAGTCATGAGAAAATAAAAGAAATTACATTTATGTATATTTTTATTGAAGTATAATCAGCTACAGTGTGTCGCTTTCTGGTGCGCAGCATAATGTTTCAGTCATCCATATACATACACGTATTCCTTTTCATAATCTTTATCATTATATTACTACAAGATATTGAATATAGTGCTCTGTGCTATCCAACAGAAACTTGTTTTCTATTTTTTTATATATAGTAGTTAATATTTGCAATACGTGTTTTTTAAACTGTTGGCAAGAGACTATTTAATGCTCTTTGTGCACCTTCAAATTTTATGCTTCTCATCCCTTTCTTTCACCTGAGATTTACTATTCAGTCCTGATTCACAAACCCATCTGAATACACTTCCCTGCAGCCTGGCCGCCCGGGTACAGAAGAGCTCTCCTACTCTGCAAGATCGGTTTTGTGTCTCTTCTCCTGGTCCCTCCCTCTCTGCACTTATCTACACTCCCCATTCCACTCCCAATAATAGCTTTGCCTCTATCAGTTCCATCCATCTAATCAGTGCATCAGCTATTTGTCAATAGAGTCCAGGGAGTTTCAGCTCCATGTTCTCAAGATTAGAGTTCAGTGAAGAAGCTGAAAAGGAAAGGACAAAGGACTGAGAGAGAAGATGTACATTGATTGGAAAGCAGGAAAGTACAGTGTGAGCCAATAATCCACCCCTCTGTGGGCTCGTCCCTCAGTCCTGAAAACCAACTCCAGGCTTGCAGTCTGAAGCATGGCACCCCAGAGGACAGCCAAGCCAATCTCATCACATTTATTTCAATGTAATTTTAATTCAAAGCCGTAACTCTCTGATTCATCAACCAACCAGGTTTTGCTTTGACATTATAGGGACTTGCAACATGGAAGGGGTCATAGAATTCTCAACGTCTAAATTCATTATTCAGGTTTCTTAAGAGCGTGATTTTTTGAAATAGTTGACTTAATTATGTGCACTTTCTATCCTCAATTGGAATCTGCGTTCAACTTTCTCATTGGCTGTTCTGTTCTTACTGCCTTAACTCTTCATTGACTCCCCCAAGCAGCCTTTCAAGACAAGGTCAAGCAAAGAATCAGGAATACTGCATTCCCGTCATTCCACACAGTGTGTCCTGAAATGGGTCCAGCACAACACCCGTCCTGCAAGAAGCTCCAAAACGAGAGTTTTATGCTCCTTTAAGTTTTGCTAACGCTACTGACCATGTCTTCCTAAAGGCATATTCATGACACAAGTTAACAAATCATGTTAACTGCAAGTACCTCAGCTGACGAAAGAAAAGACCACTTAGATGTAACTCTGCAATTCCCATGCTTATTCTACCATAGAATCCCGCCCCGCCCCTCCTTTGTGATGAAACACTTAGTCGTGTCTGCCGGAGTGAGTGTTCCATGATGAATATTTTAGGAAACGTTTTCCCAGCATCAGGATGAATTTTATTAGTTTATTAGATGAATGCTTGTTTGCTTTTTGTTGCCCTTTTCAACACTACTGCACGTGGACTAGAATGAATTATTGGTTACAATTTTTCCTCACTTCTTTAACCATAACCTTTGCCACATAATTTTGCAGTTCATCTCATAAAAGGTGACTTTGTTCTTGACCGCGTGGTTTGCTTTGGTTAATGATATATATACTCAACACAACATGAGCACTGGCTTAAAATGGCCTTGCATGGTTGAGCTTGTCCCCTTGCACTTCTGCAATGATCATGAGAAGAAGATGCTTGCCCCGCAGTCCCAGAGGAGGGTGAGAGACGCATGGAGCAGAGCAGCCCCAGCCAACCCGCAGACCCGCCGCCTGAAGCAGGGCTCCCCCAGCTGACCAGCAACGTGTGATCAAGAAATCAATGCCTACTGTGTAGCCTCTGAGATTTGGAGGTTGTTTGTTACACAGCTATAGCTGATTAATATCAACGTGCTAGGTTCTAGTCTATAAAATACCTGGCTACAAGCAAAGAAAAAAAGTACTCTCTACCTAGAGTGACCTCATAGTAAGAGAGAAGAGAAATGAACAACTAGTTATAATTCAAGACAAAGTAAAATGAAGGTGCAGAAAGGAGTACCACAGTGCTTTCCATGGGTTCTCAAGCAAGAAGGTAGACTTTGGGCTGGTTCTTAGAGGAGTCAAAGGATTGCCCTTTGAAGAACCAAGAGGAAAGACATTCCAGGCCTTCTTTGTGGAACAGCACACACAAAGAAAAGTAAAAATGTTTTCCTTCTCAGGGAACCACAGTGCTCTTCTGTGCGTGTGTATTGGTATGCCCTGCCTGTGACTGAGAAAACTAGCAGGCTACCCCAGATCACACAGCTAGCATATGGCAGAGCTGGATTCTGGAGCTTAGGTCTCCCGACTGCAGTTCTGGTCTCCTGTCCTATAAGTGTTTACATAGCCTGCTATAGGATGGGAAAGCAAAAATAGAAAATTAGCTTTTTTGTTGTGCCTGGAAGTAACCATCAGGGTCCAGGAGAAGGTAAATAAAGTGTGGATAGCACACGGGTCATCATCATCATTATCATCATCACAACCATGACCACAAAAGAACAGAAACTCCCGTCGCCATAATAGTGGTTATTTATTCCCCTCTGCCATGTCCTGGATGCCATTCTAAGTGCATTTTATACACCATCTTAATCCATTCTTCGTAACAATAACCCTATGAGGAAGGTACTGTTAGCCCCATTAAACAAGATGAAATAACTAAGGAACAGAGAAGTTAGGCCACTTTCTCATAATCACGTTGTAAGTCAAAAGCTAAGACATGAAGCCATCCTTGTCCATCCCAGCAGCCTGCGCTGGAACCACCGTGTTCAACTTCTGCAAAAAATTACACTCCCCTCTGGGGGCTTTTAAAAGATACTAATGCCTATGTCCTACCCACACTAATTAAATTAGAACCTCTGCTAATGGAGTCCCTGGCACTAAATCATCTTAAAAGCTCTCCTTGTGATTGCTTTAGTACCGCCGGTGTTAAAGCGCCACGGTCAAAGCAAAGCAGAACACAGGGGCAGGCGGGTGAGATGGACTCAGGATGTTCGTATAAAGCAAGGAAACAAAACCACAGACCAATCGGACGGAGGCCAAACAGGGTAAAACTGGCCTGAGAGTTTATAAATCAATTGGGAAAACCTTGAAATTAGCTTACTGATAAAGGCAGTGTTCTAAATGGAGAAAGATTTCTAGAATAGCCCACTGGGGCATAACTGACCCATATAACGAGCCATCTAAAGTACCAATAATATAGATGGCACTTGGGCTCTTCAGAGTAAGAGGGGGAAAGAAGAGATGGCAAATTCTGCCATCTTTTCTAGTCTGATTCTAACTTAGATTTTGAAGTGGTCCAGGTAAGACTGGGGTACATTCTCAACTTACCTTCTGATAGGCCTTCTTATAGGCCTCTCTCCAGGTGCCTAAGACCTACACGTTTCCCTTAACTCTCCACTGCATTGGGCACACGCAGGTCCCCAAGGCAACTTGACTAATGATATGTCCACCCCAGAATGACCCAGTTCCCCGAGCAACCCTTGCTCTCTTATCAAACTCCTCACTGAGGCTGGACACAGGCTCGGAATCCTCCCCAGCTTTAGGCAGGCCCTGAGAAGCACCACTAAGTGTGATCATGAGGCAGGCAGCAGCTGCAAGGCCCGCCGAGGCTGAGTCAGAGCGGCAGCAGGATGCAGATACTTCTGCCTCCTCCCTCGTGCTTTCTCTGCCGATTCCAAGGGGCTGCTTTCTTTTGAGTTTCATTTGCCAAATCAGACCTCCCATTGGCGTGTTTCCTTGTGCACTAAACTTTTGGTGAAGACCTCCCTGGCCATAGGTCCGGCAGCCCATGATGGAGAAGTCCCTCCTGTGTGTGCTCTGCTTTATACGAGTCCAGTCCAGGTGCAGCATCACCTTGCTCCTCGTCAAAACCCTGTGAGTGATACAAGATGACTTGACATTTCCCCCTTGTGTCCCATAACATTGAAGCTCGACATGGAAGGAGTGTTAGGATTTTAAAATGCTAGTCGAGAGGGAAATTGTCTCCACTCACGACACAGTTTACATCAAGATTGGAATCTTGTATTTGGTCAACAGACATTTTCTGAACACCTGCCATGTGCTAAGTGTCAGGATAGTACCTACAATTCGATAAGCCGATAATGGTCAGCACCTTGAAGAGTCTATAAGCCAGCACAGACTTGGCCCCATGCTTGTTTTGCTAAATCACGTGTCATGAAAACGCACTTATATATCGTCTTCCCCTGCTTTTGGGTGACAAGAGTGGAGCTGAGTAATTGTTAACAGAAATCACATAGCTCAGAAAGCCGAAAATATTTCCTAACCGAGTCTTTACAGAAAATGTTGCTGACCCCTGGTCTAGTAGAGGGAGGCTTCAGTGAAACTGTGTGTTGCAGGTCTTATTCTAGAATTCTGGGCGGGGTGTACAGCGTGGGCACAAATGAGTCAGGAGGAGGCTTCACAGAAGAGATGATGTGTTAAATGATACCCAAGCGGAGAGGCAGGGTACAGGGACGCCGGCCGAGGTAGAAGCACGAGCGAAACAATGAAGATACAAAACAGCCAGGCTCATTAGGGAACAGCACGGCTGGAGGAGGGCGAGTCAGCAAAGAGCGGTGGTCGGAGGCCATGACAGGAAGGCTCCGTATGCAAACCTAAAGCCGCTGACTGTGGGCCCGGGAGCCTTGGAGGTTTTTAGGTGGCAGGTGCAGGCTGTATGCCACAAATGAAATCCTGCATTTCTCCTCCAGGCTGAGCAACCCTTCAAGATGATTGAGGGTTCAGTAGCTGCGATGCCATTATTGCATACAATGAGGTATAGCTTAAACTGAATAAACTGAATCTCTGTTAAATGCAATTTCAAGCTGTTTCTTCCCCTTACCATAGTTCCTGGCAGTAACTAAGAAGGACAGTGACAGAGTACTGTGGAAATAGATGAGCAAGATATCTGGCTTAATCTGTGGGAGTTAGATGTCCCCAGGAAGTGACATTGAAGGCAAGATTTGAGAGCTGAGCGCATATTAGCAAGGGAAAGAGTCTCACGTGAGAACTTTGTCCTTCCAGTTCAAAATCTGCAAAACCAGATTGTCCCAAAATGGCACTCTTCTTCCTTGGAAGGTCATTGGGTTAAAATATCATGGAGTCCACCCGTAAAATGGAGATGATAATGGTACCCATATATCACAGGGTTGGTCTAAGGATAGAAGAAAGTGATACACAGAAGGTGCTTCACATAAGGTCTAGCCCATAGTAAGCACACAAGAAAGGCAGGCTGTCATTCGTAGTAACTGTTCCTTTCTTCTTGTTCGAATGGTGAGCCTGTCTTGAGTGTTTCATACCCTTCACTGAGTCTAGACATAAAAAGGTTTTGGTCCATAAGTTGTTGTGAAATAGTGTTTGATACTGAATGTGAATGAGTGAATCTCAGGGTCAGAAGTGGTGGAATTCCATCGCCTGTGAAGTGTGGAAATCCCCGTTTCCAAACCCCTAATAGATGGCCTTCCAATACCATTTGGATGAGGCCAGTGACCACTTGCTCCCCAACTGGGCAGCTCTGATCACAGCAAAATTCTTCTCCATAAGGAACTCAAATTAGCATTCCTGAAAGAGCCACCCACTGGACTTCTGTCCTGTGGATCACATAGAGCATGGCTTCTGTCCGTTCTGCATGATAACCCTTCAAATCTCCTGATCGTGGCCTTCCCACACAGAGCCCACTGCAGAATGGGGTCGCTCCATGGTGCTGCATGGTCTTCTTTCTCTGACCTTTAGTGATTTTAAAAGACAGAGGCCTTTCCCACAAAAGCTCGCATCTCATTCCTCTCTGCATCCAAGCACCCAGCAGTGTCACCCGCACACAGTAGGCACTCAGCAAATGTTTGTGACAAATAAAGGAAAGAATTCCTATTTCAAAGTGTGCTACTCTTTAAAAGGCAAAATAAACCTGGATAATCATTCAGCCCATTTTATTCCAAACTCTAGTGTGCATCAGAAAACATCACGGGGAACTTGGGATAAGATGCAGATTTCTGAACTGCACCTTCAGAGACTGAATCCTTCAATCTGGAGTTTTCTCAGGCATCTGCACTTTTATCAAGCACCTTGGGGGTATCTGAATCAGGCGGTGACCACACTGGAGGAACGCTGCTTTAAGCACTCCAGACATCAAGCCCAGTAACTTTTATGAAACTTGCTATTTGGAAGTAGCCAGCACATTTCAGTTCTTTCTACCTAGAACAACTTTTCATTTGCTCTCTTATTTTTTTTTCCTTCTTGAAGCTTCCCCCCACCCCGCCCTGGGCTACTCAGCCATAGCTCCCTTCCCATGCTGAGAGGTAAGTATGCTCCATCTATTACATTCTTTTCAGACCTCCTAAGGAGATAATTAGGCATTGCAATTGATTGCAATTTATTAATCAGAGCAGGATGTTACAGAGTCTGGAGGTTGGTGGAGGAGAGCGTGAGGCCCAGTCCTGAAGTCTAGTATAAATGCAGGGCAAGTGCAGAGTGACGGGGGAATGAGACAAAAATAGCCACCAAATCACAGGATGTTTTAAGCCGATTCCGTAGTTTCCACTGTGATGTCCTGATCTGTGAAAAAGGGGTATTAAAACCTGACTGGTCTACCACCACAGCCAGGTGTGGGATTTATTCTATAAATATTTGTGTGCCTGTGAGGTGACAAGTACCAAGGTGGTAAGGATATATCAGAGAACAAGATGAAATTCTTGTCTCCTAGAGGCACAGATAAAAACATGTAAATACGCACATTATGTTCTACTATGTTATACGATGCAGCAAGTAAGTAGAACTGAGTGATGTGATGGAGAGGAATGGAAGGTGCAGGTGAGGTCTCCTAGTAAGGAGGGAGGTCAGGGAGGGGTCTCCAAGGAGGCGATATTTAAGCAGAAAGCTAAGTGATGCAAAAGAGCATCGTCCCTTGTGAAGAGCTGGTGGGTAAAAAGCTTCAGGAAGCACGGAGAAGAGTCATCTGTAATGGGACCCTTTTTTAAATAGATTTTTTAAGTTCTTTCTTTTTCCCCCTTTAAGTTTCTTCTTGAGGTGGAGTAGTAGGTTTCTTTATTTTTAGAGGAGGTACTGGGCATTGAACCCAGGACTTGTGCACATTAAGCATGTGCTCTACCACTTGAGCTGTGCCCTCCCCCCTGTCATGGGATCTTGAACTCCCACAGGCTAGTAAGCCACCAAGGACCTAGTCTGTCTAGTTTAGCCCATTCGTTCAACAGGTAGAAAAACACAAACCTAGAGAAGTTAGCAGATCTCTCGTCAGTGGGAGACTGAGGAGACCAGGGCCCAGGTTTCAGAATGTGTAATGGAGCTTTTGTTGTCTTCTTTCTTGGTTTTCTTCTTCTGTTTTTCTTTTTCTTTCTTTCTTTCTCTCTTCCTTCCCCTCTCTGCTACGTCCTTCTCTGAGTTCCCTTATTTCTCCTCCCTTCTTCCCTCCTTTTTTCTGTCCTCTCCTCCACTCCCCATCCTTATATGTCCCTCTTCTTCCCCGTGACATCAGTCTCTCCTGACTCCTTGGCTTGTGGTCAGTGTTAGGTCAAGGCAGTGATATTTATCCCCACATGAAGACAGTTCTCACCCACAGCCCTAGGCTACTTGACAGCATCAGGTGATTGCAAATCCTGACACCTGCCAACCTCAAAGTCTCACTCCCATAGTCCTCCCTCCCTCTCTTTAAAAGCTACTTGTTGTTTGGCTAAAAAAACTTTCCCTTTTCTTAGTGTCTGATATACAAGCTACCTCCGTGACTTAAGAGGTTGTGTATTTGCACCCCTATACAAGATGTTTGATAGAGAAGGTACAGAGCAAGACCCAAGTGTAGCAAAATTTAAACCGAGCATCTAATACCATGGGCAAAGCGTTAAATACATGTTACTGCCATTAGGCATAGAAGAAGATAAAGATTTTATGCAAACCACAGGGAAGTGCTACCCTTTTTAAAGAGGTCTGTTTGTTCATATCTGTCCCATTTCTGGCAGCAGATGTCTTATTTCAGCCCGGAATCTTATGAGGGATGATTGGCAACAGTGGTACTCCAAACATTGATACTGGTGACCCAAACAGATGTCTGATCTCTAAACTGTTGAGTGTAGCTGCAGCGCATTGTGAGTTCATCACGCCCTCTCCCCAGCACACATTCCCAAGTGAGTCCGAATACAAATCCCTGACCATCATTTCAATGTCATGTTTCCAACCACATAGCCAGAGAATGCGGAGCTGGCATCTGTGGAAATTGATTTTTCTTTCTCTGTAGAAAGAGTCTTTTGCTGTCACAGCAAAGCATATTCTTTTCCTTAGAAAGAAAGTAAAAGGAATGACTGGGAGTGCTTTTATCCTGCCAAGTAACCAGCATCCGTCTTCCACACAGCTTTTCAACTCTTTCAACTCTATCTGCCACTGCTGAAACATAATAGCTGCACACACATAACTGAGCCTCTGAAAAATAACAATCCAAAATATATTCCCTCAGCCAGTCTCCCTAGGACTCAGTTTGCTCGTCTGCAAAATGAGGGCGCCAAATATTAGTGATGTTGAGGTTTGTGGCATCTCTACCATCCTGTTCCTTCTAGGTTCTCAATTCCTCCCTTTAGGAATGATGCTACTTGGGAAATAGAGTAAATCTCAGACTTCTCCCTCATCTCTTTCCTTACCAACAATCAAAGAAAGATATTCTCTGTGTCTTTTGATCTTGATATTATTAAAATTACGTACTTTTCATGGAAGTTCAGAGGGAGTTAAAAAAGAATGATTAAAACTTGGTTATGAGTTGCTGTGGGATGCTGGGAAGTACCTCATGATGGTTTTGGGTTTCAGCCTTTGAGCTTGATTACATTTGTAAGTGGTGTTTCAATATGGAAGAGAATTTGCTTTATAAAATGTATATCCTTAGACAAGGAACTACAAAACGTCACAGAAGAGGTTTGGAAAATCCTTACCCCAAAATGCAATGATAAAACTGGACAGAATTGTTTAAAAGCAATCCTTGTAGGATTGATCAAAGGCATACAATAGATTGAGAAGTGTTTATTCAAGAAAAACTCCTAACCATCTATAAGGGTGGTGACATTTTAGGCTGCCCCTATCCGCAGCTTCATGGCGTTGTAGTTCTAGCATGGCTGAGCAGAGCGTGAGAGCAGACGGCTCCATGACCGTTATCGGCTGGCCTGATTTGGAACAGAGTGGAGAAAAGCCACGTGCCCAAGGGCTTCGTCAAACAGAGGTCTCAGTGCTAATCTCGGAGGACAAACATCATATCTGCCTGAGATCATGCTCCTGACTACGCCAAGCAACAGATTAGCTAGAAGTGTGGTCAGAAAATTCAAGGAACAAGGCAGGCACAACAGACTTTGATAGTAATCCAGATGTTTCTAGTTGTCTAGAAGGCTGGGTGCCTGCTCAGGAGAGACCAGAGAAGACCTTAGCTGTTTATTCGTCTCTGGCGGAGTGTGAGTCCTTGCACCAGCAGGAAGTAACAGCTGGTACATGTGTGATAACTGCCTGAGCTTTCAGGGCATTTTACAATTGAAACTCAGAGACATCAGCAAAAAGTGAATGTCTCAAGGTGTTCAAACACAACTCCTGACCAATCCGATGACCGCAAAGCTATGCCAACATGGGGGTGAACCCAAGAAAGCCAGGTTTAACACGGTTTTTTTAAAAAGGACTTAAAAGAAAAAAATTGCACAACAAAAAATTATTATGAAAGTCTATAAATGCACGAGAAATGCATTGAAGTCCCAAGCCCAGGTGCTGCCCCAAGCAGCCCTTCTCCCCGCTCCCTTACTCTCTGAACTTGTTGGGGCTGTGGGTAGATGCGGCTACAGGGGCCAGACGTCCCCAGTGAAGACTGGAAGACAAGTAGTCTCGCCATGGTGCGAACCACAGTCTGGAGAGGCTGTGCCCTGATTGGGAAGAGTGGGGAGAAATCTGCACCTTGGTAGGAAGAGCTGACTCCTTCACCCAGACACCTTTCCCTTCCTGATGGAGGCTGGGGGTGGGCCTGCTCCCACCTTCTCACCTTCCTAGTGAGACGGAGAGCAGTCCATGACCTCCCCCTCCCCCTCACACATACTGTAGGAGCTATGGGGACTTCCACGGGTCTGTGTGTGTGTGTGTGCATGTGTAGTTATAGGGGTGGCTGCTGTGGGACTTGTTTTGTCTCTGCCACAAATGAAAATGTGTTATTTTTTGTTTGAAACCTTGCCTCCTGTCTCAAGGCCAGAAAGGGTGCAAACAGCTCAGTGGGTGGAACATGACTGATCACCTTGTGTTGACCTTGGCTATTGACTGTTGGACTCAGTGGACCTAGGAGAGCTGGGGGTAGGGTGGTAGCATAAAGCAGTTTCCTTTTTGTGTTCTTTATCCCCCATATGGGAGAATACCAGAGGGAAAGTGGGGGAAATTTCTCCAAACGAAACATGGAGAAGCAGTAGGACGTGCTGCTCACAGGCTTGGACGATGCATCTCTTCACGTATTCAGGGACCACTCAGGTCTGTCTCCAGGCACAGGGCGGGATCTGGATTCAAAAATACAAACACAAAAACAGACCCCAGGCTTAGGTAGGATTTCCCTTCCTTCCCCACTTGATAAGATAGCCCAGCTAAGTGGTTCAGGAATGGGAACTGGAAACTTTGAACTTGACCGTGACGTCACTCCCCTGAATGGGCTCCTTTTGGAAAGGAAGACCCTCCCCCTGGAGTCTCTACCAGTGCCTGGCTGAACGTCTTCTTTGCAGGCAAAGGGATCACCCATCCATCAGTGGTCAGGATGTCCCCAGAGCAGCTACACAGTGCCCCAGGGCCAGTGAGATGGGGAGAAGAGACGTGGGTACCATGAGTGAAAAATGAAGAAACTGAATGAAGAAGGACCAACCAACTGGTTGGAAGGAACAGAATGTCCCCATTTTCCTTAATTGAGACTCTTGCCTTGTGACCTTGATGAGCTTGGTGGGGGCCCAGCAGGACCCTTCAGAGACACGCTCACCCCGTGTTCCACAGGAGGGTCCTGCGTGTTTCTCAGAGGGTACAGTGTTGCTGCGTGCGCCTCACTTCGGGCCCCTGCTCAGCCTGCTGAAATCAGCGTGGGCAAAGGTCCTAAATGCTTCTCATGTCCACCCGTGTGCAGTGGGGCAAAGGTGTTGAGTGGTTTACAATGAGGACTGATGGCAGAGAAGTTTTCCAAGAAGTGAGAGACACCAAACAGGGCAGAGGTGTTGAGGGCAGTCCCCCTGAAGAGTCTGGTTGAAGAAGCTGCAGGAGCCTCCTGAGAGACCACTGCTGGTCTCTGTGTGCAGAGAGGCGAACACGGCTGGTGCAGCCGGCTCATCCCGGCTCCGCCCCAGTCCCCTGCCCTGGCCCCACCTCCTGAACCACAGGCCTAGAAAGAACCGGTTCTGATATTGAAGTGTCGGCTTATGTCTTATCCCTGAAGCCCCCCTGCAGCTCAGTTTAAGTAACTGAGAGGCTTGTCTCCTGAGTTGGAGAATTTCCCTTGCTCCTCTTTATTGTGTTCCAGATCCTTCTGCCTGTGTTGCCCAGTAGACTGTGAGCTCCCTAAGGGGAGCTCATTTCTCTCTCTCACTCTCTCTCTCTTTTTTTTTTTTTTGGTATATACAATTTTTTACTGAAGTGTAGTCAGTTTACAATGTTGTGTCAATTTCTGTTGTACAGCACACGCTTCAGTCATGCATCCATCCCTCTTATTCTCCTTTGTGTCACCTGCACCAGGAACACCTGATACGGAGCAAACGTTCAAAGCTTCGAAACTTTGCCTGACTGGGTCTGCTTCTTTCCACCCGCTCACCTGTGGGTCGGATGAGGACGCGGGGTCTGTGGTCTCTACTGGCAGGCATGCCTGTTTCAGTGCAAATGAAACAACCAGAGGAGCGTGCTCTGGCTGGGCTTTCGATGTGACACTGATAGCAAGCTCTCGTGTTTCAGGCTCCTTTTTGATACAAACATTGCTGCTCCTTGGAAGGCTAGGTGCCTGTATCCTGAAGCAACACGTGGATTTCCCGGAATTTAAATTTTGTGACTGCTTTGCAGAGATGTCATGGGTAGGAACAGGATCCCCGATTTGAGGAGCTGTGATGCGTAGCGTCTCCAGCTCTCCGAGGCTGGAAATCCCCTGGCTCCCTGCATCTCCTCCAAGAGCTGTAACCTCATTATGCAGTGATGACTGTCACTCGTGGGAAGATAGGGGATCAGAGCTCCCGCGTATTACACACACAGTCACTCAGAAGGAGTCTTATTTGTGGCTTTCGCTTTTCTTTCGGCTTCTTCTGCTCAGGTCAAAGAGATTAAAATTAAGGACCTAAGAGAGGAAGCAGTATATTAACAGCTTTTTTGTTTGTTTGTTTGACTATTTCCCCAACCTCTTCTGATGATGGTTTAAGGTCATAGGAAAAAAAGTCCAGGCTATGGGACCTGGTTTGTCACGATACCCCAGTTTGTCATTATTCTCTGTGTGACCTTCAGCAAGTTTATGTCTCAGTCAACTATTTCTTTAGCCATAAAATGGTAGTATCCAGTAACCTGATGGAATGTTTTAAATGAAAAGGAAACCCAGGTATCAGCTGTCCTCTTGTCTTGGGGATCCTTTGCTTCCATGGGCTATCTCCCCAGTAGATCAGCTGGTACCCACTCAGATGCATATCTCAGCTCCTCCTCAAGCTCCTTTAAAGAGGAATCTCATACAAGTGTCTTCCTGAGCGAGGTCAATTTTATTGAAGATTTTGTAAGATTGAGGAGGAAGTTTATTACATAGATGACTTATTTTTCAACTTTTGTTACTCATTTTTTGTTCCCCTAACGAGCGTCAGCTAAGCTGCCATAGGTATGATGGGGCCAGGATGCTTTTGGATCCTTCCTCCGCAGAGGGACCCATCGGCCTGGCCCCTCCCATTCCCTTCCTGGGGAACTTGAGTTCCTCACCTTGCCATTCTTATGCAGACGTGTTTTCTACCCCTAAAGCCTTGAGGTCTGGCCTTTGAGGCTCTGAAACGCTCAGGGACTTGTGAAAGCAAATTTCAAAAAATAGCCAAGTGTCTTTAATGAGAAAGTGGTGTCCTTGTTGTAAAGAAAGTTTTAAAAAATCTCCCTGAGGTCAGACTGCTTGGATTAAATTCTGGTTCTGCAGTTTCCTAGCTTATGATCTTGGACCAGTTGTTTCCCCTTGGTAAACTTTAATTTCCCCATCTCTAAATTAGGAATAAGGGAATTTGCATTATAATGTTGTTATGTTTGAGATGATCCCTAAAAAGTGCTTAGCACAGGGCCAGGCTTATAACCCCACCAACATTAAGAAGTAGATACACAAAATGCCTAGTACCTAGCAGACTTTCAATAAGGACCTGTTACTGCTGTTTCATAGGCTTTTATATGAGTCAGATGACGTCATGTTGTCATGTGCATTAAAAATGGTAGAAATTTCAGGCACTGCTGGGGGAATATTTTGAACTGAATATATGGTTGAGTGGGGAGCGTTTCTGTACTCATTAAATCAGAACTGCCTATGAAAAGGAACTGTCCTGGATGGATTTTGGAAATGCAGGTTGTCCTATGTGTCCAGGAACCTTTTAAATTTACAGGAATGCATTGTCTGCCCCATAGCATTTCCAGACTAAGGTGTCATGACTCGTTTTTCCTTATTAGGTAGATTCTGGGTTCATGGAGTGGTCCTTCCCCTTAACCAGAGGTCTGGCCAGTGAGCTTCATTTTCACTGGTATTTATCAAACTTTAATCTCATAAGGCTCTTATTGAGTGGTGCCATCTACTTCATGGAAGCAGGAGATGTGTGCCCTAGATTCCTCTTCATGGAAAGGCTTGTTTCCTCAGATGCCAGATTGCCAGGCCTTGCTTCGGTGGCCGGAAGACCCCCAAAGGTGTGCGTTTTGAGGGAGTTTCATGTACACTGACTGCTCAAGGCAGGGGCCGGTGGATGGAAAGACCCCATCATGTTGGTGCTTCGGCAAACAACTCTGTGGGGTGGGCTAAGCCTTCGTTGGGTCTGCAGTTCAGATGGACTTCTGTACCTGCCCAGTCTTTCTCCCACCGTCCTTACGTGCACACTGATCTCTGACAAAATCCTGCAAACCAGACTTCATCTCCATGTCTGCTTCTGGAGAACCTAACATGTGGCGTGGTATTACAGGGACCTCCCTCCGTGACTTCTCTTAAGGAAGACCTGGGACCATGCTAAACACTGTGGGGTTTATAAAAGAAGTACACATATTTTTGTCCTGAAGGAACTCCATAGGGAGTTACAGCACACACCCACACACACACACACACACCCACACACACCCACACACACCCCTAAAATACCTACATAATAATGCCACATTATTTATGTGATGATATATGAGTTTACATGACAAAATCAGAGGGAGAGAGAATATATACAGCAAATTAACTGTAAGACCAGGTTAATGCGGGGAGTTTTTAAAGAAAAGATGGGCTTGTGTGGGCTCTGAGGTTGAGGGGAATTGGGATAAGCACTCTAAAGTGTAATTTTAAAATATTGTCCCCTTTGGGGAGGAAATAGTGAGATGGGCCTTCTCAATTCATTGTAAACAGACAGATTAAATTCAGCTCCAAATCCCAAGAGTCCTTGCTGTTCTTCCGGAAATTGCAAACCCAGAGCCTGGAAACCACTGGGGCCGCAGCAGGACGGAGGAGCCATGCTCGTTTTAATACAGCTGACCTGGCGGCTTGAAGGATCATCATGATGTATTGGGTGTAGGACACATTGGGCCGCCTTGAGGAGATTCTGGAAGGTTGTAGATAAGAAAGTTTGGCAAAGACAAAGCCTGTGCTCAGTCACGGTGCCCCAGACTTGCCTCCCAGACAGCTTCCTACTTAAAGTGTCAGATGGCTGGGCCTGTGTTTGCTCAAACCCTGGGTCCCCTCCATACACGCATGGCGGGGAGGTCCCTGCGCGTTTGTAAGATGGGCGAACAAATGGACTGAGCACAGGCCGAAAGGAACGCTCTTCCCTGCTGCCTTGCTCATTCGTTCATTCACTCATTCAGCGTCATTTACTGAAAGCCTGTTATGTGCCAGGAACTACACTGAGCACTGCCCTCACAGCTTAATAAGGTCCAGTGGGAGAAAGAGACGATAAACCATGTGGTCAATACATAGGGCAAAATAAGGGAAAGGCTCTCAAAACAGGCTAGTGGGAAGAGTTTTTCAAAAGAGAAGACAAATAAATGGAAACCAGAAAACCAGAAAAAGCTGACCAGGTGGAAAGGTGGCAGGTGGGATGGGGGATGTAATTTTAGGCTGGGAGAACAGCATGTGGAGGAAGTTCTGGGACAGAAGGTAGCATGGCTTATTTGCAGGACTGCAAAGAGGCCAGGTGTCTGGAGCGGATCAAAGGAGGAAGCAGGTAACTCAGGTGAGGGTGAAAAAAGAGGCAGGGGCAGAGCACTCAGAAACATATTTGGGAGTATTGATTTTGACCCAAGAGCAAAAGCAAGCTATTTAAACTTTAATAATGATCCAGTTAAATTGAAAAGCACATTCTTTCTGCAGGATGGAGAAAAGATGTTCCCAGATGAGTTGACCAAGCTGGTCGAGGACCAGTAATGATGGAGGTTTTCTTGGCGGCTTTGTCTTTGTTCCCTTTGTGTATTCTTTCTCTCTCTTTGTGGTGGCCTCCAGCCCCAAAACTAAACTGCAGCACTAGTCACCGAGTGTGCACGCTGCTGAAACCGGTGATGCTCTCAACCGTGGTCTGGGGGGGATGCCTGTCAGAGGTAATGGAGAACATCGAGATTCTGGGTGTTGGTCCAGGTGTGTGGCAGGTTGAATTTTGACTGATCATTCCATCTTCCTGACCCTCGATTTTGTTCATCTTTAAAGAAAATTAAGCAACAACCTCCCTACTTTCCTTATACAAGAGGAGTCAAGAGACATGACGTAAGAGATGACTTAGAGGCAGAGTATTTTTTGAAAAAAACAGAACCATTTTCTTTGTAAAGTATTGGCATTAACTAACCAGGAAGACAGGTTGGCTGCCTTGGTGAGAAGTCAGAAACACAGAATTTGAAAGAAAAGGCATGATTTTGCTATTTTCAAGCACATACGGTTTTAACAAGTAGAGAAAAATTTATTGTCGGTCGTAGAGTTTCTCTTAAGAAGCAAACCGCGTATCTTGGAAGAATTCCATGAGAGGTGCTCATCGGGTCATTGAGTGGCTGGGAGAAGGCAGGTCAGCTTACATGGAGCCTTCAGGGAAGGGCAGAGCTACATGCTTGGGGCAGGAAGGGGAATTTGTTCCTAAAAGGGAGAGAGAAAAGGAGACGGGGGAGAGGAGGGGAGAGAAGAAGAGAGAAGGGAAAGGAGGGCAAGGGAGGGCGGAGGTGGCAGAAGACTTTGTAGCACACAGTGTAGGCGCTCCCCCTTGACCCTTCAACTTTGTGGTAAGCTGATCTGACTCACAAACTGGGAGTAGCTGTATTTCCCTGGAAACTGGAGAATGGCTGCAGACTGAGAGACAGAAGTCACTGGAAGAGAACAAGCTCCTGGAAACCCCTAGAAATCTTGGGGACACTTGAGCCTTCCCAGTGCCATGGAACCAGCCATTCAGACAAAAGTTCGTTCTCTAGAAGACAAGGAGGTAGCAGCTATCACCTTGGCCCTAGGATACAGCAAGCAAAGCTTATTACAGAATACATTTAGATGGACCAGCATCTTGGACACAAGCACATTTTGGAAAGTTTCCAACTTACTTTAGAGTAGTTTTCTTATGCAGACCACACTTAATGTCATCTTATTAACGTCATTATTTTATGCTTTGGCAAACTCTTTCCTCCAGCACGGAAGGTTGCCTTTAGCCCAGTTCCTTCTCGAAATCCTGTAATTCTATTACATACGAAGCTCGAAGTGCTTGTGTTCATTCTTGAAGAGTCCTCCGAATAGAAGGCAGTATAACCTTATGTAGGGAGTGAACTCGCTGACTTGAATGAATGGAAGAAAGGGATTCATGCTTCCCCCCCTGGGGGGGGCGGCAAGATGGCATTCAGAGAGGAAGACATTTCTCTGTGGAATTTTCAGATTTGACTATCAGCATGGCATTTTAATATAAAAATATTTAAGGACAATGGCTCTAGAAACTAACTTTATAGGTTCAAATCCTATTTCTACCACTTGCTGTTGTGTGACCTTTTACCAGTCTCTTAACCTCTCTGAGCTTCAGCTTGAACATCCATAAAAACAGGCATACCTACCTCGCAGTTACTGTAAGGGGTCAGTGTATGCGAGGCCTTCGCACAGTGCCTGGCGCTGCACAGACACTCGGTAAATGTTATCGTCTGTATTTCTATAATTATTATTATCTTTAATAGTTGGGCTGTTTGTCACTGCTACCCAGAGCTGTAATTTGATTCTTTTTTAAAAATTTAATAACACAATTTCTCACTAAACTAGTCAAGGTCAAACTTTAAAGGTGAGCTTATGTTCAAAGTTATGTATTTGACATTTTTCATTCTGATCCTTATTTTTATTGGCTCTTCCTTGTCAAAACAGTGTCATCAACGCTTCCCTGTCCTGTTGTCACTTCTTCTAAGGCAAAAGGAAAAATCCTACTCAACTAAATTTGCTAATGGCTGATAATGACCATGAATAGAATGACTTAGATGTAATTTTCATTCTTAATTCAAGTGTATGGGTTCAAGCTGACAAATGACATGAATGTGGGTACCATCCCTGGACAGACATTAAGCAAATTCACCTCTTATTGGTGGTTCTGCTTGTATTTAGTTATATGACCTTGAGAAGGTCACTTAAGCTCTCTGAGTCTTGCTTTGTTTGCTCCCTACTAAAATACCATTAAGCAACACTGTCTAGATCTGTTTTTGTTTCAAAATGTGTGTAATTCATATTGCATTTTGAAAAATTGTAGGGAATGTTCTAGATTTGGATCTGTAGTTAGAATGCATGGGAAAAAGGAGCGGAGGTCAAAGCCGGGAGATGCAAGGTTCTAAGTCCGGTGCTTCCCGTACATTTTTATTGTGACTAAATTCTGTTTCTTCATTATTTATAAAATAAATGGTTAAACTAGATCTGTATCTCCAAAGCATTCCAGGGGTTTGCCAAACATTGGGTAATGCAGATAGGTTCCCTTACTCCAGGAATCCCCAGGGAATTAAAATGCTAATGGACACTGTGACAATTTGAAGGGGGTTACTCTTTGCAACCTTCCTGAAACCTCTTTGGAAAAAAAGCCATTTCTTTTTCCCACAGTGACTCTTACTTCATGGAACACCCTTGGAAAAACATAGGGCCAGGCAACTAGTGAAGTCTTTTCAGACTTTGATGGCGCTAGGTTCTGTGAATGTGGGGTAAGGAGAGCAGTGAAGGGGAGAGAGAAGCAGATTTCCCACGATGGAGTCAGTGCAGCATTATTCAGTGTCCACAGTGGAGCAGCCATACTCTCAAAGAGTTAAAACTGTCATCCCCTGAGTCCAAATCGACAAGCCCAGAGGAGCCTGGGCTCTGAAGGCACTCTCCCTTATGTGTTATTAAGCCTTAGAGATAGAAAGATGGGGGGAAATTCTATGACATTGTAAAGTATTATAAGCCTCTCTTCAGTGGCATCTTTTATAGTTCAGGTAAAAGCAATCTGGAAAATGGAAAGTTTGAAGAGGTTTCTTTTGCAGAACTGGACAAGAGAGGTGAGTGCAGAGCACTTGTCTAATGCTGATAATTATCTGTGAAGACCTCTCTGGCTCTCCCAGATGAATTTCTCTAGGTTTCAAAGATGCTCATTCCATAACAACTTGAAAGGGTAGAAAAGAGGTTGTTGACCGCTAAAATTGTTTGGCTTGAATTAAAGGATTCTGAAACTCAATATAAGAAAAAAGACTTCTGCCAGCTCTTCTTCAACAATCAAAATTAGAACCTCCTAAAATCACAATAATGTTTCATAGTAAGTATTTTGTTAAAAAAATTTAAAAAAAAAACCAGTAGTCAAATTTTGTCTTCATTATAAATTCTCTGAAAGGATATTTTAAAACATGTTATTTAAACGCATTAATGAATGAAATCAAATTATAAGTAGAGTGAAGAGACCTTAGAAGATTGTCTAATTTGCTCTCCCTTCTCGTTTCAAAGAAGAAATCGCCCAGAGAGGGAAAGTGACTTACACAAGGTCACATAAATAAATAAGTTAGAGTTGGAATCTAGGCTAAAAACTCTTGTGTCAAATCTTCATTGTCTCTTTGGGCCTTGCTAGATTTGCCAGGCATGGATCTGGATATTTTATCTTAAAAAATATGGCAGGTTTTTTGTTTTAAAATCCTCACTAGACCATGGAAATGTGGCCATTTAAATCTTCAAGGAGCTTACTACTATTCCTTTAAGAATAATAGTGTGAGCGAGTACTTCTAATGACCACCATAGCAATACTGCTTTAATAAAATGCCACCTAGTGGAGCTTGGGAGACAAAACACGCCCCTTCCATGCTTTCTTCTCCAAGAGAATCACCTTTCTGAGGCTCACATTTTAATCAATATCATTATCTCCCTGAGTGCTACATGATTAAAAATAACACTGAAAATTGTCCTACTGCCAGGACCCAGCAGGGAAGATGAAACCGCACAAAAAGTGAGTCGGTTCACAAGAAAGAAGGTATGTGGGGTCAGATGGAAAAACTAAGAAGCCTTAAATCTTCACCCCTATTTTACTGTAACAAAAAACAAAAGAAGAGTCAGAAGGAATTTTGTTAGGTTACCGCGTTTCCATGGCATGGAGCTTCCAAGTCTGCAGGGAAGGTGGAGATGGGAAAGGGGCAAACTTCTATTATGAGCAATCGGACAGAAAAGGCTTCCTGGAATCGGAAAAACCTCAGGACTAGAAAGCACCTAAAACGTTGTCTGGTCTAGCTCCCTGACTGATAAGGTTCTCATCCATCCTCCCAGATTGTAAGGTGGACCCAGCCATCACAGAAGAATGAATGAGTCAACCTGGAAAGCTCCGCATGCAAAACTAAGGAGAGGAGTTGGATACCAGGCAGGCCAGTTTCCACTCAGTAGGAGGGAGGGTTGTCAAAATCTAACATAGCCAACATGGATTGAAAAGACTGTCCCTAGAAGGCTGGATAAGCATAAGGCTGGACTATTCCACTGGTTGTTGAGTTAAAAGAGGCTCAATATTAACCCTACGGAGACCTAATGTTTTAAAAGAATTGAAGTGAACTGTTCTGAATGTTGGACAACTTAAAATTCTGTCTTTGTCTCAGGTTGATTCTCCTGGGAAACAGACTCTGAGAAGGAGATCTGCCTGCAGGATGTTGATTGAGAAGTGCCCTGGGGATCAACACCTGCTGGGGAATAAAGGCAGCAGGGCTGGGTGGAGGGAGGTGTGATGTGCAAGCAGGAGAGGGCTCCTCGGATCCCCTGGGGAGGTCTGCCGTTGGGTGTCCTTTCAGAGTGGTCCTGCCTTGGAGGAAGGGCTTTTATTTACCTGCTAACCAATTCTGCTTTGGGGCTGCCCCAGGGAAAGAGGTGGGACCTGGGATTAGCAGCTCTGTTTCGGAGAATAATTACCAGTCAGCAGTCAACACGGTGGGGGGGGGGGGATGGAGGCAGCTGAGGGGGTGGCTGTGGACCGCACAGGACAGCATCCACTGCAGCCCGCTCTCCCCATCTCTCTACAACCTAGCCAGGGGGTTATTCTCCTCACCCTCCAAGGGTAAACAACCATTCACTTGGAGGTTTTCGCAGAAGAGTGTTCCTCAAGTCTTTCTGTTTTCTAGCTACAGGCTTCAGAATATACCTCATAACAGTTTGCATTAGAAATCTAATTTGTCCTTTTCCAGTATTTGTCATGGAAATTTGGCCTCACTTTTGAGTTTTGACCTCTTTCTTAATCTGCCTCATTTCTTAATCTGTAAAATGGGTATAATAGTATTACCTCTCATGAGTTATTATTGGGAATAAATGAAATAATAACTGCATTAGCATAATATCTAATTCACAATAAACACTGAATGTGCTGCCTTTATTACTAAAAGAGAGAGATTCATGTATAGCAAATAGACTTTCCCTCTCTCTCTCTCTCTCTCTGTCCATCACCTCCAACATTCTTGCCTAGACCAGTGGCTCTCAAAGGTCCTCAAGACCCATTTCGGAGGTCCATGAGATCACAATTATTTTTACAATAATACTGACATTAATTAACCTTTTCACTTTAATTCTTTCTTAAATGTAAAATGGAGTTTTCCAGAGGCTGCATGACATGTATTGAGCTTATTACTGCTTTTAAAAAACAAACTCACAAAATTTAAGCTTCTTTTTAAATTTTCTAATGTGGTAACTATTGGTAGATATATAATACACATGAACAAAATCATTTTAGGGTCCTCAATAATCTTTGCAAGTGTGGAGGAGTCCTGGGACTAAAATATTTGAGAACCACCGACCTGGACAGTCTCTTTCTCCTCCTTCTAAATCTGTCTGCCCACCCCCAGTCCTACCACAGAGCCTGCCTGGTGACCTCCCTGACTTCTGCTTCAAGGCTACTCTCCCTGTTTTTAATTAAGATCTACTCAGGAAACAATCTTGGAGATGGGGATGTGGGATGGGGTCAGAGAATAACTACACAGTGTCCTTTGCCCTTAAGGGCAGTCAAATGGGAGGTTCTAGTTAGAACTTGCACAGATGCTGAGTGGCACCAAACAGATCGCACATTGACTGATAGCCTTCCACTCAGTCGCTGACTGTATTTTAGGAGGACAGGCATGTGCAGAACAAGGTGGATTCCATCATTAAATAAATTACCATGTGAGGCTTTCTCTAATGGTTACCATGGAGACAATGCACTCAAGTCAATTTGACAGTGGAACAGAAAATTGCAGCAATGCGGATTCAAACTGTCAGAACTTAGGAAAGGAATAACTGACAACATAGGCGCCCATTTAGTTTTTTATCTCCCCCTCACCCCCCATCCCGATCAGCCCTTGATTACAGCGAGCTCTCAGGATGAGGAGGGGGTATGAATAGGAGGAACCAGGGACACTGTGTTCCCAGAGGGAGAATTTCATGTGGAAGAGAAAACAAAAATGGGTAAGAAAGATGCTCAGAAGGCTCTGCAACTCCGTGCCCTGCAGCAACCCTGGTGCCTCTCTCAGTTGTCCTTCGCCAGCCCTGCGAGGGACAGATGGCCACCCACATGCCACAGATAAGAAACCTGAGGATGAAAGAGGCTGAAATGACTTGCCTGAGGCCACATCACAATTCAGTGACAGGACTGTTTACTCTCCCACGTCTTTCCACCACCAAGCATACTGCTTTGCTTTTTGCGTGCCAGATAGATCCAGTTTTTAAATATTATAATCTTCCTTTATTGCCTCAATAGGCACCGAGTGAGAATCGGTGGGATCTTCGAAGTTATAAAGCTGCCCCTGCCTGGGCCCTGCTCTCAAAGGAGCCACAGAACAGTCTGAAAGCAGAGCAGCTTTCGGGGGTGATGAAGTTGTTGCAGAGTCCTGCAGAAACCCAGAGGGCGACAAAGGGAAGAACACCTCTGCAGTGCTGTTCGCTGCTTTTCACGTGCAACCTCTCGTTTCATCCCACAGCTCTCTGGAGAAGGCATCATTATTGTCCCTATTTTGTAGACAAGTAAACAGAGGCCCAAAGGAATGAAACGGTTTGTCCAAAGTATACAACTAGCAAGTTCTAGTGCTTGGATTTGAATCCAAGTCTGTGTGATTCACAAAGTCCAAGGCTGCTCTCTGTCCCACTGCCTAGGGGGGGAGCACTCCTAACTGTCAGAAATTGGGAAAGACCTTGCACGAGAGCACACACAACAGCCTGAGATGCCTTTGTCCTTCCATCTAGACAGCATGGCTCAGGACCAGGATGTGGGTATCGTGGATCAGATAAGAGACTCCCAAAACTAATGTTAATGGTTTGCTTGCAGAGGGGCACTCTGGGTGGGGGATTTTGGGCGTGAGAGTTTTATCATTTACATGATAGCATTTTTGTGTTTTTATTAGTGTACCATATACAAGTGTTACTTCTTCAATTAAAAAAAAAACTAGTTACAGAGGGAGGAAATTATATATGGAGGAAGGAAAGGAGGAAGGGGCTTGTGAAGTGGAATTAAAGGATGTAGACGATTTATTTTGAAGAACAGAAAAAGGGGAAGGCATTCTAGGAGGCAAAAGTTTGAGCAAAGTCAGTGAGATAGTGTGATGGGCTGAAATGTGTACCCAAATTCAGATGTTGAAGATCTAACCCCCAGCACCTCAGAATGTGATTGTATTTGGAGACAGTGCCTATAAAGAGATGATTAAGCTCAAATGAGGCCCTTAGGGTGGGGTCCTAATCTCATATGAGTGGTGTCCTTATTAATAAGAGAGAGAGAGAGATGCCAGGGGTTCCTGTGCACAGAGAAAAGGCCACGTGAGGACAC
Source organism: Vicugna pacos (assembly GCF_048564905.1). NCBI lineage: Eukaryota > Metazoa > Chordata > Mammalia > Artiodactyla > Camelidae > Vicugna > Vicugna pacos. Next base: position 20,083,154 of record NC_133008.1, read on the forward strand.
AGTCAGTGGGAAGGTGGCCATCGGCAAGCCGAGGAGAAGGGTCTCAGGGGAAACCAAACCTGCCAGCACCTTAATCATGGACTTCTAGCTTCTAGGACTGTTAGAAATAAGTTTCTGTCGTTTAAAGGCACCCAGTCTGTGGTATTTTGCCATCGCAGCCTGAGCAGATGAACAGAGAGGACAAAGTACAAAGTCTTTGTGGGAAAGAGTCTGAAGTGGCCACACTAAGGAAAGACCAGGAAGGATTATTGGAAGATGAAATAGGAAAGACAGGGAGGGCAGAGCACGGAGAGCCCACGTGAGAGAGGGGCACATTTTCACACCAGCTATGAAGAGTAAGGAAGAAAGGGAAAAAAAGAGATTTCTTATCTATATAGTTCGTCACATCTCAGAAATACTTGCAGCAGAAGAGAATCTGCTGAGAATTCCTAACAAGGCTTCCTTTCCCTGGCCCCTTGTAATGTCAGTTTGTCAAAGCAAATTTTTGATTTTCCATTCTCGAGTCGGTGCCTTTCCTGCCCAGTTCTTTCTGTTTCTTTCTTGATGCCATCCTCGGCCTTATTTTTATATCCCAGTTTGATTCTAAACCTTAACTTTCTGACGATTATGTAACAGCAAAGACATACTGACTTGCAACTTTGCTAACCAGGCTATTAGTGTGAGGAGAGATTTCAGAGCATCTTGTCCAGTCCTCTTTGTTCACAAATAAGCATAGTGAGGCCCCGAGAGGGAAGGGGCCCTCACTAGGTCACCCAGGCCACCTTGCAGTCCAGTCTCTTCTCACCTGACCACTGTGCTTGGTCCATCACCTGTTTGCCTGCTCAGTGCATCCCAGGGGCCACTTCTGCTGAGGTCAGAACAGCTCTCAAAGGAGATCGTCTTTTCTGAACGTGCAGAGGGTGTCGTTCCCCTGTGTGCAGGCGGCAGGAGACTGCACACAGAGGGTGGCAGCTGGCCTGAGGTCACACTCCCAACCCTGGCCAGAACTGGGACCATGTTCCTCATCTCTCCACAGTCCCCTGACACCTCCATTTCCTTCACCCTGGAAATAATCCAGCATAGAATTCTAGATGAGAAAACAGAAACCATCAATGTCCCATTATGGTACCTATTTCCAAGCCCAACCAGCCAGCTTTCATCCAAGAGGCCATCTGTGATAAAATATAAAAATCCCTTCTGTTCTGCCTTCAAGAAGCTCCTTCTAGAGTCATAGTCCAGTGAGAGTTGGAGCAGACTTTAGAAGAAAACCTATATATACTTAAGTCTCTAGCAAATTGTCTTCGAGGTTCTGCTTCAATTTCAAACGATAAGCTACTGACTTCTTTATCAAGCGGGCTTTTTTCTACTTTCAGTTAATTGTTTTAAAGTGGTAATTTTTTACTGAAGTACAATCAGTTACAACATCAGTTTCTGGTGTACAGCATAATGTTCCAGTCATACATATGCATACATGTATTTGTTTTCATATTCTTTTTTCATTAAAGATTATTGTAAGATACTGAATATAGATCCCTGTGCTACAGAGAAGAAATTTGGTTCTTTTTAACTCTATTTTGATATTAGTGGCTACCATTTGCAAAGCTTAAACTTCCAGATTTATCCCTTCCCCAAAGTGGTATTTTTTTTTAATGTAACCATTATAATCCAGGGACCCAGGTGGTTCAGTCTCAGAGGGACTTAATGTTCAAAATATATAGTCAGTATCCAAAATAAATGAGAAAGGAATTCCACCCTCCACCAAAGCACTAAAAGGGACCCTAATAAAGGGTCTGAAGCAGTGCGTAATAAAATTCCCTTTCCTCTCCAATCCTTTTCTCTCGCTGTGCAGCTGCTGTTCTATCACATCCTCCCGCAGTAACGTCCCCCCTGCCCCCCCCACAGCATTCCTTCGCCTCCTCCTCCATTGCCCTCTCCCCACAAGACCTGCGTCATGCAGACTGACTTCTCGTGTCTCTCGGCAAGAGCCGTTCCGTTTACAAGAGTGAGGACTCGATCTGGTAATTTGGGGATTCTCTTCAGTAGTTTGTGCGAATCTATCTCAGTGTCTCCTGATTCCCATCTACTGGTCCCGTTGACGTGGCTTGAGCTCAGAGCCGCTCCTCCACACGGCAGTGCTTTGACTATTTGACGAAAGGTTTCTAAGCCTGTACCCGCTCCCTTTTCTGTCCTCTAAACCAACCATGCCCACTACGGAGTGATTTCTTCTCTGGGCCTTCATCTGAGACATAAGATGGGAAAGTACTGTGTAGGAGGGGTGGGGTAAAAGAACAGTCATTGGCTTCATTGTTAGCAAGTATGAAACACTCCAGTATTAATTAAACCAGTCCCTGTTCTAGGCACTGGGGATAAAGTGCCAAACAACAGCCTACCCTCTGGGGTCTACCTTCTGGTTGACAGAGACTGAAAATTAATTGGCAAACAAACAAATATGTGAACTATCACATAGTACTAAAACTCTGAACAAATTAAAATAAAACATGAGCTAGAGAGTTCCTAGGACTTGGGGTGGCGTTGCTTTCTCTGTGGTGCTCAGGGATGTCCTGGGGAGGATGGGGCGTGGGAGGTGAGGCCTGAATGATCTGAAGGTGGCAACCACGGGACGAACCGGAAGTCCAGTGCAAAGACCTGCAGAGGGTGACAGCCGGGCATGGAAAGGGGAAAGGACAGCATCGCGTGCAGCTGAAGTGCAGTGAACCAGGGCGAGGGTGATGGTGGATCACCCCACGGTGGAGGGATCGGGGATGTAAGGTGAGGAGAGCACGGTTTATTCTCAGTGAGGTGGAAAGCTATGTGAACGTGTGCGCCAGGGAAATGACAACTGCTTTCGTTTTCAAAAGCTTGCTTGGCTGCCCTGGGGAGAACCAACTGGTGGGAGGCCAGAGAAGGCTGAGACACCTGGCAGCAGTGGGCCAGGCAGGCAACGTGGTGGTTCAGGCAGGTGATGCGGGGAGCTCCAGCTGAATGTGAGAAGTGGAAATGATGAGCAGGGTTCAGTCACGTGGCATCTTTTGAGAAGAACAAGATCTTGATTTTTCCGGGTGAGCTGCCCTGGTCTGTGGTAAAAACCTTGTGCACATAGCCAACCTGAAGGCTTCTGTCACAGCCTCTGACATCTGTGGGCTACTATCCAAATGAAAATGCACACATCACCCAAGAAAAAGCTACCAATCTGAGTGACATTTAAGTGTCAATCCAGACTCAGATAGTAAAGTTATCCCCCCAAAAACTATAATCTTAAAGTATCGATCTTCACCTACACACAGAAAATGTGTTCTATGATCACAGAGTGGTTTAGCTCCTTAAATCCCCCAGTGCCTACCTTCTGCCCCTGTGTTGGTCCCACTTACATTGTATAACTAACTTCTGCCTTGCCCAGTGCCAGGTTTGGAATCCAGGGCTGTTGGTTTGACTCCAGAGCTCCAGTCATGTGGACATTTATAGATGACTCCTCTGTCTCAGTTCCACTCAAGGTGTAGTGTTAGTCTGAGCCAGACCAGTTAATTCCACATCTCTTGCTTATGCATGACTCTGAAATGTGCATGTGACCCATTTGGCCAATAAACTGCTGGTGGATAGTCTTCTGTGGACTTCCACTAAAGGATTTATCCCTAGGAAAGAAACACTGAAAAAAACAATTTACTTTCTTCCCCTGGACGTTATCATGTCTGGAGGTGAGGCCTATAAATCCTGCAGCCATCTCTGAGCACAGAGCCATCCATAAAATTAAGTCCAGGCTGAAGATGACACAATAAAAAGATGGGAAGAATTTGGGTCCTTGGGGATGTTACTCAAGCATTGTTCAAAAAAATGCCTGGAACGTTCCATAATGCTAGACTTCCAGTTTCATGAGATAAATTTCCTTTCTGCTTAAGCCAGTTTGCATTGTAGCTTTTTTTTTTTTTTTTTTTTTGGTTACAAGCAGGAAGATTCATTCTGCCAGATAGGTTGGGGTTCATTTTGTTTTTAATTCAACAGGGATTTACTGAGCACCCACCATGTGCCATGTTCTACCTGGCCCAGGGCCAGGGTAATGCAGACTTAGTGACTAAGACAACACTGCCAATTCTAGTGACACTTAATGTTCTAATTTAGGGGAGGGGCAGGAAAGAAGTAGAAATAGATGGGTTAGCTTTGATAACATCAAATGCTATACAGAAAATAAAGCAGGGTAAGGTGCTAAAAGATAGCTAGCAGCATGAAGAAGGGAAACAGAGCCTAAGAAACTATTAGATATGTGCAGAAGTGGGCCAAGTCCAGGGATGAGCACACCTCAGTGTTTATAATAGCAAAACTAATGATCATTACTAGAAATAACTCAGGTGTCCATCTATGGGGGCCTCATGAGATATCAATCTTGGTGCGTTTATGTGATAAAATAGTATATTGTCAGTGAAAGGCTGGACTCTAAGATTATACCACTTATATGACACTATCTCCCAGGTAAATTATTAATAAAAATTAAAAGCTGAGTGTGGAATAGTATACAGAGTGGTACCCCAATGCTGAGAATTAGAAAAAGGATAGCTGGATACAGATGCAGGTATAAATGTATTTCTGAGTGGATGTGCAACAAAGTTTATCAGTGGCCTTTAGGGGAGGTGAGAAAGAAGAGACTTTTACCTTTTATTTTGTACCTATCTGTACAGTTTTAGAATTTATGTTACCATGTGTCTTTTTAATTTATAGAATAAGTCCATTTTTTAAAGAAATTTTAATGATATCTCGATTTTCCTTCAAGGCAAACCTGAGTCCAGGGATAATTAGTGTAAGTAAATATCCATGCTTAGGAGGAGGGGCTTTTCATAGCCATGACCTTAGAGGAGAAGAACCTGACTTTAAATAGGAATCAGGCAAAAAATGAGGCCATCTGTTCTACCTGGTGTCACCTGGCATCCAGTCCCCCCACCATCAGGGATAAAAGCTGCAGGAAGAGACTCTAGCGCCGAACACTCTGCGACAACCAAGAGCAGCACCGCATGGGACCAGCTGCCAGGATTATCCCAGATAATGTCAGGGCAGAGAGACGGTGGGGGAGGATGGAAGAAAAATACACGAGGACGCTAGACGAGGCCAAAACTCTGAAAGTTTGGGAGTGGCTGAGGAAGGGCCCTCATGGCGGGAATGCTCGGAGGCCTGGAGGTTGATGAAGGCGTGTAAGGTTATTAGCAGGTGCGTCTATATGACCTTCTCAGGGATTCCGCTCCCCAGGTGCTTTGATCTGAGCCAGGCCCAGAACCTGTGTTGATTTCACTTAGTGACCTCCCTCTTCACTGAACATGTGTTTTCAAAAGCCCTCATCTGCTCCCTGTCAAACCCCTATTTGTAACACAATCAGCAGGTCTCCCAAGGAGGCTGCCTCAATGCCAACTTCAAGAGCAGAACAGGTTGAGGTCTGTCCCGATGGAGCGCTTTCCGTAGACCTGCATCATTGGAAACGCCCCATTGAGTGACTGTGGTTTCCTTTACTCACAGAGCTGCATGTTAGATCTGTGGGAAAGAACTGCAAGACAGAGTTACTAAATAAACTATGAAAAACCTAACAGTCACACTTTTTTATCTTAGGGGTTGGCATATCCCAGTGATCAGTACTGTCTATAGCAGTGTTCAAAGCAAATACAAGTAAATCTTACATTCTAGTAAATAAATAAGTAAAACTGGAGTTTGCCGGATGGTGATAAGTTCTTTGGGAAAAAAAAATAAGGCAGGCAAGTGAGATGAGGAGTGGAAGGGTGCAAAGGAGATGCGTTCTGATTCCAAATAGTGTGGTCAGGAAAGCCCTCACTGAGAAGGTGACAGCAGAGCATCATCCAGGGAAGGGAGGGTCAAATCATGGGATGATTTTGGGAGAAGAGTGGTCCAGGTATGGATAGGAGCAAAGGTGAAGGGCAGGGGGGCGTGTCTGGGTGTCTGGAGCAAGGAGGACAAGTGTCTGGAAAGGGGGAGCAAAGGGGAGTGTGATAAGAGGTGAGGTCAGGGTCACAAGGTGGACGTCGGGGAGCAGGTTGTGTGGGGCCTTGTAGGTCATTGTGGTGACTTGGGGTTTTACTCAGGGAGAGAGGGAATAAAGGGGGAGCTGTCTGAGTTTCCTGTTGTTCCTGTTACAAATGACCGCAAATTTAACAGCTTGAAGCTACACAGATTTATTCTCTTACAGTTCTGGAAGTCAGAAGTCTGAAAGCAGTTTTACTGGACTGAGGTTAAGGTCTGGCAAGCTTGGTTCCTTCTGCAGGCTGTGAAGAGAGACTCTATTTTCTGGCCCTTTTCAGGGTCTAGCGGCCACCTGCATCCCTTTGCTTGTGGCCCCATCTTCCATCTTCAGAGTACATTGTCCTCATCCCTGCTTCCATCACTTTCTCCTCTGATTCTGACTACTCCAGCATCCTCTTATAAAGACCATTGTACTTGCATCAGACCTTCCAGATAATTCAATTTCCTTATCTCAAGATCTTTAACTTAATCATACCTGTAACATCTCTTTTGCCATATAGAGTAACACACATAGGTTCTGCGGATCAGGACCTGGACATGTCTGGGAGGCCATCATTCAGCCTGCCACAGATACCTTGATTTAAGTTTCTAAAGAATTCTCTGGCTGCTGCGTAAGAATAGAGTTTTGGGAGTGCACCGGCAGAAACAAGGAAACCTATTAGGCAGCTCCTGCAATACCTCAGACAAAAGACGATGAGGGTTCAGTTCAGGGTGATGAGAGAAGAGTGGCTGAGAAGTCGTATCTTGGATATGTTTTGAAGATAAAATCACATGGTTTGTTGATATGGGTCATGTAAAAAAAAAAAATAGAAGGGGAAATGACCTCTCTAAGTTTTTAGCCTGAGCAACTGGAAGGATGGATATAGTTTTGTACCAAAATGGGAAAGGTTACTGAAAGAGCAGATTTAGAGGACAGATCATGAGTTTGGTTATGTGCATTATTACATATGAAATGCCTATTGAAGGGTCAAACTGAGATGAATTAAATGTTAGGACTTGAACCTAAACAGGCGAATCAAATTAGCTTTTGCTATAATTGTGCACTGAGAGTTGTCACCCATTGCAATACTTTAAAAGCCATTGGGCTATGGTTCTTTGCATAAAAGTCACATAGGAACATTGCATGAGCAGGAGAACATGGTAGATGAGCAATAGCAGGGCAGGATTCATGTCCTAACAAAACCCTGACTGTAACACCATCAAAATAGCATCAGAAAGACCCCCAAAGCTCATGTAACCCTGCCGTTGCAAATGTATATGCAATTTCTGAGGCCAACACTGAGATCTACAGAGATCCTCTTGTATCTTGGTTCAGGGTCTGTTTCAATGGTTTTGAACTCTAGTTTGCATCAGAAACAACGGAAGATCGTGTTAAAGAGCAACTTTCCAGATTCCATGTGAAGAGTCTGGCTCAGCCGTTCTGGTGGTGGTGGTGGTGGTGGTGGTAGGGATGGATCTGCAACCCAGATAACAGTGGGGAAGGAGAGAGGAGGGACTGATGGGTTGTGGTAAGTGAAATATGCAGTGAGGATTTAGTTTGGTTTGGTTTGAAGTTAAGAATGTATTGAGGACTTAGCATGGGCAGTTAGGACATCACTTGATCCTCACTACACCCTAAGACGTGGGGGGGAAGTGCTATTATTAGTCTCATTTTACAGATGAGAAGACGAAAGCCCTAAGGAATTAGATGTCTTTCCCAGATCACATAGCCGGGCAAGGCAGAGCTGAGATTTTAAACTGGGTTTGTTTGGCTCGGACTCCCATATCCATGCTGCTATCTGGTATTCTGTGTTGGGGATGGTGACGTGGAATGATAAATGGTTGGATGGGTTGGATGTGTGAAAAGGGATGATTCTAAGATGCTGTTGATGATGTCTGGGGTTTATGTTGGGATTTGTAGATTGAATTTTGGAGCCAGGTTGCCTGATTTCTTTCTTTCTTCTATTTTATTGAAGTATAGTCAATTACAGTGTGTCAATTTCTGGTGCGCAGCACAACGTCCCAGACATGCATATACACACACATAAGGAAATGGTTTTTAAATACCTACTCTAAACCAGGCATTTTGCTAAGCTAGATTTATCAGCCTTACAGCAGAGCATTCTGTATGTTCCTTTAAACCATTGTTGTATTTGGGCTGAAAAAGTTAGGGGGACACAGTAGGAATCCCTAACTCTTAGGGCTTGTTGAATTTAGGACTCACAGCCACATTTTCAATATATTTAGGAAATTCAAATTTCACTGGAACCTGTCCTGTGCACACGACTCATTCTCCAAGGCCACACCAGACAGAGTGACCAAACAGATGGACTCTGCATTGCACCCAGGAGTCCAGCCAACTCCGGCTGCGCTGGCCACATTGGAGAATCTCACAGAAGTTAGGTAGAATTTCCAAATTTGCAAGGGAGAGTGAGATCCTGAGTCCCACTTCCAATTTTGAATCACGCAGGTTATAGGTTTCAAGTGGACTTTCTCTGTTTATTTTCACTTAGCACATTTGCTCCTTTTCTTCTGGGATGAGGAGACATCATCTGGCACCTCTGCCAACCTCATCATCACAATTATCCGCTTGGCAGATGATGGTTGCTTTGGAGAACAGACACAGCTCCTCTAGGGAGTCACGCATACGCACACCTCTTCTGCAGGTTTGTGGGCCTTGGTGAGGAGGCGACAGGAGGGGTTCTGTGGACCCGGAGAACTTTTAGGACTTTTCACTCTTTCGCCTGCTTGAATTAGCAACTGGGCAGAAATGCCCTTCAACCAAGACTGAAACCAGGGCAACTCCAAAAGCAGAACCATGATCTGCATTAGAAAGAAATTCTGAGTCCTCTCTTGGGCATCTGCAATGAGATTTTCAAGAGGGCAGTGCCAGTAAATTGCTCTTCCTTGAAAATATCCATTCTAAACAGACTTGGAACCTGTCAGTCCAGGAGTCAGGTTTTTACTGTCCTCCTTGTATTGGTAAAATAAATACTGGAATTCAGTTCACTTCACAAAGACTTAGAGAACGTTAGGTCCGATGCGTGGTGGTTACCGTGGTAAACAAGCCCCTTCTCTCATGGGACTTGTTGTCCCGTGGGAAATAAAGTCAGGGAAATAATTCAACACAAGTCAGTGTGATGAGAGCTAGGCTGTTATAGGGCAGTTTTTTGAAACTCAGAGATGTTTACCTAATCCAAATCCAGGTAGACAGAAAAACCTTCCAAAGGAAGAGGTATCTTAATTTGAATCCTGAATGAAAATGTACCCGAAAGAATCCTGAACCGGAAGTCTGGGATCCAGGTCCCTTTTTTTTTTTCTTTTTTTTTTTTTTTTTGAGTTATTAGCCTTGGAAACATGGACAAGTCATTTAACATCAAAGAACATCAGTCTCTTTATCTTAGAAATGGGGATAATAATACATCTCAAAGGATCAGGTAACAAAAACATATGTGCAAGTGATGGGTAAATTCCAAAGCATTGTGCAGAGTGCCAAGGGAAGGTATATGAAGTACCACTGCTGTCAGTATTCTAGTATCCCAGCCTGTGTGTGCTTGGATTGGTGCCAGAAAGTTTGGCTTTGCCTTCTCCCAGTACCATTCATCTTTGAAAGTGCTTAAAGTCACTTTGCAACCAAGATCCACAGATGGAAACCCAAATTTCTTGCCGGCTTAACTCTGCTGATATTCAGTCTTCTCTCCCACCCCCCCCCCAATCTCTGACCCTGTAAGTTTTGGGTTTTTTTCCCCTACTCTTCCTACTTTCCTAGGAAGCAAGAGACTGGTCCATAAATATTTATCACTATGCTTTGTGATTTGTAAGCAGATTTGAGAATAAAATCGTACTATTTCAAGCATCAAGGTTGAATAGCTTTCAAACTAAAACCGAGCTCTATTGCGAAGCAAAGAGGAGGAGCAGGCTTTTCCATGGCTGTACAGCGAGATTTATTTTTGTGTCTCATCTTTCATAACGCGTAGCATCTCTCTCACGTCACGGGGCAGCCCTTTTCACCTATCAACCTTGGAGGCACCAGAGTTAGACATCTCTTCTCCTCAGTGGAGAAGTACATTTTTCCACTAATGAATGTAGCAGTGTCCAAGTATGATGCCTGGAATCACCTCTGAGGCAGAAAACCAAGCTCCAGACACCCTGGGCCCAAAGCCCAGAAGACCAATGTCAGTTTCCTCGGTATATTTGGAAGAAAGAAAACATCCAACATGAAGGGTGAGCAAAGAAGGCAAAAGATGACTTGAGAGGGAAAACAAGAGGACCCACTAGGTGTTAACCTATGGTGGCGATGGTCGTAGCCTTCCCCACGTTGTCTCAACTCAAGATAAGCAACTACTCTGTCTTAGAGACGGACTTTTCTAGAAAATCTTCCATCTAGATGAAGAGTTTTTATCCAAATATCAGACTTCAGAAAGCTAAGGTAACGGCTACCTCTCATCTCAACACACCCTCCACACTTGCTTAATCTGACTAAAAACTCAACTTGCTAAAATAAAGTTAAAGCAGTAGGTTGAGGGAAGAGTTAGTGGAGGGTTTTGTTTTGTTTTGTTTTGCTTTCAGAAGAGGTTGTCATTCATTAAAATCCAGCTGAAGACCTTTGGGGCCAGATGTTTCCATCTGGGGCTCCTTTACATGAGAATAATGCAAAACAGTTAAAAACTTGAATTCTGGAATCTGATTATGTTAACTTTAATTGTTCATGAAGGGTTTGGTGAAAAAGCAAATAGATGAATGAAGTGAAATTTTCAAGGATTCATCGTGGTTTGTTTTTTTTTTCCTATCTAGTCTGCCCCTATGGAAAATAAGGGAGAAATGTCAGTTTATTACAGTCCTCTTGTAAGTATCCATGTCCTAGACGTTTCTCCTGTGCAATCTCTCATGTTGCCTGATGCCTTCCCTGTCAGCATGACCTATGCTCCAAACTTCCACATTTCAAAACTTACCTGTGTTGCTTTCCATTCATAAAGGAAATTAGATTTTCAGATTTTCAAGGTTAAAAACTAACTTCCTGGTAAGCTCACCTGCGATTTAATAGTTGTTGACTCCTATTACCAGTATGCCAGCCCTAACTACATTTTATAGGAACTTCATTGAGACAAATGCCTTCATGAACGGGAGTATATATCTAATTCTAGATTGTTCAGGAGGCCAGTGGAAATGTAATCTGGAGTGCAGAAGCTCTCTAGTCTTCAGATCATTCAGCCTGCCATCTAGATCTAGTTAGCAATAGCGTTCATACATAGGAAATAATTGAGATTAAAGACAGTGTCAATCATTCAATTTTCAAAACTCAAGTCTAGGCCACTGGTGCCAAAAGCCTCATAAATGAGCAGCTGCCTAAAATGAATATTGTGCTTTATGTATTTCAATGCATTAATCTTAGAAAACTGAACCAAGAGGACAGGAAAGCTGTTTCTGTATTCTTTGAAAGTCCAGATCTTCCGAGTGGGCTCCTCCGTTTGGTTTTCCTGCATCTGTTATTTTGCTGTGGGCTACCAGCATGCCAAGATGTAAATGATCATTACACGTTAAATAGACCATTTTTGCTAAAGAGAAGGCTCAAAGGGAAGATAAGGGGTAGGGGGGCGGAAATCTGCTATAGGCTGCATTTGAAAAGAGGTAGCTGTGAAGGACGTGATTTGAGCTGGAGGAAGTTGAAGAAAGACAGCTTCATGTTTGAGCCCATCTTTCAATTTTTAGAGGAAGATGAATACTGAGCTTAACACAGATGGAGAAGAAAGAAGAGCAGAAAAGTGGCGATGCGTGGTAGAGAAAGCAGGTCTTTGAGTAAAGACACCTGCTCTGCCACTAATAGGATGCTTTGATGGGGAAAAAGATGCTTTGGAACCCAAGTCTGGATTCACATGAAAGATGAAGATGGATCAAACGGTCTCCAGAGGCCCTTGGAGGAATGCTCTGATGCTTGAGGACTTCAGAACCCTACTTGGGCTGCTTTGAACCTATCAGCTCGGTGATTAAAATCTGCACTTAGACACTCTTTCCTTTTGTGCCATCTCAGGGTGCCTAGCGGTAGATGAGGCACAGGGGTCAGTTCCCAGGTTTTGGGATCTAAGGAATGTTGTCTCACCTTCTCAGCATTGATGCCAATTGTGTATTTTGGTTGATGATGCGTAAAACAGATTGTGAGAAGTAAACCCTCCAAGCTGTGCTGCAGAACCATTAGACATGGTGTTTCACCTGCAGGTTACGTTTTTTAAAGGATTTGTCTGTAGATGCCTCGTGGAAGCCAGCCACAGTCATGTGATGTGCTTTGGACCTTTTAAATGGGCCGTGTTTCTGGTTGAAAGGGAGTCCAAGCAGGCTCCGATCTTTGGAAACAGTGGGAATAATACAGAGCCTGGAAAAATCTCTGCAGTTGGGCTGCTTTTGTCCCAGTCATTCATTCATTCATTCAACAAACATCTATTGAGGACCTGTTATGTACTAGGCATTGTGCAAGGCATTGAGGAAGCAGAAGTAAGACAAACTTACCCCAGTGAAACTTCCTATGTAAAGGGTACTATGTCAGTTCCGTGGGAGGTAGCCTAGAGCTGGAAGTCAGGGAAGTTCTCCCTCAGCACTGGCACCTGAGAATTGAAAGCCGGGTCTCCTGCCTCTCCTAAGCCTTCCATTTCTTTCAGTATTCCTCATATGAGATATCTCCCATTCCCTACCTCTGAACACACTACAGTTTACCAGGGTCCCCTTTGAGTGGGACATCAGACTTTGTGAAACCCAGATGTATCTGATCTGGAAAGAAGGAAAGAGGATTCCGCAGCAGGCTAATGCCTTCAAGACTGTGAATCCTTCTTGGGGTTGGGGTCTTGAGGCTTTACAGAAAAACTGGATGGAGCAGAAAAGGTGATAACCATCAGGGCGTTTTACAGGGTGCTGCATTCTTTTCGACCTTGCCGATCTCCCTGGCATCACAGAGGAACTTCGGAGCAGTCTATCCATGCTTCTGAGATTATCAGCCCATTGCCTCCTTCCTGGTTAAAGCTACTGGATGTAAAGGAAAAGTCTGGTGGTTGTTTAGCATAAAAGCAGCGAGGGAGAGAAAGCAAATTGCAAGATTTCTTAGAAAGAATCAGCAAACAAACAAAACATAAATACAAAACAGAAACAGACTCACAGACATAGAATACAAACTTGTGGTTGCCAAGGGGGTTGGGGGTGGAAAGGGATAGACTGGGATTTCAAAATGTAGACTAGATAAACAAGATTATACTGTATAGCACAGGGAAATACATTCAAGATCTTATGGTAGCTCACAAAAGAAAAAAATGCGACAGTGAATATACATATGTTCATGTATAACTAAAAAATTGTGCTCTACACTGGAACTTGACACAACATTGTAAAATGATTATAAATCAATAAAAAATGATTAAAAAAAAGAATCAGCAAATAGTTTTAGCACCAGGGAAGTCAGTTCGTTCATTTCCTACTCCTTCACACCTGTAGGACTTGTTAAAATACAGATTGATGGGCCTGAGCCCAGAGTTTCTGATCCAGCAGGTACACTGACTGAAACACCTGGCACGGGCCAGGCTCTGTGCTGGGCCCTGGGGATACGGGAGTGAACACGCTGGGTCCCTGTCTTCCCAGATTTAACAATTTGATGGCGGAGGCATACCTTAAACAACGTTCTGATATATACAGTTAATTTTAAGACAGTATCACATTCAGGCCCCTCTCCCCCCCAGGATATCATTAAACTCTGTACTGGTTCTCAGACTTCGGTGAATGTAGACATTATCTGCTGTGGTGGGTGTTAAAATAATGCACATCCCCCAGGCTCTACCATCAGCGAGCCCCAAAGGTCTGGGGTGGAGCCTGAATGTTTCCCACATTCCCCAAATCACCCTGGTGTCGGTGGCCTTCCTCCCACACTCTGGAAACAGTCCTTTATGAAAAGGCATCACTCTCTGCTGATGGCTTCTTAAGGCAGTCTCCTAAGTTGAAGTAGGCCAGACTGTCTTTCCTTCCGTTTTAATAAAGGAGCTCCTCAAAATTAAATCTCTCTGCTTCCCTCTCTTCTTCTGGTATTTCAGCAGCCTCCAGGGAGCTGTTTTCATTAAGTAATTCACAGAGAGAACACCTGTTCAGGTGGTGCCTTGGCTTTATTTGGAAAATGATGATTAAAAACCCAAGTCTCACTCTTTCTGGGAGGAGATGGGACATCTCCCATCTGAAGGCACAGGTAATGTTTGTTGAATGGGAGGGTGCGGGTGGAGGGGAATGTCCCCTAGACTGGGTTCTGTTTTCCAGCAGCCTCTGGTAATATTGAAGCATGTGGGGAAGGCACAGGGGTCTGATCTCCCATGACCATCTTGTCACTGAGGGGGACCATGTGGGACTGTGTGAGAGAATAATCCTAAAATGACTTACGGGCTCACTGGCACAGGACGAGTGTTAAAGGAGCAACCTGATGGGATAAATAACTGACAGGCTTTAGTTGCTGCTCCTTCAAGACATGGGTGCATCATTAAAAAAAAAAAGATGAGGGTGCGAGCGATGATAATGTACAGATAAATCATCACCAGCCCAAGCTGCCCAAGGCCTCTGAGACACTTGCCAACACTGAATCCATCACCTCTGGAAGCAAGACCGTGCCCAGAAGGGTTGCCCTTTTCTCCACATTCCCCACTGACACTCCAGTGCTCCAGTAATGGCCTTTTCCTGTTGGAAGATTTTGCCCCTTTCTGTATGAGAAAGGGCACATGCAGGTCCAGTTCACGTGGTCAGACTAGCTTCACAAGACATTAGCATCGTCTGTAACAAGAGAAAAAAGTCCAACTTCTAATAAAATTAACTGGAAATCATGCCACATAGCAAATGGATAAAAGTTCTTTGACTCCCACTAAGAGAAAAAGTAATTGGGTTCCTATCAAATTATATTACGAAAGTTGAAAAATTGGTGTCAGACTACAGTCTAAAAGGAGACCCTGAAATGCATTCACAATGACTTTTTTTTAATTGAAGTAAGTCAGTTACAATGTGTCATTTTCTTGTGCACAGCACAATGTCCCAGTCATGCATATACATACATACATTACTTTTCATGTTCTTTTTCATTAAAGGTTATTACAAGGTATTGAATATAGTTCCCAGTGCTCTACAGAAGAAGTTTGGGGTTTTTTTCTAATCTATTTTTATATATAGTGGCTAACATTTGCAAATCTCAAACTCCCAAATTTATCCCTTCCCACCCCCTTTCCCCTGGTAACCGTAAGATTGTTTACTATGTCAGCAAGTCTGTTTCTGTTTTGTAGATGAGTTTGTTAGACAAGATATGATAAACCTCCTAGCAGAAAACATAAGCAAACATTCTCTGACACAGTGACTTTTGGTCCACAATCTTTTGTTAACAGAGCCACATGCCAATCTCCACAAGTGATTTTCCCTCGGGTCAAAACTCCCCACCCGTTGTGCCGTTATGGCTTTTCTCGGCATTCATTCACAAATGTTTATGGACCATAATGCATGCAGAAGACAGACTGAGTCACTATAGGAAGGCACAAAATTCAGTCACAGAAAAATGCCCTCCCCATTCGGGGAAACAAGGTGTATGGAAACCACGTCATCCTATCACAGACCTAAAGCCAACTGTCCACATCCTTACCGGCAGCTCCCACAGTGAAGAGATGGGAACAATCAGAGAAGACTTCTTGTAGGAAGCAAAAGAAAATCTTGCAACGAGTCGTGAAGAGGAACCAGGATTCCATTCTAAGCAGAAGATCCAAAAGGCTGAGCTTTTTCATCAGGTAAGTCTTTCCCTGATGAAACCTGGAAATTACAGAAAATAAGGTCTGTCCTGAATTATCAAATAAATGCAAACTTAAAATAAGTATCTTCCACTGATTAAATTGGCAATATGAAATGATTATCAGCAAAGTTGGCAAATCCTGCTTTGGGGTTGTGAGTTGCTGTAACTGTTCTCCAAGGACATTGGGTAATGTGTGTCAGTGGCTTGAAATGTGTTATGTGCTTTAAGATAAATGTGCCACTTCTACAAAACGATATGGCTGTTGCTAAATATAAAGAACTCCATTTTAGAATTTTTGTAAAATGGAAAAAATACAAAAATCTGTATGTCCAATAGTTGGAGACTGCCTAAATTAGGATACATTTATGTGATGAGATAGTGGGGTGACTATTTAATAACTTAGAAAATATTCCTAGCAACTGATGAAGAATATGATCCAATTTTGGCTTTGAAAATACTTTATATACATTAAGAAAGAATCTAAAAGTCTAGAAATCAATCGATGATTCTGAGTCATAAAGTTCAGGGCGATTTGTAATTTTTTTTAACTTCTCTGTCACAGCCACACTTTCTGTAATAATCATGTATAAACTTCAGAAACCAGAAAAACATGAAAAGTATTTTTTCTAGAGGTTGAATGGGTAAAGGTCAGTGTTTTCATTGCTCACAGTGTTAAGTTCGGATTCCATGGTGTGGCCCCGCCTACCACTCCACCCTCATCTCTCATTATCCTCCTGCTAGCCCTCTCACCATGATCCATGCTGGTATCCAGGTTTTTTCCCATTCCCTTCTACCACAGAGCCTTGATATAGTGAATTGTATTATTTTTGCAGCTATTCATGCCCACCCTTTTCCCTGTAAGAGGATTACCTTCCTGACAGTTGCCATGTACCTTGCTAGGTCCCCAGTGTTTAAGGACTATACATCCCTGTCCCATTGGCTTTGAGCTTTGGCCAAAGGAATTTAAACAGACCTGAGAAGGCCGCACTCAGTCAGAAGCCTTCAGAGTCATGGCGGGTCCCCACCAGTGCTCTTGGCCTTTCTTTATGCTCCAAGAATGTCTCACACAGGGGGCTGTTCCTTCAGTCTGAGCCTCCGAATGAGAACCAGAGTCATAGCCCAGGCAAAGCTACAGTCACCCTACTGCCTAGTTGTAAAATCAGCAAGTAATAAACCTTGACAGTGTAAGCCACTGAGACATGAAGATCATTTGTTACTGCGACAAAGCTGACAAATACATAAGGCACATGGCATTTCTCTATTGGGAATATTCTGACAGGCCATCCCCACTGCATGTAGCTAACTCCGTCTCTTCCTTCACATCCCTGTTCTACTGTAACCCTTGGACCAGGTCAAACCCCTTCTCCCATGCTCTCTCCACACCAGGTACTGTTCCTTTTCAATACTTAGCACAGTCATAATTTCACCAGTTTTGTGTCACTGTTCAACTGATACCTGGTCTGCCAGCAGGCTATCAGCTCCTTCAGAGCGGGGGTCATGGCTGTGTGTTCACCCATTGTATCCCCAGGACCTAGCGCAGTTCTTGACACGTAGTACATCCTCGATTGAAAAAAAAACTATTCAAATGGATACATGAAGGAAAGCCTGAGTAAGCTAATACAGAACCTAAAACACAGAGGTGAGAAACATAAATCCAATGAAGCAGATCTTTGGAAGACATTACTGGTCTTCAGGTGAGAAAACATCAAGAGTCTTATGCTGCAAATAAATATGTGGTCACAGTGTTCAGGTTTGCCTGAATAGTAAAAACAATGTTTAAGCACTTCACCGCTGTTAAAAGCATTTTATACATATTCATTCATATCATCCTGGTAACAGCCCTGCGGTGTAAGTGCTTCTGTTATCCCAGAGGGAGGAACAGCACTTTGCCCAAAACCACGGCACTGGGAGCTGGTAGAGAAACGGTTTGTAACCACTAGATATGCAGCCATTTCTTTGGTCTGAAGGGTTCGAGTGCTGGGGAAGTCGGGCAGAATTGCGTGGACGAGGCAGACAAACGTTTATCCTGAGCATCACCCACTGCATCACCTGGGGTCACCTGAGCTGCTGATGAGGTGGGGTGGCCGGCCCCAAGAGTGAAAATAAAGCACACAGGTTTCCCCACACCCCTCTCATCAGTGGACGCCTACCCAGTGCCCTCCGCCAATTCACGGGTAAGACGGTGCCAGCAGTGACTTCCTCATCAACGCAGTTCAGACCTCTTCATACCCCTCGCTGTGCCTCGCACAGGCCCCTGCACACAGTAGGTGCTCAGTGGATGTGCTTTGAATCAAACGGCCATGTAGTTCTTGCTTTATGATGAGAGTGACGGGCAGGGACCATCATAGGAGATCTAGTTGCTTGGATGATAACTCCATTTGGGGGAGCAGATGGGATGTGAGTCTCTCACTCTAAAACTAAACTTGACTCAAAAAAATAAGGAATTTGAACACTGATTGCCTCAGCCGAGGCGCAGAAAGAGGAACTGATTGTGGGGCCCACATACCTGGTTTCTTCCCCAAAAGTAGGGGTACGGTGAAGGAGAAAGAGCCTGTGGAGGGGGCGGGGGGCGGTATTTGCTTTGGGACAGGTGGTGTAGTGGGGCAACAGCGTGAGGTCTGGGCCTCAGGTGGGAGAAAGGGCCAAACTCGAGCTTAATGTCTTTGGCGTTGGCTGACATGATCAGGGGTTCGACGGTGCCATTTCCAAGGCCTCTTACAGCTGCAGGACCTGTGAGGCTCATGCTGCAACCTCTGACAAGGCTCATTTATGAGGGGGAGGGAGGGGGAAGATACTGGAGTCAGCTGCAGAATTCCTGAGGGCAGGGGTAAAAGAGTGAATTGGAAACAATGGAGAACAGCTGGTGGTCAGCTGAGTTTAAAGGACTAAGTAAGTATAGCTCAGTGGTACAGCGCATGAGGTCCTGGGTTCAATCCCCAGTACCTCCATTTAAAAAAAAAAAGACACCAAGAAATGCTAGCCTGGGGGAGGGGAGTTTCAGCCCATTCTCGGGCAAAATTCCTTTAAAGTCCAGGTGCCAGACCACCCACCGCAGAATTGCCTACGGAAATTTTTAAAAATACAGACTCCTGAGCCCTCCTGGAATCTCAGAGTTTCATGCAGAGATCTGCATTCTTAATACCCAGACAATGCCTGTGAATCCTAAAATCTAGAAACCTCTGATCTGCAGAGAGAGAGGATACTTGCCAGGGAAGGGAAATAAAATCCCAAATGCTTAGAGTAAGACCTGAGTAATGATGCCTTTTTTCAAGGATAAGTTAACGCCTTATGTTAAGCCCACCTGTGGATTGAGTGGAACGGCAATTAATCAGGATGACTAAGCACTTTTCGTAATAGATGGGGGTGTGCGTTAAACTCTCCTTGCTGCTCTCCCCAGTACTTCGCACAGAAAGAAATACTCTCCTTTTGGCCTGTCTTCCCTTTCCACTGAGAATAAAGGTAGCCGCCGCCGCCGCCGCCGCCGCCGCCGCCGCCGCCGCGGTCCTGAGAAAAGCTGGACCCCGGAAGTCAGGATGCAATACAGCCATGTCTCTGGCAGAAAGATGGAGCTCCTTGGCCTGGATTGAAGCCACCCTGTAAAACCGCTAGACAGAGCCCAGCCCCATCTCCTGACCCTTGGCCTTCAAATTCCTACAGTTTGTAAATTAATCACCAGAAAATGGATACTTTCAGCTGGACCAAGTTCCCAAGTTCTGGCCCTCACCCACCCAGGGGCTCGCTCTTAAAATACACTGGAGGGGCCGGAGCTGGGCTAGGGGAGACCAGGGCAGGCATCTCTCCGGGGTGAGCTCTGGGCTCCTGAGCCAGTTAGGGCCGCCCTGCCGGGGAGCCTTGGAGAACAAGGGTGGAGATGCAGGGCTCTGAGAGAAGCCTGGAAGCCTGGGGCGGGCGGGGCCCGGCAGGTTCCTGCAGCGAGAGGAGGCGGGGGTGGGGGGGGTGGGGGGGTGGAGGAATTGCATTCAGGTGTGTGACTCTGGAAGGCTAGGCTTCAAAAGGCGTTGGTGCTGCTCCTCCAGCCGGAGAGGAAGGAGGCTCTCCCACTAGCTCTCAGGCCCCTTCGAGGGGATAACTGGCAGTGGTTAGTGCCCAGTCTCCCTCTGGCCAGTGACCCACCAGAATCAAAGCCCAGGGAGTGCCTGACCAGCACCGACTGGCCCGTCATAGCTGTGGCACCGGCACCAAGGAGAGGAGGTAAGCGCCCTGCTTGATACTCAGACCGGGAGGGCAGTGTTCTCAGCTCTCCCCACTGCCTGCTGGCCTGGGGCAGAGGGGCTGCTTCCGAGGGAACCTCTGAGTGCTGGGGGCTGCCGCTGTGTCTCCCATGAGCCACCTGCAGCTCTGGGCTCCCAGGGCACCTCCTTTCTCAATTTGGGGAGCTCTGTGCTCACGCTGGAAGGCCCCTTGCATCCAGGTGACGGGGGTCTGAGGACAGCCACAGGTGGTGATGGTGGTCACTATACATGGTCTTGGCTTTTTCCATGGCCGACAAGCAAACAGCGTCCGCCTTTGCTGCCTACAGCTTGGAAAGAATGACCTGTACAGAAAGCCCATAATATGCAGTCGTCGGTTGTTACCTTTCCTATTTCAGGGGCTCTTTCCAAAAGCTTACAAAGCCATTATGCAGGATTTTGAAAGAAGTAAATTGTGTGAGGAAGACTGAGAGTGAGACAGAGGTGGGTTTTCGATGGCGATGGATAAAATAGTCACGGTAAGAGCTGCTGGAAAGCTGGCAGTTGCCAAACACGCGGGTGAAGGGCTTTTCGGCTTGGTGCAGCCAGCGGCACAGGTGTCGGTAATGCCCACAATTAGTGACGAGGATGCCCAGCCCCAGGGAGGCTCACTGAGCCAGACCAGGTTAGCTGGTCTCAGGACGCGCTCCCGACTTAGGCTGAGGAGGTCGTGTTCGGCCGAGGGTCTCCGAGAGTCAGCGCACAGGTGAAGAGAGGCTTTACAAGGAGGCTTTCTCCATCTCCTGTTGCCATGTTCAGGAGCTAATTGAGACCTTGGTCTCTACTTCTCCAGCCTCAATAATCCCTCGTTGTGGACGTGGAGACTGTTAAGAGCCCACTGTCAGCAATATGTAATCACCGTGGTCTGTGCACTTAGAATTCAGACCGTAGCTGGGCAGTGGAGCTGGTCTTCAAACTCCAGAGGAAAGGAAGGTGTTGGAGAGCCAGACACTGAACCAGTGCACTATGGTCACTACGAATTAAACCCAACCCCCCCCCCCCAAATGGTTTATCAGGCCTCATGTGGCTCCAGCCCTTGCCTCGTCCCCAGCTTCACCTAATACCGGTGCCCTCAGTCCGCGGTGAGCCAGCGACATTGCCTGCCTCTGTCCTTTCCCTCCTCAGGCCCTGCGGTCTTCCCTCTGCTGGGAGCATGTTCCCTCGGGCTTATCCTGTATTGCGGTCCCTTTTTTCAGGAAGGCTGCAGCTCAGACTTGGCCTGTAAAAGAGGGCTTCCCAGACCAAAGAAGCGCCACCACCACTCAGATCACACTCCCTCCCCATACTGATTGTCTTCATTACACTGCCGACCATGTGAAATTCCATCATCTCGTTTATTTTCTCTCTTCTCGCTCCGGCTACAACTCCATGCGGGTAGGGACCGTCCGTGTTTCCTGCCTGCTGGACACTGCTGGGTGCCCAGGGCTTGGCAGATCTCCCAGTGATAACAGGGGTGGGCTGATGTTTGGTGAGTGAGTAATGGAAGGGTTTGGGGAATACCATGACCACCAGTTTGCCTGCCTCTTATCTCACACCTCGATTCAGTCTCCCCTGGGAAGGCAAACGTCTCGGTCTAGAAACTGAATTAAGGAGCGCACCAGGGGCAACTGTTTCCATTCTTGGAGTAGCGTGTGGAAAAACGCCAAATGGCATCGAGTGGATTTCGTTCCCTGAGAAACAGCGAGGTACCGATAAGGCTGGCTCTGCTGGCCGGCCTTGATAGGCCACACTGCCTGTGACTCAGCCCAGCACGCTCTCCGGTGCCCGTGGCATTGACCTTCGCCATGCTGGGGTACTCGGCATGCCAACGGGGTTTCCCAGAGATGAGAGGTCATCCTGCCAGCCCTGCTTCATCAGGCCTCTCATTCAAGTTCCCAGCAGCCTTTGCTCACACGTCTTTTGCTATTTTGGGTGCCCTTCCTTTATAGGATAGGAAGAGGCCCATATTTGGGAACAGGGGGGCCCAAGGGTTTCTCTGGGCTCTATCAGTCTCTGCAACTGGGGGCCAGTCCCTTAGTGCCTCCACTTCTCATGTGTCTCCTCTGTAAATGGAATGAGAACAGCTGCCCTCTGTAGCCGGGAAGGTTGCTGTGAGGTGATGCCAGCCCTTTGCAGAGTATTCAGTGTGACAGTGTTGGAGAAGCCAGTGGAATAAAGCTCTGCTCACAAGCACCCGGCCCTGCAAGCGGTGAGGAGCAGAGAGTATGTAGGGAAGTGTGTTTGTTCTGGAGAATTTGACTTGCAGCAAATCCACAATTGCAGAAGACATCCCTCAGGAAGAGACTTGTCTGCAGGGTTCCTCCTCCCGGGCAGCTACCTCAGGAATCGACTTACTCACTTTAATTAACAGCCAGCCTGTTTGCTTTGCAGCAAGCAGCCTTCAGATCCAGCCCAGTGGCACTTCCTCCTTGGCAGGCACACAGCACTTGGCAGAATTTCACATGCTGCTGGTTTTTATGGGTCCTGTCTTGGTCTTACGTGTTCTTCGTTGTAATGTGCGGTACGCCTTCCTGGCATCAGCCCTGGGCCTGTCTCTATTTGGCTTAAGGGACCTCTGATGTTCCTGTCTGACCCTCGGGTGGTTCTGTGATTCTTGTTTTAAGGCAGTCCTTACCTTAGGCTCCTCTCCCGTGTGCTTTTCTTGAAGTCCAGGTTTTTTTTTTAATGCCTTTTTTGAAAGCAAATAGATCTCTGAATTAGGAGCCAAACCAGAGGCCTGATGATTTTCTGAGGAGGAAGGGGTCTGTAAGCAAAGTTGTATCATGGGAAGAAAAATGATCTTACATGTCCGGAGATGTGGGCTTGAATCCTGGCCAGGTTTCTCAGTAATCCTCTCCCGACTCCTTGGGCCATGGTGGGAGACACAGCCATATTAGCAGCGGACTTTTGTTGCAGACTTAGGGTTAAGAGGATTCCCTGGATAAGCTCACTTCATGTTCATGCTGACTGTTCTTGTTTTTGGAAGTGAGGGAGGGTATGGCTTAGTGGTAGAGCATGTGCTTTACATGTACAAGGTCCTGGGTTCAATCCCTAGTACCTCCATTAAAAAAAAAAAATCTAATTATCCCCGCCAAAACAAAACGAACAAAAACAAAATTCTCTAAAAAAAAAAAATTTTTTTTTAAGTTTTGGAAATGGGGAATGTGAGACTCAGGCTGCAAGGTCATCAGGTAACAAGTGACGGAACCCAGATTCAAGTGCATACTGGTTGACAGAAGAGCACGTGCTGTTGTCTGTCAGGTGCATTGCTTTCTACTGGGCTGCACTACCTTGGGGTCTCTCTTCATACCCAGTTGGACATCCCTGGGCCTGCCGTCCCCACAGGATGCCATCCAATGAGATAATGCTGTTCAAGGTCCATGGAAATGATGCAGGGTCATTTCACCGTTTCCCATACATCTTGGTTACCAAGATTTAGAAAAATGTTCTACAGGTAATTTCTTTTCTCCAAGTGGCCTTTCAAGAAAATGACAAATATTTTCAAAAGAAAAAAAGAAAAGCAAAAAGGTGTATCTTGCCAAAAGGGAACATGAGAATCATTAGCCCTTACCCAGAGAAGAGGTTTTCTACCAAGCTGAACCCCAACTGTTTCAAATTCTTTAAATCCTGAGGAGAATTTGCAGGTCCTTTATGCTCTGCCAGGGATTAATGATGCAATAAAGACAGTCAGCATTTATTAACTACCTCTTCATACTCACCACTGACAGGGAGCATTTTCCTCATGTGAACTTGAGGCAGTTCTTCACAGTGTTGAGGGTGTGGCCTTGGGGTTTAGAGTGCCGGGCTCAGTCAGTTGCTAGCTGTGTGACCTTGGGTAAGTTTCTCAACCACTCTGTGCTTCAGATTCCCCGCCTGTAAATGTACTGAACTTTCCCTCAGTGGTGGTGTGCACATTAGCAGAGTGGACACACATAAGATACAGAAACAGTGCTGGGTATGTAACGTCCTCTCAAATGTTTGCTGCTGCTCCTCTGCCCTCAGTCCCTTAATAAGCGAGGTCCTCTTACTCCTATCCTGAAAGTGTAGAAACTGACAGAGTCAGGTCATAGGCCTGGAATCAGGATCTGAGCCTCCAACAGCGTTCGTCCCAAGCCTTCCCTCTTGTGTGTCTTGAGCTCCTCTAACTCTAAAGAAAACACACATACCTCTGGGAACTCAATTTGACAGGAGTTCTTACTCCAAGACTCAACCTGCTTTCCCTCCGTGCTTGTAGTTAAAGCTACGTAATGCCCTTTTGTTATCTTAAGGCTGGTGAGTGAAGTGTCTTAAGCGGTGTCTCTAGGCTATCAACCGGGCAGAACTTTCTCTTCTATTCAGGATTCTGTGTGTGGGCAGGCAACCACACTGGCCTTGGGGTGATAAATTTGCTCATGAAAAGCAATCAGTGTCTCTGCTCTTCCCCAAGACAGAGTGCTGATCTCACCAGTTAGGAGACTTGTCTCAGCTCTGTGATAACACTGTCCTGTGCTGGCTGGCTGGCTGAAATCGGTCTGTAGATGGTCTCTTGAGTTAGCACCAATATCAGTGTAAGTGACCAGAAGAAACTGGCCAGGGGTCTGCCTTGGGCTGGTCAAGGACAGATAGATGCCAGCAGGCGTAGGACCCAGTTAGACTTTGGAGTTACTATACCAGCTCACTCTCCCTGGGTGGGGACTCGATGCTGCAGTGTCAGAGCACCACGATACCCTGAAAGCCCCCGTTCTGCTGCTGCCAGCACCAAGTGTGCTTGGCTCTGAGATGGCTCCCAAATCATGACAGTAATTAGTAGCGGCTTCCTTTTATTGAGTCCTTGCTCTGTGTGGGTGCATTTAATGAGTTCATGTAATCCTAACACAACAACACTGTCAAGGAGGTTCCTGTATATCCTCCTAATTTTAAGGAAGAGGAAGACGGCATTCGTACAGCTCACAGGCTTGGCCAAGGGCACCCAGGGGAAAGTCGTGCCACCCGGACATACACCCAAACCTGTGCGACTCAACACATGTTCTTCACCTCTGTGCTCAATGGCCTCAAACTCCTTCTGCCTGAATCACCCTCTCTGAGAGGCTTCGATAACATATTCCCCATTAGCCATGGAGAAACCGGTCCTGCTGGGCCACCCCCCTGGGGGATGTAGACAAACCTGCCTCACCTGGTTTCCCTGGTCCTTCCCACCCTGGCCCCTGAGCCGGTTTTCCCTTTGCCTCATCTTATCCACATACCTCTGAGCTGCTTAACTACTCAGCTTGGCTTTCTTCCCATAACCCTGTAGTCGCCGGAATACCGCAGGCGGGAAATGTGAGGGTGGAGTTTGTCTCTCCAAGGCACCCTCACGCCATTTCCTACCCTTTTGAACAGTAACCCTTCCGAGCCGTTCCAGTGTTTTCCTTCTCTCTTTTCAGCCTGCTTTAAAAGCAGGCTGGATCTGATCAGGTTGTGAAGCCTACGTTCAGTGCTGTGAGACAATTCAGTCGCTGGCATTTTAGCCGGAGGCCTGGCCTGTGAATTGCATCCTTTACAAAAGCAGGTAAAACGATGGTCTGCATGGTGGCTGCCTGTCAAGAAAGTGCCTTCCATTGTAAGCGGCGCTTGTGCAGCTGGGCTGTGAAGAGGAGTCAATGCAGCAAGGAGGCGGGGAAATCTAGTTACGTCTTGGACCCTCAGTGTCTATGTGATCTTGCACAAATGACTTATTTTCCACAGAAGCGTAACACTCACTGCTTTCATTGTGTTCATCTTTACATATATTTACTGATCAGACTTTTACTGTGTTCTGGGCACTGCACTGACATATATATACACACACACATATATACACACACATATACACACACATACACACACACATATATATACACACACACATACACACGCATATACACATACACACATAAACACACATACACACGCATATACACATACACATACACACAGTTACACATACACACATATATACACACGTATACACACACACGTATACACACACACACGTATACACACACACACATATACACACACACACATACACTATTACCTTTAATTCTCCCAGTAACTTAATGAGATAAGTGCTACAATTGTCACTTGAAAGATGAGGAAAGTGAGGTTGGTAAGGTTAAACACCTGCCAAGTGGTGGAGATGGAATTTGAGCCAGTGATTTCCATGTGAAATTCCATCCCCCAGACCAGGATGAGGCACTGGCTGACGGTCCGATGTGAAATTCTTCCTTTTCTACCACAAGAGCACGCGTAAGTCTTTGTCTTGTGCACAGTCTGCTTTTGCAGCTCGTGCTGAGGGCGTTTTCCAGGCCACATGTCATCGCACTGCTCCTCCTCTGCCCACCTTCTGATGGGAGACCAGAGCAGCCCCAGCCTATGTCCCACCATCACTCATTTTCCCTGCAGCCCCGTCTGCGCTCCCTGTCACAGCAAGACACCTCATCACCAAGTGTAAATCTCACATTTTGTTTCCTAACAATTGAGAGATCTTGCAAACAAATGCTTGTACTTACCTCCGAAAATAAAACCATCTGTTTTCTCTTCCTCTGCGACCGCCAGATACCACTGCATTTCCAGGACACTCAAGAGAAGCAGAGCTTGGACGCAGGGGAGTTGAATGGGCCACAGAGGCAGGGGCTGGGAGGGGACCAGTAGGACGTAGGCTCAGGAACGTGAGAGTCTCCATCCTGTTTGTCACTATTTCCCGCCTGCCCCCCGGGGGGGACTCCATGCCAGGAGCTCAAGGGCTTATTCCCTGGATCAGTGCATTAGCTTCCTTAAAAAAGAGTATCTATTGCATATTTTTCAGGTACTTGTTTTTGCTTAAGAGGAAACAAAGAAGTGAGGTGGGTAAGTGTCGGGTCGTGGAATTACCTCACTCGGGGAGAAGTTTTCCTTCAGCCAGTTCTTAAGAGTATTTCTCTGCTTGGCTAGTCTGGACTGTCTTGGGGATGGAGCTGGTCATTTCCATCCTGTCTAGAAATGCGGTTTCTCCTGCCCCTGCTTCCCTAGAAGGCCTGCCCACACTTCCCCACTTCGGGTCACAGGTGGAATCTGTCTGGGCAGTGATGGCCTGAGTGTCCCAGGGCCCGACTTTTTCCCCACGTCTCCCTAACTCTCTTCCAGGAAGAGTTCAGGGCAGTAAGATTTCCATTCCTTGAGCACTAACAATGTGCCAGGCTCAACACTAAAGACTTCCATATACTACCTCCCTGAACCTTCACAAGCTCCCCACCTCACCATTTTGTACAGGAACAAGGCCCTGACCTGTGGAACGTGGAGTGACCTGCTGGTGGGTGGTGAGCCCTGGCCTCCATGCGAGGACTTGGCCCTCCCAACCGGAGCTCCAGCCATCATGGGCAGCACAGCCAGTGCCCCCACCGCCCCCGCCGAAGTCCATAGCATCCTCCCGTGTGAGAGGCAGGCTGGCCCTTCTCTGACTTTTCTCAAGCCAGTTACCCACCCACTGAAAGCTACCATTTTCTAGAAGGGCAATCTCCAGTGGCCTTACTGTAAGGAGTCTGGGGTTGATTGGGTTCCCTGTTGGACTCAGTGGGACACAGAATCGCTTAAGGGGCCTGAACCTTCATTCTTGGTTACCATTCTGCTAAGGGTGACAGAGGAGGGTCTGCTGTGTGGTCTGACCTAGAGAAAAAGGCCTGGAAAAGGATGCTGCTGGGCACCAGCTATGAGGCCCTAAGGGAAGGCTGCTGTCCCTGCTTAGTGTGTGAAGAGGAAGGTCAGCCGGGAGCTCAGGAAGAGGGCAGAAGTGTCCCATGCTTCGGTTCTTCCTGAGCCAGGACTTTTTTTAATTTTAATTTTTTTATTGAAGTACAGTCAGTTACAGTGTGTCAGTCTCTGGTGTACAGCACAATGTCCCAGCCATGCATATACATATGTACATTCGTTTTCATATTTTTTTCCATTAAAGTTTATTACAAGATATTGAACATAGTCCCCTGTGCTATACAAAGTCTATTTTTATACATAGTGACTAACATTTGCAAATCTCAAACTCCCAAATTTATCCCCTCCCACCCGCTTTGCCGGGTAACCATAAGATGTTCACTATGTCTGCAAGTCTGTTTCTGTTGTAGATGAGTTCATGGTGTCCTTTCCCTGAGCTGCAACTTTCACATCTGCTGCATGACCAGGGGCAGCCTTCAGTGATGCTTATTACCCAACATCATTATTTTGATGTGACTTAGGTTTATTTAAAAGGGAACTACTTTTACAAAAAGATATACACACCTCAGTGTTCAAAGCAGCACTACTGACAATAACAAAGATGAGGAAGCAACCATCGACAGATGACTGGTTGAAGATGTGGTATATATGTATAACGGAATATTACTCAGCCATAGAAAATGAAATAATGCCATTTGCAGCAACACAGATGGACCTGGAGATTGTCATAGTAAGTGAAGTAAGCCAGAGAAAGATACATACCATATGCTATCACTTATATGTGGAATCTAAGATAAGATACAAATGAACTTAATCACAAAACAGAAACAGACTCACAAAGAAAACAAACTTATGGTTACCAAAAGGGAAAGGAAGGCAAAGATAAATTATGAGTTTGAGATTAGCAGATACAAACTACTATATATAAAATTTAAAAAACAAGTTCTTACTATATAACACGGGAACTGTATTAAATATCTTTTAAACCATAACAGAAAAGAATGTGAAAGAGAAAATATATATTACTGAATCACTTTGCTATACACTAGAAACTAACACAACATTGTAAATGAACTATACTTCAGTTTAAAAAAGGGGAGCACTTAACTGGAAAA
Source organism: Vicugna pacos (assembly GCF_048564905.1). NCBI lineage: Eukaryota > Metazoa > Chordata > Mammalia > Artiodactyla > Camelidae > Vicugna > Vicugna pacos. The sequence goes on from NC_133008.1 coordinate 20,111,926, forward strand.
TCAGTATTGCTTATGACAGAAGGTAACTACAGTTAAATACGAGGACCACAGAGCACCATGAGTAAACTCTAGGCAGATGCCACTGTCTGCTGAAAGCTCTGGCCCTGAGACTAACTCTTGCTTTGTTTCAAAGAACAGTTCAGTATTAACTGGCACCATTTCATGGGTGTGAAGTTTCAGTTTGGGAAACTGGAGGTGGGTGGTGATGATGGTTACACAACCGTATGAGTGTATTTAATGCCACTGAGCATACACTGAAGTGACTTAAATGGCAAATTCTATTTGAAACATTTTACCATTAAAAATGAATATTTCTTTATGTACAGTTATGAAACAGTTACGAACAGTTATCTCTAAGATACATTAAGTGAAAAAAGCAAAGTGCGAACAGTATGACCTAAACAGTTACTCATAGTTTTTTTTTTTTAAGAACATACATATACATACATGCATCTCTGCTTGGATAGGCAATGATCCCGTGGGAAGGATGACAGTAGTTATTGTATCCAGGGAAAGGGCTTCTGGCAATTAGGAATAGGGAGGGAGGGTCACTGCTATTTGATTTGTGTCCTGTGTATACGTGTGACTCATTCTAATTGACAGTTTTTTTAAACCCTTAAAAACTAGCACCACAGTGAAAACTAGTACCTTTAAAGCAGTGGTTCTCAGCCTTGCCCTCACCTAGACTCTAGCTGCGCAGAGTGAGGTCACCTGACCTGCAGCACTGGCGTCGCCTGGGAGCTTGGGTTTTGTTGGCAGCACAGCCTCTCAAGCCCACCCACACCCATGGAGTTCAAATCTGCACTTACCAAGGCGCCCCAGGGGCTTGCAGGACGTTAAAATGTGCGAAGCGCTGCACGGGACTAACTCAGAATCTGTGAGGTGGGGTTGGAACCTGGGAGCTGACTAAGGCACCGCAGGTGGTTCCCCAGAGCATGTGGCACTGCCGACCACGGACTTAATGTAATTGGGAGAACTGAAGGGGTTGAAGTAGAGCCAATTTTCTTAGCATGTGATTCAGTTTTATTCCATGTGGGCTCCGTGTGCCCCTTAGAAATCACTACCTGTCCCACACTTGGGAGCGCTGGCCAAGAAATGACTCTATCAGGTCACGTGCATGTCACATAGGAACCTACAGTATTGAGCTCCACCTGAGCTTGGTGGGAAAGATGTTCCCTTTATATGAAACAGACCCCAGTTCTACACCAAGACACGTGGTGATTAGTGCTTTTTATCCACAGATGGATCATAATGTCAGATCTTTCTAAAATCAGACTTTATAATTAGATACAGATTTGAATTCACCTCTCTGAGCCCTGTGTCCAGTGGGTTAACACCTGCCCCATAGAGCAGTCATATTTAAGTAAGATGGCGTAGGTGTTGCTTGATCCCCATTAGGTGATGATTACGTTTATGCCCACTTCCCCTCCCCTCCCATCCCCGTGTGGTCCTGGGTTTCTCTTGCTGTCACTGCTCTCTCCACATTTGCTTATTCTGCCTTGAGCATCTCATGTACAGTTGACATTTCTCCCATTGTGGTTGAAGCTAAGGAACTCAAGTTCCACCTCCCCCATCCCTTGACAAAGAATAAAAACTCTGCTGTCTCCTACCAAATTATCTGACACTTTTCTAAAATGCAACTGAAACCTCATTACATGGATGAACAGCTTTCCATCAGCTCACTCCTAGCTCCAATATTAGTATAATTGTTGCCGAGACGTTGCATTTGGCCTCGGAGGCAGTCGGGAAGGCATCGCGGTTAGTAATCCGAGATGGCTGCATGCACGCGGAGCTGCTGGAAGCTGCTAGGATTTCCGCGTGGCCAGATGATGCTGGAGAGTAGATTCCATGGCTTCCCTCTGTTGCCAGACAGATAGCAGTGAGGAGAGAGAGAGGGTTTCCGAGTGACAGAACAGATGTCCTTCCCTGAGGCATCCAGAGTCATCTTTTCAAAATGCGCATCTGAGCATGTTTCAAACTCCTGCTAGAAAAAAAAAAAACTACCCTCTGAGAACCTCTCCGTCCTTTGCCCGTGGAGACCAGCAGTCTACAGGGTCTACAAAGTCTGACTTGTAGGTATTCCTCCCGGTCATCCCCTCAACTCCTGTTTGTCTAATTAGTGGGTTGGCTTTTTCACTTGACTGAGTCCTTGCTTTGTGTGAGCCCTGATTCTCCGGCCGTAGACCGAGTCTGATTTTGTGCACTCTCGTAGCCCTGGGGTCTAATTTGTAGCAGATGCTCAGTAAATATCCATAGAAAATGTAAACGCACGCAAGAACGTCATACAAGCGGTCTCTGCCTAATCTGCCACCCCCTGCTTTGCAGTGTGTCTCCCAGCAACGCTGAAATGCTGGAAGTCATCTCATCTCTATAGGTACCAAGTGGTTTTCTCCCTTTGAGCTTTTGCTTAACTGTACCCCCGCCTAAGACTCTCACTGTATTCCTCACTCACTCTGTCTAGGACATCTCACTCTTACACAAGCGTTTTCTTCTACCATGAACTTCCCTTGACCCACCAGCCTTCTAGGCTATTCTGACCCTCCTTGATGTCGCCATTATGCTTCATCTATAAACTCAAGTCGTTTCACTTAACCCTGGTCTGTGTGTCTGCCTCTCTAACACCTTGAGAAAGAAGAAATGAGAAAGTATAGAGAGTGTGTGATGTAGCAGGTGACGGATGAATCAGATGTGTGGACGTGAACAGGGCATTGGATTTCATGGTGGAGAAAGAAGCGTGTCCTGTGGCCTCAGTGCTTTTGCACTTGCTCCTCCCTCCATCTGCATATTCTTCCTACCTCCTCTCCTAGTCACTTTACCTACCCTGCAGACCTCATGTCATGGCCATGGGGAAGTGTCCCCTGCCCCAACCCCTAGACTCCATCAAACCCCAGCTATATGTTCCGGCTCCTTATGTCTCCTTTATGAACTTACTGCTGATTATAAACTCTATAATCTGATTTAAGTTAGCCTCTCCCTTCATACCGGAAGCCTCGGGAGGACTGGCTTTATCTCCATTTTTCACCTAGCGTCGTGTCTGATATCCTGGAGGTGCTCTCTGAAATGAAGTGTATCACCTGTAGCCTTTAGTGTAACCCTGAATGTGAGAGAAGAGAGTAGGAAGGTGAGGATGCCCGGCTGCCTTTCCTCCCTGTGGTCCTGAGGGTGTTCTTCCATTGGCTCTGTGTGGAAAGTCCACGCCGTCATTCAGCATCGCCAGGACTTGCTAGGAAGCATCGCGATTGCTGGTTCCCACCCTGCCCTACAGGGCTCCCCTCCCTACTTCAATCAGGCCACAGATCTCCTGTGAGCTTGTTTCCTGGAACACTCAGCCGGTCCAGCTGCCAACTGCTGAAGCAACAAAGGGGCATGATGGCAAACCCAGAAGGGAAGGCAGGTGGCAGGGAGGACAGCAAAGTTGTCTCGTAAGTAGGTCTGACATCCCAGACACGTTCTGTCTGGAAGAATGAGCCTCATGACGTGCTGGGGACTGGCGAGGGGAGAGCTGCTCTCTCCCTCCTCCCCTGGCCACCTCACTCAAAGTGGACAAGAGGTGTGATTGGACTTGAAAATAAGGATCTTCTAGGTGACCCCCTCCGCCCACCACTTGTAGATGACCATTTTCCTGCCATTGACATCGACGTTCCTGATACTACCAAACCACTTCAAAGCTTGTCTTCCGTTTGGCCTGCCCTCAAAAGCCTTCTGGTGACTGTCCCCAGCCAGCTGGAAAGTTAGAAGTGATCAGACATCCAGGCAATCCAGGGCGAGACTTGGATGTGATGTTTGGAGTGAGTGTGTCCTTGACTGGTCATAGCCCTTGAGCCATGAGTTGGGCAGTGGCCTGGTTACAGCAAGGAGATCAAGTGAAAGGGGACAGGGCAGTGGGAGCAGGAGCGTGGTCCACACCCAGCTCCCCGTGCCTCATTCTACCTCCGTAAAACACGGGCAGACAAAATGAGTGATCTTTGCCTTATGTCTCCGGAGCTGTAGGTTTTCAAAAAGACAACTTGGAGCCACTATAGGGGGCCAAGGAGAAGGACTTTGAGACCATCCCACTTCCCACACTCTCACCCTCCTCCTGACACAGGCACACGCGAGCGCACGCGCTCACACGTACGCTCTTAACCACAACGTACAATCTCGTTCTCCTCAGTAGCTTTCATCTGTTTCATTCCCCGGCCTACTGTTAAGGACGCATGACCCTGCATGTGATGAAACAGGGTCCAGCAGAGTATGAAAAGGTTTGGAAGCCACTGAACCAGATGGTCTCTGAACTGGCCCAGCCCTTTGAACCTTTGGCTTTAATGTTGGGAGGCACAGGCCTGTGCCAGGTGTCTGGTACAAACAAGGGTGGAGTGGTTTCAGGGTATGAGCTCTAGAGCCAGACTGCCTGGGTTAGAATTTGGCTTCTAACGCTTACTGTGTGTCTTTAGGAAAGTTACTTAACTTCTCTGTGCTTTTATTGCCTCATCCCTAACAGGGTTATAAAGGAGTACCTACCTCACAGAACTGCTGTGAGGATTAAATGACTTAAATATGTAAAATGCGTAGAATAGTGATGAGGATTAAAATATATTCATCAGTATTGGCCGTTATGGTTGTATTGCTTAACATCACTAAACAGGTGGTTCTTAATATTTTGGGGGATCTTGGCTCCCTCTGTAAGTCTAGTAAAGCAATGAACCCTTTCCTTGGAAAACTAGATACCAAAACGTCTTGTGCACTCAACTCAGCAGTTAGCTCATTGCCGTCAATCGAACCCCGAGGCCTGAAACGGGCAAGGGCTTTGGCAGAGATCATGTCACGGAAGGAGCAGTGGGGCGAGGCTGGGGCACAGGTGTCCAGGTCCCAGCTTGGGGGTGTTTTCAAGGCGCAGACAGGCCTAGACGGCCACATAGACTCGGATTCCATCCCTGCTCTTCCACCTGCTAGTTGTATGACTTAGACAAGTTTCTGAATCTCTCTGTGCCTCAGTTTGCTTACAATAGGGATACACAGCAGATCTCACAGATTGTTACCAAGTTCCCACCTGAACTGGGAGCACAGAGTAGGGAGCTACCAGGGCTACTCCGTTTCTATGGCAACAGAAGGGCTGTTCTGGGAAGCGAAGACTCGCCACCATGCAGATGGCAGGCTAAGGGAATGAGAGGGTCTTCATCTCCAGCCTGTGTGATGATGCTAGGAGGTAAATCTGCGCACTTTGGGGAGAGCCGCAGGCCAAAGCGCAGAGGGGATACATGTCGCCTCCTGTCTTTTGTCATTTTACTTTCCTGAGATAACCAGGGATTTGGTTCCTTCTAGGGCACAACCTCCAAACAGCTTTACCTTCTCACCTTTGAATGTTACTTCATCATACTTGAGAAAGCTTTTAAAGACATAATTGAATGTGTTTTGAAGAAGGTTCACCGACTGGTTCAAGGCGGGAGTTACTTGTGAGGCTGGCAGGAGAACCCAGTCCTCCTGATTCTGAATTCGATTCTGAATTCAGGACCGTCCCTATCTTGGGGGCACCACATTCTCACAGAATCCCACCTCAGGGCCCCTCAACTGGTCTGCAAGCGTGTGTTTGGGTATCAGCCTCAACAGAACCCTCTTCCAGGCTTTATGAAACACCAATGACTTGATTTATCTGAGACCGTGGTCATCACGCTGTTTCTCAGAGATACAGGCTATTTCCCAGGTCTAAACCCTGAAAGGAATCTTATTCATGGTCCTTTAAAAAGGAGCACTGGGCAACTTCCATCCTGTGTTGGAAACGTCTTTCCCCAAACAGCTGTGTAATTAGTGCCTGGGCATGTAACCGTGACTGCACATAGCCTTGTATTTTTCATCTAGGTCATGTTTATAAGTCTTAATTCCTCATTTAGTTTTGTAAAGTGTCTTGAGAGTAGGTTGGTGTTACATAACCTCTTTGCCTTTGGGTCTAAAGACAGTTCTGAACATAGAAAAGAGCTTAGTTTTACAAAACCCCTTTTCTTTTTTTTAAATCTAACCAAGCAAAAGACAAAAGCCTGCTTAGTTTCCTTTCATAAATAAACAAGTGCACATATAAATAAATATTCCTCACATATATGCACATGTGCGTATTTAAGTAGCACATAGCTTGCAATATTTTTGGAGAAGTATTTTGGTGATTCAACTGAATCTATCAAACGATGAACTATCAGGTAATTAACAGGCTCTGATAAATGATTGCTAATTAAATTTTATGATAAATGGAGCAGAGCCCATCTATTTTTATATTAGGAGGAACCCAGTATGTCTCTGGAATTACTGCAAATCTCTCAAACAAGGTGTACATTTATTTAAGTACCTTCCAAAGGGACTTTCGTTTCAGGGACTGCAATTTGCTAAGAGATTGGACTGGGTATTTCCATGGCAAATAAATCCGCTTACATTACACCCAGGCCCAGTAACAGTGTGTGCCCTGAATAATTCAGTACTATCATTGTGAGGCTCCCAACTCCATAAATGCTGCAGCGGCATAAAGGGTAACACGAAGACAGCACACTCAGGTCCTTTACATTTCTTCCATTTTTGTTTGTTTGTTTGTTTTTGTCAGCACTCTCTCCTTAGGAGCCTATAGATGGGGGAAATGAAAGAAATGAGTTGCATAACCAAATAAGGATGGGAGATTTGGGCCAAGAGGATTGAGGTGAAGGAGCTAATTGGAGGGACTGGGACAACGAGCTCAGAGGGGCTAAGTTGCGAACGCAAACACTAGGTATGTACTTGCAGCTTTCATTTTCCCGAAGCTATTCTAGGAGGCTGCAGACGCATGGCAGATGCCTCTGGTACCAGCACAACTCCCCGTGATCCAACGAAGTTCTGAGCGGGGGGAGGAAATAAAGGGAGACAGACAGAAGGGAATCCCCCTTGCATCCCATGTTCTCCATCACCCTTGGCTCCTGGAATTTCCGAAGAAGGGCACCAGACAGCAGTGACTCCCACTGAGTTTTATAAGGTGGTTAAGATTCCTGCCACTGGGTGCAAAAAGCATGGAGTTGGGGCTGGAACTTGGATTGCTTCGTTCCCATTCCGGTGCTAGTTTCATAGAAAGATGAAGGACAGATTTTATCTGTTTATCTACCTGGAGACCTACCAGAAGGGGGTCTTTCTGCTATGTGTGTCTGTGTGTTCTTAACTTGAGCTATAATTGACATATAAAACTGTTAGTTTCAGGTGTACAACATGATTTGATATATGCATATATTGCAAAATGACAACCGCCATAGTAAGTCTAGTTAATATCTATCACCGTACATAGTTACAAAGCAACTTGGCAACTTTCAGCGCTGCTATCCAGTACAGTTAGCTAAAGTGACCGGGCTGTACATTACATCCCCATGACTGACTTATTTTTTTTTTAACTGAAAATCTGTTCATTTTTGGCTACCTTCACCTATTTCACTCACCCACCCACCCCTCCCCACCCCCTCCTCTGGCAACCAGTCTGTTCTCCGTATCTATGAGCTTGGTTTTTGGTTTGTTTGGATTCCACATGTAAGTGAGGTCATATGGCATTTGTCTTCCTCTAGTCTGACTTATTTCAATTACCATAATATCCTCAAGGTCCATCCATTCTTCTTCTTCTGGCTACATAATATTCCATTGTGTTTATATACACCACATTTTCTTGATCTGTTCATCCATCAACAGACAGGTTGCTTCTGTGTCTTGGCTTCATTGCCTTGTTTAAGGGAGCTAAATATTTCAGTCAAATTGAATTCTGTCACAATCTGCTGAGCAGCTCTCCTAAGACATCAGGAGGCTGCCCTGGAACTGACTCGTGGGCCATGTTGTCCTCTGCCCTCCGTGAGCCAATGGCCTCAACAGCCATTCTTCTGACCAGGAGTACTGCCATTTTTTTTAAGGCCCATTTCTCAAAGAAGCAGGGCCTTCTGAAGGAGGAAGACGACCTTCTGAATTATGCAGATCTTGCTCTTTAAGGTCACGTAGAGCACAGGGAAGTGTGATAGGCCAGGTTAGATCGCCCCATGGAACCACCCCACCTGGTACCCTCAGCGTCTCAAGGGTTAGGGAGAACATAATTAATGAATGTCATCTAGGATCTTAAAAAATAATTACAAAGGATTCTCCTCATTCCACAAAAGTCCCATATCTCTTTCATTTTTATTTATTTTTTCTTCTTAATTTTTTAAATTGAAGTATAGTTGATTTACAATGTTGTGTTTCTGGTGTACAGCATGGAGATTCAGCATAGTTCTATATATTCTCTTTAACATTCTTTTTCATTATAGGTCATCATAAGCTGTTGACTATGATTCCCTGTGCTGTACACTAGGACCTTTTTTATCTCTTTTATATATAGTAGTGTGTATCTGCTAATCTCACACTCTTAATTTATCCCCCTACCCCACTTTCCTTGTTGGCAACCATAGGTTTGTACATGTAACCAGTGTCTAGGTTCTTGTCCTGTCCCAGAAAGAATTCAGAGACAAGAAGACACAGAGGTTAATAAAGTAAAGTGAGGATTTATTAAGGAATGGATAGTATACTCTCAAGGGGAGAGCGAGCAGGCTCAGGTGAGCGGCTGCCCTGAGTTTCTTTGGTAAGTTGGTTATATACAGTGTAAAAATGAGTGGGCAGAATATTCATTGGGAAGGGAACAGTTTGGAGTCCTTTTCCCTGATTTCATCCCAACTGCACCTTCCTGAAGGGAGGAGGGATTTTTGTCCTTATTTAGTGTGGATCAAAGTGTCATGACGTTGGCGCATGATGGGTACTTCTGATCTGCAAAGCTAATTTTATTGAAATGAAAGCATAATGAGCAAAAGGTTACATTTGGACACTGGAGATTCCTGCCTTTTCTCATCTTTCTTTGTGGGCCTCCAAGCCACTTATCACCCCGAAAGTTGTGACCACTTATCAGCCCAGAGGTTCCTGCTTTTCTTTCTCTGCCCAGGGACCCCTGGTGCCTACGTGATGTGTGGTTTCTTGCATTTGGCCTGTGCCCCTCCTTTCTGCCCAGTTCCCACAATCGGGCCTGCATCCCCCTTTCTCTGCTCATATCTAGCTGTCTGCCTGCTCTAACGGCCTTCCTGATTGTCTGCACAGGAGTGCCTCTGCTAAGGTCCTCCGAGCCTCCTCTGCTTCCCCATCAGAGCCTTCATCACAGTGTTTTGTGACAGCCTGTCTGTGTCTGACCCCCATCAGACCGTAGGCCATTTGAGGTGAGTGTTTGTATGTCTACCATTCCATCCCCAGAGCCTCGCACAGTACCAGGCACCTAGTAGATTTTCAGTTAATACTTAGTAAGTTGTATTCAATGAAGATCAGCTTTCCTAGAGCAGAGGGTGGCAGGTGGGAAATCAGAATGTTGGGGTCAGAACTAGCAGGGCAGTAAACCTGATAGAAGTTTGGATTTGATTAAGGGTGGGTGTGACAGGGCAGAAGGAGTGCTGGGCAGAAAAATAAAAGAATAATTAACATCAGACTGTCCTGTGTGCTCCCCTCTCAGCAGAGCAGTGGGGATAAATGGAAGAAAATTAGTGAAGTCATTAGCATGATAACCAGCCTCTCCTCCCGCTGGGAGCTGGGAGGTATCAGGTAGTCCCTGCTCCCAGCCTGCAAGCCCTTCAGATCACCATCTTTCCCTGCTAGGGCAAGAGTAAGTGATGCTCCAAAGCTGCTAGCCCCAGGGTCCTCTCAGAGATGAGGTCTCTGTGGGAGAGACGGAGGGAAAAAGAGTTACCTACATTCAGGAACATACACACATTCATTCTCATGTTCTTCTTCACCATAGGTTGCAAGATTCTGAATATAGTTCCCTGTGCTATACAGTATAAACTTGTTTTTTTTAAAATCTGTTTTATATATATTAGTATCTGCAAATCTCAAACTCCCAGCTTATCCCTTCCCACCCTCTTCCCCTCCTGGTAACCATAGGTTTCTTTTCTATGTTAAATATTCTATGTCTATGAGTCTGTTTCTGTTTTGTAAATAAGTTTGTCTCTTTGTTTGTTTTTAGATTGCACATATGAGTGATATCATGTGGTATTTTTCTTTCTCTTTCTGGCTTACTTCACTTAGAATGATGATCTCCAGGTCCATCCATGTTGCTGCAAATGGCATTATTTTATTATTTTGTATGGCTGAGTAGTATTCCATTGTATAAATGTACCACAACTTTTTTATCTAGTCATCTGTCAATGGACATTTAGGTTTTTTCCATGTCTTGGCTGCTATAAATAGTGCTGCTGTGAACACTGGGCTGCATGTATGTTTTTGAAATAAGAGTTCCCTCTGGATCTTTGCCCAGGAGTGGGATTGCTGGATCATACGGACACCACACTTTGCACAGTTCAGTCAGGCACCACGCGCAGCTACACTGCTACGCTGTCTGGCACGCCCGTAGGGGAAACACAGGTCTCCATGTGAATAAGCACACCGTTACTGTTGACAACAGGAGTGCCAACAGCCCCCGAGTTCTTAGGATTATAATAGCTCTCATTTGCAGAGTGCTTGCTCCCTGCCAACCGCTCTTCAGAACATTATAGATACATCATTGTATGTAAGTCAAGAATCTGTTCATCCCTTTTCTCCTCTCTTGCTTATGTTGGGAAAATACATATTTTGCCTAAAAATACGTATTGCTCGCTGAGCAGCCAAGCTTGACCAGGTAACACTTGAGCTAAAATATTGCAGGTAATGCGAGCCCACAGGTTCACACGCAGACACATAAGTACTGAGGGGAGGTGGAGAGGCTGATGTGATTCCCTGGTCGGGACTGTCCGGCCATCCTGCCTCTATCCAGCTTGTAAAGACGTGGACAGCAAGAGCTAACTTGTGTTGAGGAACAGCTAAGTTCCAGGTCACGATCAGCGCTTTGCGGGCCGTGTGCTCCTCCCAGGAGCCCTGTTGCGTAGGTAATATTGAGATCTTTATTTAGAGATGAAGACCAGGCATAAGGCAATTAAGTAGTTTGCCCAGCTAGGAAGTGGGAACCCCACCCTGCAGTCTAACTCCAGAACCTTTACACCATCAGTCACCACTCTTAGAACTTTCTATAGATCCTGAATTTAAGCACCTTTAAAAAAAAAAAAAAAAAAAACTAGGAATCCATTTCCAGCTTCGTGAGTATTAAGGAAGTACCGACAGGGAGCAGCCAGGCTGCCACCTTGTCAGGCATGTGACAGAGACTCCTGAAGCCATGACTGGGCTTGCTCTGCAGCCTGCGAAAGGAGGTAACAGGAAGGATGTTAAAACTGCATCAAGGTTTCTGTGATGCTTCATTTGCAGTGGACCATCAAACGGTTGGGTGTTAAGCATTCCTCGTAATGGGAAAGAGCAGATTCATGTTATCACAAGTTTTCCATTTACTTGAGAAGGTGCTCTGTGGCTCTGGGCCCTCGACAGCTCTGAGAAGCCCACTCGCAATGCAGATGATAAAATGCATGTGGGCCTGTGAGAGCCTGTCCACCAAGGCCTGCTGGAAGCCGAGGACCACGTGAGTCCTCCGGTGCCTGTCACAGATCCAGCATCACTGCTTTCAGAACAGGGACAGGCTTGCCCAAGTCCCAGCTTCTCAACTTAGGAACTTCCAAGTCGCCATACCAGGTTCTGGTCTTGGGTGTGACGCCAACAAGCTTTGTAGCCCTGAGCAATTGGACCCTCTGAGTCTCGGCTTTCCTGTCTGTCAAATACGAGGTTTAGACTGGTTGTTGAAGGTGCCTTCCCCTTAGAATGTCACATGGCAAATAAAAAGCCTCTCAGCCATTCACTGCTGTTGTTGGTAATTACTTGTATTATTAATTTTTGAGGCAAGGTAGTTGATCTACTGGGTTCTTGGCTTTAAGGGGGCAGATGTGTTCTGGCCACAATTCTATCTCCAGGGTCCAACAGTGCTTGACAGAGTGGGTGTTTAGTAAATGTTCATGGACGACAGTTGGATGGGTCCAGTTTCTCTTGTGAACCCAATGCTGCCTTCCATGGGCCCATCGCGTGCTATTACATGCACCTGTCGGACAGCTGTAGACGTGTGCACCTGCATATGAAGTGTGTCCACGCTCACTGCTGGTGACAAACTCCTGAAACTTACACAGTGGGTCCCCTGAGCTGTGTGACTTTGTGTCCTTGTTCCTTTTATGGTTCATTCATCAACATGTCTTTGCAGTAACAGTGTCCGGTTCCATCTCTCAGAATGTTCCAGATTATTGACCAGTCAGTTAGCTAATGACTGATCGGTGCCAGGGCCCTCTGACAGGTGCTATAGGTAAAGAATAGGAAGAACTAGGCACTGCCATCAAGAAGTCTATGGCTATTTGGGAAAAGAAAAGATCCCCTCATTTCTCTCTGTCACCTTCAGGTCTTGCCCTTGTTGCTTCTTTATTTTCCTCTGTCATGAACCCTATTCCTTTCCCCAGAGCAGACTTCAAAAGTAGGTTCTACTCTGCCATTCTTTACCTCCTCTGCCTGGCACATCTCTATTTTCTGGGAACTTTGAGAGACTAGTTCTTACCCCCATGTTGGCCACAATCTCTCTGGTTCTGAGTGTTTGATAGCTAGGGCGTCACAAAGAACCCTAACGTGGAGAGTGGTGAATTCGTTTCTCTAAGGTTATGCAGCAAATCAGTCCAAGGTCGCAAGATGTCAGGGCTCACTCAGTCAGTACTCTTCAACTCTCCTGCCCACAGGAATTTTTCTTGGAAGTCAACATCCATCTGAGGTGCTACGAGACAAAGAGACTTTCTTTGTTTCTTGCAAAAAAAAAAAAAAAAAGATCTTTTTCTAGAATTTTTGCCATGCACTTAAAAGTGGCAAAAAGACTTCTGTAAAACTAACATTTGATTTTGGATTCCAACTACGTAAACAGTAATGTGCTCATTAGTTAGTTCTCTCATTAAACCCTTTGGGACATGACTTCGTGTCTTGACTCCTTTAAGGGTGAGTGGAAGCAGGTGCATTTTGGAGCTAGTCCAGTAAATGTGGGCTTTGATCATGGTTCTGTTATTCACTGGCCACATGACTTTGGGCAAGTTAAACTCAATGAATATTTTCTTCATCGACAAAATGTGGGTCCTTTATTTAAAGGACTTATCAGCAGGGAGGGTATAGTTCAAGTGGTAGAGCGCATATGCTTAGCACGCATGAGGTGCTGGGTTCAATCCCCAGTACCGACTCTAAAAATAAATAAACCTAATTCCCTCCCCTGCCCTGCTGAAATAAGAAAAAAAATTAAATAATACAGTAATCAAGAAATGAAATAGAGGGCTTACCTCATGTGGTTGCTGAGAAAATTAAGTGTGGTGGAGTCAATAAAACAGAATACTTAACAGGTAATAGGAGCTCAATAACCGATCTGAATTAAGTTCACCAGTTTATTGGTCTCCTGCTGTGTACGAGGCCCTGCTGGGGGATGCAGAGTAAGCTGACCCAGCTGACCCATTCATTCCCAAAGCAGCTGCTAAATATGTACTTAACATCCAGTCCCCACACTTCCAAGTCTCAGCTCAATTGTCTCTACTGAGAGAATTTCCCTTTCCTCATATCTAAAAGCACATCACTTAGTGTATTTTTTTCCCAGTATGACAATCATTGGTTTGAGTGTTTATTGGCTGCTCCTTCCCCCTAAGCTTGAGGGTGGGACTTTGCCTGTTCATTGGCAACTCCCCAACACTCAGGCCAATGCTTGGAACCAAGTAGGCACTCTTTTTTTTTTTTTTTTTTTGAATTGAAGTACAGTTGATTTGCAATGTTGTGTTAGTTTCTATTTGTGTTAGAATCACTGTGTAAGGCATAGTGATTCAATTATACACTTTTTTTCATATTCTTTTTCATGATAGGTTATTATGAGATATTGGGTGCAGTTCCTTGTGCTATACAGTAGGACCTTGTTGTTTATCTCTTTTATACCTAGTAGTTAGTATCTGCAGATCTCAAACTCCTAATTTATGTCTCCCACCCTTTCCCCTTTGGTAACCATAAATTTGTTTTCTATGCCTGTGAGTCTATTTCTGGTTTGTAAATAAGTTCATTTGTATTTTTTTTTTTAGATTCCACATGTAAATGATATAATATGGTATTTGTCTTCCTCTGTCTGACTTTCTTAGTATGATCATTTCTATGTCCATCCATATTGCTACAAATGGCATTTCACTTTTTATGGCTGAGTAGTGTTCCATTATATATATACACCACAACTTCTGCATGCAGTCATCTGTCAATGGGCATTTAGGTTGCTTCTATGCCTTGGCTATTGTAAATAGTGCTGCTATGAACATTGGGGTGCATGTATCTTTTTGAATTAGAGTTTTCTCAGGATATATGCCCAGGAGCAGAATTGCCAGATCATATGATAACACTACTTTTATAAGGAATCTCCATACTGTCTTCAAAACTGGCTGCACCAGATTACATTTCCATCAATAGCAGACGCTGTATTTTTAATCAAATGAATGAATGAATCCTAGCTGCAGGGGATACACTGAAAAACAGACGTAGGTCTTGCCTTGATCTGATTCACAACCAAGTTAGAAAGCATAAGGACCTTTCAGTTATATTATTAAAAACCTCTCTATTCCTTTTTTTTTTTGAATTGAAGTACAGTCAGTTACAGTGCGTCTGTTTCTCATGTACAGCACAATGTCCCAGTCATGCATATACATACATATATTTGTTTTCATATTCTTTTTCAAAGTTATTACAAGATATTGAGTATAGTTCCCTGTGCTATACAGAAGAAATTTGTTGTTTGTTTTTTTTTTTAATCTATATATGAAAACCCCTCTATTTCTGTTCAGACTATCCATTTTCTCCCTCAGGGCAAAAATTGGGTTCTATAAGGTCAATAGGTATGGAAGTGCCGAGCCCAGAAGAGAAAGGGAAGAGTTAGTTGGGGGTGCGGGACATGGGGAAAGTCTCGGGTAGAAAGTGGTACATCAAAGTGCATAATGTTGCCAAAGCATTCCCAGGGTGGAGCCCCTCTGTTTATCTGTGGTCACTCCTAGGAAGAAAGCTCCCAGTCTGAGCAGAGAAAGGAGTTTTGTTTCAGACATGTCTTGATTGGCATCTCTGCTACTTTCCTAAAATCCTGGAACAACCGCATGACATCGCTCTTTGGAGAGAGGAGATGACACTCACCAGTTAGAACCAAGGTTCAAAGGAAACAAAGAAAACTAAATCCCTCTGCTCTGAAAGGATTGATACCTTTTAAAGAGCATTCCTGTACTTCCGTATGTGGCACAAGTAATACATGTTCATCATGAATATTTAAGAAAATGCAGATAAGCAAAAAGAAAGCATGTATGATTCACCATTGCATGATGCAGATGACGATGGATACATTTTGGTGTGTATGCTTCTAATTTACTATATACACATGCCCGGACCATAGAGGACCTAATGATTGAACGTGTTTCTTATGCTTTACAGTATGCGATGGTCGTTTAATATACTCTGCCACCTTATTTTTTAGAAACAGAATACTTCATCTAATGGAGACATCACATGCAGTAATAGCTGTGTAAAGAGAAAAGGGAAATTTGGGGAGATCATGAAGGGGATTGAGTCTGGAAGTTAAGAGCTCAGACACTGGAGGTGTCCCAGGTTCAAATCCTGGTTCTGCATTTGCAGGAGCTAGGACATCCATGAGCCCCTGAACCTGTCACAGTGTCGTTTTGCTCATCTGTGAAATAGGAATAGTGATGGCAAACTGTTCCCAGTGATGGTTTTAAGGATAAAATAAAAAAAACGGAAGTAAGGAAGTTGGCCATACAGTGTTCCACAAAGGTGAATTTATTTTCGTATTTTAAAAGAGAATAGAACAAGAAAAGAAAGGAAAAGTTAGTGGAGGAAAAAAAGGAAAGAAAAGGAAAATATGCAGGGTGAAGAGATACCTTGTCTGTGAACTGGAGGCTGCAAGATGGGGGTGCGTCTCGGGAGAGGGGAAGTCCGTGGCTGTGTGGGAAATGGTGCATTTTCTGCAGGAGCTGCTGGTCTGTATTTAAGCTCCTCACTGCTTTAGGCAAAAACAGCTGAATTACCTCACAACCTGCATCTGGCCTGGGCTGGAAAGCTTCCCTCTGGGAGTGCTGGTGTCCTGGGGGGGTCTTGGCCTCTCCACCCTCAGAAAGGGGCACCCCCTTGAGGATGGAGATGAGGTGCCGAGGGCAACCGTGGTCCCCACACTGTTCTTTCTCTCCCACGTCTGCAGTGAGGACTTCACCAGTGCCCCGAGGCAGAATTCCCAGAACAAGAGGCAGGTGTTGACTCCACCTTCAGAAACTTCGATTCTGACCTCACCAGCCAGAGAAAAGTCACGCCTGCCCTTTTGTCGTGGTGGTGACTGGTGTCTCCCCTCTAATTTTACTGCTCTGAAAAGTTTTATTGAGGTGTAATTGCCCTACAATAAACCACACACATTTAAACCGCACGATGTAGGTCGTGATGTATGTATACACTTGTGAAACCATCACCACAGACGATGTAATGAGCATATTTGTCACCCCCACCAGCCTTCCCGTGCCCCTACCTAGCCCCTCCCACCAACCCTTTATACATAAATACATTCTTATTCCCCATCTTCTCATTTTCAATAATTAGACAATTTGATGTTATATCCTTGTGGTTCCTATTTCTTGGGAGTGGGTACTCACAATATTCTCAGTATTCCTTTAAAAACTGTGAACCCCCCCCACGCACACCATGTCTAAGCTGCTTCTGCAAAGGCAGCTGCATCTCTCTGTATATGTTAATGCAAATGGGAAAGCTTTTATACTGATTCTTACTATCATTTTCAATTTCTCTGGGGAATTGGAAGTAAGGCTCACAGGGGATGCTTTTGGCTCTGAGATGGGAGAGAAACTGTGGCTTCATTTATTTAACAAACAGGAGCCTTTCTCTATCTGGATGCTTTGTGTGTGAACAAGGAGGGCAGAAGAGACCAGGTTGCTTGCCTTCTGATGCTCACAGCTCAGAAAGGGGGACCGACCCCCCTCCAGGTAACCAGACATTTGTGAAGGAAAACAAAGCATGCAGTGACAAAAAACTGGGGCTCTGTTTTCCTTTCCAATGGAAAGCATAAGGCATGGCCTGTCTGAATGAAAGCAGTTAACTAAGTTGATAGCCATTTCTTTCTTACCCCAAAGCTTGGGGAGGCCCTGGAGATGAGGTCAGAAGCTGGGTCATCAGCAAGCGCTAAGGACCTGGGGCAGGAAAAAATTAGGGCCTCGTGGGAACAGCACCCCTGCAGGGCTGGAACACAAAAGAAATGGAGAAAGGCTGGAGAATACAGCTGAGGGTTGGCAGGGGCCAGATCAGAGTCCACGAAGGCCTGGGAAGAAGTTTAGATTTTATTCTAAATGCAAGGAGAAGCCATAGGGAGGTCTGAATCAGAGAAGTGGCACATATGATTCTTCAAAGATTGCTTCTCACAAAAGACACAAAAATGAAGAAAATGCTAACTTTCTGATTGAAACAAACAATTAGAATCATAAGAATAATGATAATTACTTTAAATAATTATAATGATGACATGCTGTCTATACTGTGGCACCTCAGCTTGGAGAAAAGCAAGATGAGCTTAAAGATGCAGCCTGGGTCAGACTGGGCAGAGCCCTGTTGGCCACACTCTGGATTTTGATTCTAGTCCTCAGAAGAGTAAAAATCACCACCTCTCCCGCCAAACCCACACCCTGTGTCTCTCCATGCCCTGCCCTGCATTTCCTGTCCTCATAGCTCTTACCACTCCTGACATATCTTTGTTTGCTGTCTGTCTTCCTTCCCCTCTCTATGGAAAGTGTAAGGATAGGGGCTGCCTGGTCACTAATGGGTCCCCAGTACACAGCTTGTGCTAGGTGCTCAAAGGCTCGTTCAATCCATTCATAGCTTTTCATTTTGAAAATACTGCTCACACTGCATTGTGGAGAGTGGATTGACTTGGGGTGGGAGGAGAGGCGAGGCAGCCGCTGCTCAATTCCATAGCAGAAGGAAGCATTGGACTTGGGGTACCTCTCCCGAGAACCCCTGTGAATGTGCACTGCCTGTGGGTGAGCAGCAACTGATTCTTCTGCAAAAAGCAGGTCATACCTTGAAGAGGAAGACCCTCTTATCAACTGACCATTCTGGTCCCTTGATTCTCATGGCCCTTGCAGGCGGTTAAGTGGTCAGAGGTCAAAAGGTAGCTGAGTGTCTGTTCAACAAGGAACATTGGGAAGCTGGAGTGGGCTGGCAAGTTCGTGCACTTGCTAAGAGAGCACTGGGCTGGGTGTCCAGAGACGAGGATTCTGCCCCAGCCCTCTTTCACCACAAGACCTTAAGGTTTCTGCATCTCTCTGGTTCTCCATCATATTAAGGAAGTCAGTGGTGAACTTGATCTAGGTAAGTTAATCCTACCGTATTTTTTTCCCCCATAGCAGATCTTGTCAACTATTGGTTGATAATAGCAACTCAGATTTATTGTGGCAAAAGGTTACTGTGTTCGGAGTCTTGTAACAGACCATTCCATACAACCAACTCAGCAACACCTTTAATAGGATTCCTATTTCACTATTTCCAGGAACACCTCCATCTCAAAAATAGTATGTACATTTACACAAAATACGCTGTTTATTCAAGCTAATGATAATGTCCTGTTCTTATGAATTTTCAGACCCCTGACCCCCATTCCATGGCTTCATGAATTAGCTGCTAGAATGAAATAGAAAAGATCATAATCCTAGGAACAAAGGAAAACAAAGCTGATTGTGGAAGGAAAAAGAGAGTGGTTTCCCAGCCAGCACTGAGATGAGGCTGTGTGCTGCCACCTCCTCCCCTCTGCGTCCTGATTCTAGACACGTGACTCCACCTAAGAGCCTGGCCTCCTGGGAGAAAGGTCCCCCCAATTTAAGAAGAAGTCGCCTTATTCCCTGGCTAGGTGAAAGATTCTCTCCAGCATGCAGACCCGGGGCTGATTGATTCCTAGAGTGGCTTACAAAATGAGGAAAGTTCAAAGGGGCTGCCTGGGTGTTGAGAGAATTCTTTTGGCTTCTTAATGAAGTTTATCAGAGGCAAAACTTCGGGATCTTTGAAGCAGAAAGGCTCAGGTCTGGAAATTGGTATTGCCCTCTCCCTTGGCCTCTGCTGCGTTTGTTTTTCTAACCAATTCTTTTGTCAGAGGCACTGATTTTCTGTTCCCCAAGCTCGTTAATTTCTCAGCATTAGTACATTCCCCTTACCCTCTAATTAGGCACCACTTCTTAGATATTTAAGGTAGTGAACGCCTCTGGGCAAAGATCGCCCCTTCGTGGTCACAGAGGCCAGGCCACCCCTGTGATCTGTGCTCCCACTGTCTGCGTGGGCAGTGAGGGAGCCACTTCCCAGGGGAGGCTCCTTCACCCATAGCCTTTTATTCAACACATTTAATAAACATTTGAGCGACTACCACATTCCAGGTGCTATTCTAGATGCCTGGAATTTTTCCGGAAAAAAAAGACAGACATCTCTATCTCCCAGGATAAATAAATTGTATCATAGGTTAGCAGTTAATAGCCCAGCAAGAGAAAGCAAAGAGTGGAGTAACGGAGGCTGAGAGTGTTTGAGGGTGTCCAGGGGTGGGGTTATTTGTAAGCAGGGTGTTGAGGAGTTGATACTTAATAGGGACCTGTGTCAGGAAAAAGCCAGCCATGGAGATGCCTGGGAGAAGAGCCATCGAGGCTTCCAGGGCTGGGAGCGAAAGACCCTAAGGAGGACGCGTGGCTGGTACACCCAAAGAGTAGTTAGGAAGTCGGTGTGGCTGAAGTTTGAGGAGCAAAAGGGATCACAGTGAGGTTGAGTTCAGACAAGTAATGGGGGCAGATGGTGTGAGACCTTGGGGGCCTCTGTAAGGACCTGGGCTCTTATTCAGAGTGAAAGGGGGCCAATGCTTTGATCAGAGGAGTGAGGACCTCTCACTTGTGCCTTGTTCAGTGCGTGCTTGTATTTCCATTCACCGAACAGTTTTAACACTGTTGGAAAATCTGTGCTTGAATCAATTGCATTAGAGCTTTGCAAATGCTTTTCCTAATTGTCACTCATTCTGTGCTTAGCAGCTGACGTGCCTCTGTGAAGTGGAGCTTTCTCCCATCAATTCTAGGTATTTGATTGCGCAAGAACACATTTCCTGCTGAAAAGTAAAAATAAATGCTTAGGTCATTCCCTTTAATGGCATATGTTCAAGGGAAGCTTTTTTTTTTTTTTTAAGTAGCCCCTCAAATAGACAAATGAGCCTTGTGCTTCAGAAGAACTCTCCCACTCTTTCCCTCTTATATCATCCTTTCTTATTGCTGACGATAAAATTCCAGCGGGAGCCATTGCTTGAGCTAGCTGCAGTCTTTTGAAGTCTTCTTTAAATGGTGCACCCATGATATCTGGAAGGAAAGATGAACCCTGGAGGAGCGGGCGTTAATAACTCTTGGCTAGATTTGTTGGTCAGATGAGCTAACTGTTGTACCCAGGTCCTAAAGGGCAGCTGAGATTGTGCTACTTCCCCACTCCGTGACCTTCATTATTTAGTTAAATCTAAATGACTGCAGTGAAATCTGTGCCCAGGTGGTCTTTAACTCCTTGATTCATTCGTTCATTTTCTCTCTCTCTCACACACATACACCCCTACATTCTGAACATTATTATAGCACCTCTAAAGTACTCGGTGCCCCCAAAACACACTCTTTCCTGTCCCATCTCCAGATTTTGTCTGGCTATAGTTTTCCTTTGGCGCATCCTCCTCCAGCATGCTCTGTTGAATTTGATCCTTCAAAGCCTTCATCAAATGCTCCTTCCTTGGTCTCCACCCTAAGTAGCCCCAAATCTCATTCCTCTTTCTCCGTGCACCCACATCCCTTTGCCGTACCCACCCCCTGTCACTTTCTCTCATGATCTCTGTTGTATAAAAGGTACTTGTGTTCATGGCTATATCAGCCATGAGTTTACAAATGTCCTCAGAAGTGGGGCTGTTGTACTGATTCTTAAATTTCTCTCTGCTCCATGGCTAAAAGTTGTCTCGTTCATGGTAAACACTCCAACATTCATGGAGAAGAATTTATGTAGCAACTGTAACAATTTTCAAATGTCTGCTTGCATTCCCGCATTTAACTAATACATACTGAGCACCCTCTGGT
The DNA here is from genome assembly GCF_048564905.1 of Vicugna pacos. Lineage (NCBI taxonomy): Eukaryota > Metazoa > Chordata > Mammalia > Artiodactyla > Camelidae > Vicugna > Vicugna pacos. Next base: position 20,133,021 of record NC_133008.1, read on the forward strand.
GTCTCAAGTAACGGGCATCATGGAGAGTACAAGCGTGAACCAGGAGGAGGAGCCTGCCTTCTGGGAGAGTCCCATTTGGAGGGCAAGGGAGGGTATGTGCAAATTACCATATTACAAAGTAAGACATGCTCCAAGCTGGAGAGTCCAGAAGAGTAGGTGAAATTCACGCGAGCTCCTCTTTGTTCTGCCAGATACTTTCTTCAACAGCCTATGAATCATCCCATCAGCGGGGATGAAAACAACTTCCACAAAGCCACCGGGGATCTTCTCTGGTCCCCCAGGAGAGCTTTCAGTGTCAGGCTGATGCCCTTCTGAGAACAAAGACATGGCATGTTTTTTCTCTCGTTCATTCAGGCTGGATCCCTGCCCAAAGGGGATTTTTATAACTTCCCTTGCCACCACCACCCAGGACTTCTATTTTCATGATTCCTCTAAATTGGGAATCAATACAATGGATCCAAAGTTTAGCCAAGGTGACAGTAAGCTCCACCTCCCCCTGACTTGTTCACGGAGTTGGGTGGGGGAGGAGGGGAGCGATCAGGCAGCCCTGCAGACGCATCTGGAGAGAAGACAGACACACTCTAAGGAGTGTTTTCTCTAATTTCCTGCCTATTCAGACTCCACGGTCCCCATCTGGGCCGTGCAGGGTGCTACCTTCCTTGTTAGGATCACCATGCGCTCCTCACATCCACCCTCCTGATTAAAACAGGGAGAGCTGAGAACAATCAGGGCTTTGCAATTCTCCTTCCCAGCTCATCTCTTTTCTCTGTTTACTTATTCATTCAGTTACATATTCATTTATTCAACAAATACTGATTAATGACCTCCCTTTTTATACACTCTGCCTATTCCCAAAAGGATCAGGGGTGGCTGGTGGGATGCAACATAATGCAAAACAGGGATGTCAGGGATAAAAACAGAAAGGAAGGGGGAGGCCTTGCCACCAGCTCCAGTGGTAGTTGGAATTCGGCCCTGGCTCTTTTCCAGCAAGAGAGATTTGTCAGATTTCTGGGATTTTGCTTTCTGCCCAACCGAAACTTGCACATTTGTGTCCAGAGAATAACATTCTCCTGCAACTAAATACATTTCTTGAGCGTCCAGTGGAATGCTTTGTTCTTATATGCAAATGCCTTCAGTATAAATGAAAGAATTTATTCACTGGTTCCCAAATTTTAGTCACTTGCACGCCACCTTTCAAATGTTTGCTTAACAACGTGACTGTTGTTTATTTTGTAGTTTTTTTTAAATAATTAATTTTTAAATTCATTTTTAAAATACTTGTCCCTTTGATCAATGGAATATTTATATCAACCACCATAACTAGAAATTCATGATAAAATAAATATAATTAAAAAGTGTCAAGTAAACAGAGGCACCTACCTAAAACTCTGAGCTGTGGTATCTTCCTTTGTGTTACAAAGGAGATTAAGTTGTATTAATAGTTAACATCATCATACAAGCACCAAATTGAGAGAGCCAGTTCTTTTGATTATTTAATACAAAAGTGAAACTAAAAAATAAATCTCACTATGAACATCAACACTGTGTTTCTACTTTAAAGTAGCATCCTGCGTTATTTCACATTGCCCAAAGCCCCTTTACATATCATCCCCCATTTGGGGGAACACTGGTCAAAGCCCTTTTACACACCTCACATTTGGGGGAACTTCGGTCAATTAACGAAAGCTGTAATTTGTGGGATAGAGGTTCTTTGCCCCCTGGAAGATAAAAAAGCTCTTTGCTCATATGCACATTGCGTTGATTTCAACAAGTATGACATCAAGCCACCCACACTTACACACCAAGAATTATTGCAGTATGATTGGCCCCAGCACAGAGCATGCATGCCTCTGTGAGGAGTTCATAATCCTGATGAGATTTTGGAAGACTTGCTTGGGTCCAGCAGCAGCTTAACAATACAAGGTTTCATATAAATAGTATGCTAGACAGAAAAATGGACTATTAGTAAACTTGTAGAGTCTTAAAAATTCAAGAATGTTTCCATTCACTGATTAGATGTCCTCGTATCAAGGTGCTTGGATGGGATCCTAACTTCTTCTCATACTCTGATGCACTCATATGCCTTCATTCCTATCTGCGATGTGTATCGATAAATAGAAGTGGCTATTTGGTAGGTAAGGAGACTGCACGAGGCACCGGTGACATTCAACCTGCATACCAGCAATGACACCTGATGTTCATGGGCGTCCGGTTTGGTTGTCTGCTCGACAGGTTGGCTGGTCTGCTCTCCCATTTCAGAACCACCACTTTCTCCTCTGCCTTGCCACAGGTTTAAGTGTGGCTTCCCCGAAGTTCATATGTGAAGTCCTCACCCCCAGTGCCTCAGACGGTGACCTCATTTGGAGATAGAGTTGTGCAGATGTAATTAAGTTATGATGAGGCCACCCTGAAATAGGTGGGGTCCTGATCCAATAAGACCAGTGTCTTTATGCAAAGGAGAAATGCGTGTGTAGAAGACATGCAGAAGGAGAACACCGTGCGAACGTGACAGCAGGGATCAAAATGATGGGTGTACAGGCCAAGGAACGTCAAAGATGGCCAATGTGACACCAGAGGCTAGGAGAGGGGCACGGACCCCAGATTCCTGTCTCACAGCCAATACCGTGATCTGGGACTTCTAGCTTCCAGAACTGTGAGACCATAAATTTCCGTTGTTTAAGCTCCCAGCTTGTGTTACTTTGTTACAGCAGCCAAGCAAACTAATACATCTCTCTGTACCAGTCCCGCCGCGGGAGAGAAGGGTTGGAAACTTAGCACCACTCTACTTTCCAAAAACTGCTATCATATTCAATATCTTGTAGTAACCTATGGTGAAAAGAATATGAAAAAATAAGAATATGTTGTTATATAACTGAAGCCTTAATGCTGTACACCAGAAATTGATACAATGTTGTAAATTGACTATACTTCAATAAAAATATGTATTAAAAAAACCAAAAAAATAAAAACTGCTATTCCTTGCTAGAGTAACAACCACATCGCTACCATTCAATATACCACATATGCAAACGTACACTTGGCTCAGAAGTCTTCTGGCAATTTCACGAAAAATGTGATGTTTTTGCCATTGATTTAGGCGTAGTGATTTAGCTGATGGTTCCTGAAAATTTTACCTAATTTCAAGGATAAGTAAAAGGTTTATCTGCCTCATAATATGCTGAGATTTTCTGAGAGAGCGTCAAGGGAGAAATAGCACTAATTAATTACTTAAATGACGTTTATTTTACTGCTAGACCATATAAACACTGATCTAACATGGAAAAGTAGCCATAGCTACTCTAACTTTTAATATGCATAATGTAAAGGGTCAGGGGGCTTTTGTTAATATTTTTAAAATCCTTTAATATATATGGTCTCTGTTTGTTTTTATGTATACTTGTTTTGATAATTTGAAAAGTTTATACTTATATTTTATAATTATTTTAAGTGTAACATTATTAGTATTAATTCTGTGGGGTTTTGGGGGAAAGTAATTGGGTTTATTTATTTTTATTTATTTATTTTTTTAACATACATCCTAGGGATTGAACCCAGGACCTCATGCATGCTAGGCACATGCTCTACCACTGAGCTATACCCTCCCCCCAATTCTGTAATCCTTTACGTAGTGTCTATCACCTTTGTCATAAAGAATGATAAAATTAGTGTATTTTCTCTTTTTTATTCTTCCACCTAATTTCAATTTCTAGTATTATCTTTGCTAGTTTGCTTCATTGTGCTCTGTTACCCCTCTGGTGCTCAGTTCATCATTCTCAACTATAAAATTTGAGAGAATCACTGAATTTATATCACATGTCCCCATGTATCCCTCTTCTCCTCCAACTTTGGTCAAGGTTAATAAAACGTATGTTCTGCTGTGAAACCATTTTCCCTGTGCGACATTGAGCCTCAGTCCTGTAGTTAGATATGTTCAGTCCTCACCGTGAGTCTTTTTGCTGTAATTTTTAGAATCATATATGGCTGGGCTGGAGTTTTCCCTCTAGTAGACTTTTCAGTAAAGACTCTTTTGGAAACAATACTCCCTACATTCTTGCATGCTCAACATTGTTGGGCTGAGCATAATATTCTCAAGCCATGTTTTCTGTCCCTGTGGATTTAATAGGCAATGCTGTCTGCCTGTCAGCCTTGATTGAAGCTCTCTTTCCAGCTTACCCAGGACTGGAATTGTTTCTCCTTTGGTGCTCAATGGATTCTCCCTTTATCTTTGACGTCCAGTAACTTTACCAGGGTATATCATAATGTTGCCCACTCTGGATGACTTCTTTTGTGGAATACAGGGTGTTCTTTAAAACTTCATATTCAGGTCTTTCTCTACATCTGAGAAATTTTCTTTAAGTAATTCTTAACATTTGCTTTAGTTGCCTACTTCCCTTTTTTTTGGTCAAGGGCTCCAATTATACACATGTTGGCTAACCCATACGTCTTTGATACCAGTGATTCCTCTCACTAATCCTTTTGAACTTGCTTTCCCCACTCCAGTATTCTGTGGTTTTCTGCATGTACAGCAGTTTTTGTTCCCCCTTGTGTTGCTTCCCAGTTCAGATTCATTTTTGTGTTGGCTTCAGTTTTCTCTTCCATTTATTTTCCTTAGGCCAACCAGCTCTCTTACTTCTTTTCCTTCTATATTCTGACACTTCTCTAGGCCCTAGAGTTGTGATCTGATCTCTGGATTTTAGTGCTGATTGCTTCATGAGGTAGTTTTGTTGTGTGGTTCTCACACTAGAAAGTTGGCACAATTTTATCTTCTGCCTGGCGGTGTTTTTGTTGATTTTGTTGACACAGTCTCTGTCTATAAAAGTGACAACTTTTATGCTGTTTTCTTTGTGATTACTCATTTTTGAATAAGATTCCTTGTGTCTGTGCCAGTTATTTGCAGGAGGTTTTATGGAGGAGGTGCTAGGAAGAATTTTAAATAGAAGGTTTTGTGAGTAGTATTGTTCAGAATTTTTTTCCAACTGAAAAAAAAAATAGGCAATTATAGGACTATTTTACTGTCCCACAGACACTCTTTCCTTGAAATTAGGCATTTGTGTGCTTTTTTTTAAAGTGAAGTCCTACTGTTTCAGCTTCTCTTAACCAAACTGGGAGTGAGGGTGAGATGATAAATGATAATAGCCTAGGAGGTTAATTAGATTGTCCCAGGCTCATATTGGTAGGGGAAAATGAGAGCTATTGGATATGATATTTGAGTTTACAGTTGGGTTGAGTAGAGTTCAACAATAACAATAACTGTCATTGAGTATTTATTCTGCCAGATCTGTGTATACACACACATGAGATACAGATACATGTAGAGTGAGAAAATTTATACCCATCCTGTAAAATAGGTTTATTTTGCTTGTTTTTAAGAAGAAGAAACCAAGGCTAAGAGATTAAGTAGTTTTACATGGTCATACAACCAGGAAAACATGGCAGTAGTGATATTAGAACCACGTCTGTGTGAGTGAATTTCAGTGCAGATTGATAGCCTCGCTCCCTCCCTAGTGGTTGGTACATGTTTAACCCTTACAGAAATCACTTGGCTTCCCTGTTTAATTAGTGCAGTGGCATAACTGTAGATGGGGTGGGTACTAACATGTCCCTGGCTTCATCCACTCCTGAGGGCCCCAATCTTGATTCTCTTCATCTGCCTAAGTACAGTGGGATGAACTCCAGGATTCTCACCAAGTATTCCTGAGAACTCTAAGCCATGGCTAATGTGTAATCCCAGTAAATCCTGGTCCTCACCAATTTGTAAGTCTTAGAAAAAGTCACTCACCTTCCCAAAGCTTAGGGTAGGATCATAGAGTTGATTTGTCAAGGGGAGAAACTTTTCTTTATAAATTTATGATAATCCAACCTTTCACTTCCAGATGAGAGAGGTATAGTTAATGCCTTTTTTTTTAGAATAATTACAGCAAAAAATTTAAAATGGTGTGTTTTCATATTGCAATATAAATTTGTTCCTCATCATATGCTCATATGCCTTTGAATGAGGTTGTTGGAAAAGATGCATGGCCTTGATGGGGTTTGTGTGGTTTTTGTCTTTGTCTTACGAAAATCATAAAGTTCATAGCTATGTACAGAAAGGGAAATGAAGTAAATAGTCATTGTGAACCCTGTGATGATGTTGACTTATAAATTTAAATGTGAGAAAAAGTAAATGGGGTCAAATGAAATGTAGTTTCCCCTGAGAAAATAACCAAGATGTTCAAAGTTGATTGGGAAGCCAGAAGAATTGAGGCAAAAAGTCAAACAGGCACTGACTTTTTGTGTAAAATTCATAACTCTTCCACCCCAGATGTGGCAATGGTCCAGCACCTTCTCTTGATGATGGAAGGTGGTGGTTGTTTTTGTACAGAAGCTTCAGAGGATGGCCAGGCATGTCTGTGCAAACCAGGCTCAAGGCCCCTCCAGTCTGTGATGCCCAGGACTTGGTCAGCTTTGACAGTTCTCAGGGATATCACCCCTTAGCTCTGGTAAATGGTATGTGTGCAGTGAAATGAGAAGTCCAGGCCATCAGGTGCACTTGAGAACCTCTAATATGAGGAGTAAAATAACCATATACCTTGAGTTCTAAGATGCCATCAATTATGCACTGCTTTATAAATTAAGTAATAGCATTTGGAGATTAAAATATTTCACTAAAGGTATCTCACATAGCAAGGGTACAACGCACCACAATTTCATTTTAAAATGTGAAAAAAATTTTTTTAAATCTAACTTATTTTTTAATTTACAGGAAGATTAAAACTTAGCATATTGTGTCCAAATACTTATACCATGAGTTTTGTTCAAAAAGTACATCGCCTTTAGGAGACCAAGTCCTTGGAGGACAGTTGACTGTCATCTCTCATCATCTTCCTTGTGAAGAAGACCAGGAGCAAGGGAGGATCATCCACACTGTAAACTCAGCAGCATATATAAACCAAAGAGTAGTAGGAATTTGCTCTTATGAAACGAATTTGAATGGATCCTTTCCACAGAATTTCCCAGAGGAAATAAAAGCTACGAAGGATAGTGGGCTATTAATCACTGCTGAGGTTGATGGAAAATCAAACATGGGCCTGTCGTCCTATTCTTCAGCCTAGTTCAAAGGTAGTTCCAATGTAGAATTGTGGGGAGGGCCATTTATCAACAAGCAAGTCTCCATCTGACGTTAGTGATGTGATTGCATAGGTGTGATTCACACCCTGCCAGGCACCAAAAGTCCAGGCAGACCCTGGAAATCAGAAACTAGACTCAAATCAATAGGAAATACAGAAGACAAAGTGAAGGAGACAACAAATGGAAGAGGCAAGGAAGTGAGAGCAAGAAATGAGGGTTGCTAACTATTGAGGGAGTGGTAGAACAAAGAAAAATTCTGGAGTTCAGTAAGATTTTGGAAGACTTTCCCAAAGATCTTTGGGTAAGAGTGTCCCTCGCAAGTATTGGGTGCCTGAGATGTTCTTCCTGTTGAGGCACAGTCGGAGACACCTTCACATCTGATACTTCTGCCTCCACCATGCTGTTTAGGAAAAGCATCAAGGAAACATCTCACTGGATGAATCAAATCTTTGAGTCTCATGAAAATGTCACACCGTGGTACTCAGAGCCTTCTGCCCTTGGACCAAAGTCCCGGGAGACACTGTCTATACCACTATTTATAACTATGGATTGAATGTTCCAGCCTTTAGCCAAACCATGTTGTTAAAGATGACACCTAAGTTTTTGGAGTCCATCCTCCATTACCTTTTCCTTCCCTATCTTTGATAATAGAAGAATATTAAAAGGTGATAGAAATAGGCATAGATTTATTGGGGCTCCTGTCAGTGAGTGAATATTAATTTGGAATTTATGGCCCTTAGACACATCCATACAGAGAGCTTAAGAAATCTTAGAACGTTTTTAGAGGGGTTCTCAGTCTAGTCCGTGCACCTATGGTAACTCTATGTATGTCTACTGCCAACTTATGTAAAACAATCAAATTTGATTTAAAAGGGTCGGAGGAGAGAATGAAGTTCCTTTCTCTGGTCAATCCATTGACAAGTATTTATTGATTCCTTACTCTAAGCTCAGGATGGGGATGCAAAAGTCTATGCAAGAAGCCAGGTGCAATTCCTGAAGAAAAGTTAAATTCCAGTTGCAGAGAATACTATGCGACAGCTTATGTTCCAAGCAATCTGTAATTAGCAGTGAAATTATATTGGTGATGATAAAGAATCCAAAAGGAGGTGGACCAATGAGAATAAAGAAATTTGGGAAGGCTTCGTGGAGAAAATGTAAAAGATAACGTCGATGAATAAAAACCAGCATTCCACAATCGTGCGTGTGTGTTCTCATGTTGGGGTTGGAACTCAGCCGATGCTGTTTCTGTTCTTACTTTATTTTATTGCCCACACACAAGTTATTTTATGATGACTCATAACAATGGGCGATCTTGATTCAGGGTTCAAAGAGTACCACACACTCCGCCTGCATTACCTATGAATTAGGTGGTAGTTGTCCTTCGCACTGTAGGTGGGGTCATTAAGTCATAAAGGGGTAAAGTAACTTGACTAAGAAGCCAGCTAGTAAAAAGCCAGTCTTTGAAACCAGAAATGTTGAATTTAAAAGCCGTAGTTCCTAAGCAGGATCATACACTACATCTTTGGTCTCCACCGAAATTAGGGGACAATTTCTTAAGAATTTGTGCTGCATATAGGTCGTGGATTTTCCTCCAAAGTGACATTACAGAAACCTAATTTTACCAGACTACACAATTCCAGCTATATCATGAAATTTTCAAAGACATTATAACCAAAGTTCATATGAATTGAAATTAAAAAGAATAATGCAAGCTCCCCCCTCCCCCGCCCGCAGTGTTAGGAGTTGGGGAAATCGGTGCTGTGGAATCCCAAAGAGCAAACAGTAGGCCACTTTGGGAACTGGGGCATTCAAAAAGTCAAACACTGAAAGCCAAAAATACGGAAAGTTCATTTTGTCTTTTAACTCGGACTTCATGACATGTGTGACGCTGACAGTCTGTGGTGATACAAGGTGATAAGAAGGTGGTAACAGTGACCTTGGCACAGATCAGGCTAACAGTTACATATGTGCAAAGGATGGGAATGAGCATTCATCGAATGCCAGATGCTGTGCTAAGAATAGAAAACGTTTTATGTTAAGAGTGTGTATAAAAGCAATTATCATGATGTAAGCCACAGTGAATCAATCTTTCATCTCCTGAAATGAGATTTTTCTTTCTTTGTCATTACAGATACTGACCCAGATTATTTAAAAGAAGAAAAGCAACACCATTTCCATTGTTGATCTTCCTTTGTTTGGTAAGTTTCCATTCTTAGATATTTCCTTCCATGAAGTTTTGCTTTCAAAATACGATTATAATATATATTTGTTGCTTGCTTCTCTTTAGAATCCCTGACTTCCTTCTAATTAGATAGCCCTCTTTTCTTGTGAATAATATATTCAATGTGGTTAAAACACCCGGCCACCGCGTATGTATGTGGCCTGCTTGGGGACACATACCCAATCCAAAGTGAACCAATCAGAGGTTTTTCTGGGACTTTGGCCAAAAAAAAAAAAAAAAAAGAAAAAGAAATGTGTTGTGAAAGATTTGGTAATGAGGGTTTTAGGCTGAGTCAGTCTGTGTGTGTCTGGAGCTTCCAAAGGCCATCTGGGCCACCACGTGGAGAAAGCCAGCCTAAAACACACAAGGAGAGAGCTAGTGAATTGTTGGAGCCCTTGGATCTCTGAACGTTCCAGTTCTGTGAGCAAGTATGTTTCCCTTTTTGCTAACATAGCTGGGTAGAAATACAGTGATCATGGTGACCTCACTGCGACAGTGCGAAGTGGCGGAAGTACACTGGGTGAAAAGTTGTAAGATATTCCCGGCAGTGACCTTGACTCATGGCCCTCAAGCAAACTGCTAATTCTCCCTGAGTCTGTCTCCTTTATCAGTGATATGCTAACATTGGATCCCTTAAAACCTGAGGCCCTATTTTATCTTCGCTTGTTTTTCCAAGTGTTGTGGGCGAGAGGTTCTTGTCTTGTTGCAGAAAGAATACAGAAATAAGACACGGAGGTTAAGAAAGCAAAGCAAGGATTTATTAAGGGATAGATAGTACGCTCTCAAGGCAAGAGCGGGCAGACCTGGGTGGGTGGCTGCCCCGAGCTTCCTTGGCAAGCTCGTTATGTGAGTGCAAAATGGGCAGAATATTCATTGGTGGGGAGGGGTTTGGGGTCGTCCTTCCTGATCTTCATCCCAGCCCCACCTTCCCAGGTGGGGAGGGGAGGGATTTTTTGGTCCTTGTTTAGTCTTGATTGGGAAGTTGCATGAACTCATAAAGAACAAAAGGTTACTTTCAGAGGGGGATATTATAAGCAAAAGGTTACATTTGGACAGAGGTCATAATGATCGAAAAGTTACATTCCAATGGTGAGGGTTCCTGTCCTGCCCGCCATTCTGCCTCCAGGACCCTTGTCAACCCAGAAGGTATGTTTTTTATCAGTCCAGAGGATCCTGTTTTTCTTGGTTTGTCCAGGGACCCCCATTGTTCTCAAGATGTATGGTTTTCTGCCATTTGGCCCTTGTCCCCCTTTCTCATATCCAGCTACCTGCCTGCTTTAACACAAGTTCCATTGCTTAAATTCTGTAAATTCTTAGTTCTCTCTCCCCTAGAAGTCATAGGGTGTGGTGAGGCACACACATACTGCTGTTCAGTACATCTAGCTAATGCAAGGTCTTCATTTCTAGATGAAGATCACATTTCTCTCTTCCCAGGTCTCACTCCACCTCTGTCTCAAGCAGCTACCTTGCAAATACGTGTTATTAGGCAACTTTAGAGCCTGCACAACAGTGCATGTTTGGCTCTGAGAAAATCCATCCCTTCTACCAGGAAAGTCAACTTGAGTACTCGTATTTGATGGAGAGAAAATTGTGCACAAAAGCCACTATGCAATGTCTCTTACTTAGTCTTTATCCTTTATAGTCGTAGAATGCCTGTTCCAATCAGTGACGGCTACACAAACGCCCAGTGCTAACTCCCAATTCTTTGGAAAAGGGGATTCTTACCCGTGACACTCCAGCATAAGCATGTGTGTGCTAATCCACTGAGACTAGAAATTCCACTTTAAACTAGCAGCTGTATCATAATTCTGCTGAATGTTCTGTACTATTTGTCATTTACCTCCCAAACCAAGTCAGAAGTATTACATATGGAGATCAGCATGTCTTTGGACTTCCATGCGTACAGATTATTAAAACTGAACAATTTTAGAAAATCCTGAGATCCTCCCTCCTGACATTCTGCTGTGTGGCAAGTTGCTCAGGAAAAGTCCCAGTTCTTGGTATCCCAAAATACAGATTAAGCCTCACACAAAAACCAAGAACTTACTTGAAAAGTAAAAGATGTCATTATTATTTATTGGCTACCGACATAACAAGACCAGTGGTATAGTGAGTTCTCCTAGTCAGCTCCTGTTATATCTACCTGTCAACTGACTTAACTCCTGGTGTACCCAGATATTAACAGATGGGGTTCACTAAGTGTTAACAGCCACTGTATGTAAACTCTGTAGATACTTACATAGCCAGCCATTTATAACTCTCATAACATCCTAGACATACACAGAGATATTTATGTGACTTGTAAGTCGTTTTTTATCTTATTAGCCTAGACTTGTTAAGACTGCCTCCTTAACAATTCATTTTCTGGGACCCTCTAGTTGATTGGCCATGTAAGCAGAGAGAATTTGGAAACCTAATAGGCTATGTCAGAGAGTTGGACAATCTCTAAAACTTGCAACTTTCAACTTCTAAAATTCTCCCCTAAATCTGATCAGTGATGTACTGAAATTAAACATGCTTGCAAAACTTTATGCAGTTTCTCTTTTCACAATTACACTCAAGGAGAGACCTTTTGCTCTTATTTAGAATAAACCTTGAAAGTTAGGTCTGTTGTGCGTGCGATGATCCAGTGGGAGCAGCTCTGGGCTGGGACGCTCCTGGCCTGTGTCGCTTCTCTGTGCCTGGACTATGAAGGCAGCCTCCTGCTTGTTCCTGCCGCTATAACTCCCCTTAGTGATTCATTCTAACTGACACCAAATGGGCTTTTGAAATTGACAGGCTGGCAGGTGTCGCCAGATCACCATCCCAGTTGCAAACCCCCCATTGGCTGCTTCTTGGGATTAATAATGAGAGCAGTAATAACATTAATGATTGGGAGCCAATGCTAACTGGATTTACTCTGTGCTAGGCTCTATGTGATGGAGTGTACATTTTCTTTTAATCTTAAAAATAACTCTCTGAAAGTTCATGATTGTGGGAACTGAAGCCCAAAGACATCAAATGACTTATCCAAGATCATATGGCTAGTGTGTGATGGAGCTAAGACGCAATCTCACATCTGTCTGACTTCAGTTGATACTCTCAGCCATGATACTACCCTGCCTTTTCTTCTCAGTGAAAGACAGGCTCCTTGGCCAGTCTTTCCTCAAATGGAAACCTTTCATTTGTTCTCACAAATCTCTTGTTACTCTTTAATATGCACCCTCTTCCCCAGCTCAGTTTTCTCTTTGTTTTGTTTTTTTTTAAGTCATATTCCATCTTTCAGTTCATTGGTTTTTCCATTTCTCCCAACTTTTCCACTTTGGCTCTTTTCACCTTTATGTACTGTACCCATTCTTGTCATCCTTAGTCATTCAGTGAACAGGTCATTATTATTAAGCACCTGCTAATTGGTTATTATCCCTGTCTTCCATAAACTCATTGACTAGTGGGGGCATCAAATATAGGGTGGGGCGGGGGCCGTTCCAGAATAGAAGTAGCTGAAAAGATGAAAATGTTCCTATTCCAGTGCCTAATGCTTCAGAAACTATCAGTGAAGACTCAAAGTCCTCATCACTTCATTAGATCCCCTACCTTCAGGGGTGAATAATCTTATTTCTCTCCAGTAATTTATAAGCTTTTTGAGCATAAAATAAAACCTTATGTTTCTTTTGTATCACTTTGCCTTAGGAAACCCACTTACAAGTTTTAAGTGCTACCTACCTTTGCTAGAGAATTTCTTGGTGGCATGTCTGTGTTAAGTAACATGAATGTCTCTATCTGGAAATACACTTTCCAATATATTGAAGGTTATTGTGCTGAAGGATACAGGCACTAGAGTAGAAACCAGGAATTTAAGGATCAAGACTAAGAGCCTCTGATGGACGTGTGCCATCTGATAAATATCCTCTCTCAGGATAGCAGTGACAATTTTTGCCTTTTGGGCTTCACAGAACTATTGTCTTAAGCTAATTAGGTAAGTGACATCAAAGGCTTTAGAAAGCATATTCTCTACCAGTGAGTCTTAAAATGTGGTCTGAGGACCCCTACGGGCTCCCTGTTTCAGAGTTCAACCAGAGATACCAAACCAATAGGTGCTACATATTAAGCGATTTACTGCAAGGAGTTGGCGTACATGATTGTTGGACCGGCTGGGCAAGAGTGACATCCATCGCGTAGGCCGCTGGGCAGGCCAGGCTGGAATTCTAAAGCAGGAGCTGAAACTGCTATCTCAGATGAAATTCCTTCTTCTTCTTCCCGGAAGAATGTAGCTCTGTTTCCAAGGCCTTTCAACTGATCGCTTCAGGCCCTGTTTAAGGTGGACTGAGTATGGACTTCAGTCACACCTACAGAATACCCTCATGGCAACACCCAGCCTAGGCTGCATAACTGGGGGCTGCAGCACAGAACTTACTTGATGGCAAAGGACCGAGTAGTCACCATCAGGAACACGAGCCGCTGCTTTTCAGCTGAGCCTGTCCCCCCCTCTCAGTACTGTTCAGTATGAAGCCTTTGCACCGTTATTCGGTCTCTGCTTTCTAAAACTACTTCAGAAATCAAAGTCATTGATGAAGGCCCAGACTGAGACTTCACACTCCTTCAAACTGCTCATCCTAAGAAGTTTGTTCTGCCACTATGCAGAGAAAGAGCAAAGCTTAGGTTTGGGGAGAGGTAGACAAGACTCACCCAACTCCCCTCATTGACTCCATGAGTCAGTCTTATGATGATCATCTTAACCCGTTACCTCAGGAGTTCAGGAAGCACCTAAGGCAGGATTTCTCAATCTCAGCACTGTTGATATTTTGGGCCAGGTAATTCTTTGTCATGGGAGGATGTCCTGTGCAGCTGCAGGATGCTTGTCAGCATCCCTGGGCTCCACCCACTAGATGCCAGTAGCATCCTCATCACAGTGTGACAGTCACAGGTGTCTCCAGATACTGCCAAAAGTCCTCAGGGAAGGGGTGGGGGGAGTAATCATCCCTTGTTGAGAACCACTGATTTAGGGGTGTTCGTGCATGGCCCTTGAAGGGTCTCTTACGTCTTTTTAGGCTGCTTACACTGAATTCTTCATGGGAGCGTTCTGGTAAATGAAACGTGTTTCATCATGTTACATCTCCGGAGACGCTTGTTGCCCTGGGCAACCGCCCCGCTGTCCACCCCCTTGCCTCAGTCCTGAAGGGACTAGTTGTGTGGCTAATCTCTTCTATTACCAGTTCCTCATGGTTTTATTATTGCTCAGTGCCTTCTTCCAGCCCTTGTTCATTAATCCCACCCTAGTACTGTAGCTGGGTAACGAGCTAAAAGGCCTCGAGTTGCTTTCTAGTCCAAGTTCTTAAAACATTATGTTGCTTTTTCAGTGAAGATTAATCTAGACCCTTGCCTTTCTCCTGATTAAAATTAAGACGGATAAGCACTGACTTATCAAAGTGACCACAAGAAGATTCTTTCCCCACAACTTCCTCTATTTCAGTCTATCTGAAGGATTTTATTACCCTGTCTTTTATGTGAATAATTATGTCAATCTACTAAAGTTGTTGAGAAATTAAATGAGTCACATTATGTAGAGTGCTTAACCCAGTGCTTGGCACAGCGTAACCACTCAAAAGTAATTATAACAATTATCACCAGTAAAATTTGCACAGCCTAGAGGAGATCATTGGCCTTAAGCTTATGAACTTAATCCTGATTGTATGATGCGGGTGGGTGGGAGATGTTGGGGGCAGAAGTCTCTGTCAGCAATTATTTCTTTAATTGGCCATTTCGGGGAGCAAGGATGTAAAGACTAACCCCAACAAACTGTCTAAAAATCACGTGTGCAGAGAAGGATGCAGCCAAGGTGGAAAGCAAATACACACAAAATGAGTAATCCACTTAAGTGTAGAAAAGCTGACTGCAGAAAAGGGGAACTGCAGAAAGCACTGTGATGTGTGATCTTTTAAGTAGAAGGATTAGGGAATTCTAGCAGCCAGACAGGAAACATGGCCCCTCTAACAAAAAGTGTACATAGTGTTTGCTGTCTAGTACCTGCTGTTAGGGTTCTAATTAGCCAGGCAGCAGTATTTAATTCCAGTGTCACGATACAAATAACGTGCCACATGCTTGTTAGTATTTACAGTTTCTAAGCAGCTTGGAAGATGGGCTTATGCTCTGAGGACTCTGCATCCATCAGTCAGCATGATATTCCAAGAAATACTCTGGACTCTCTTGTCCCCAGATTGCATGTGCCTCTCTCTTTATTGGGGAAGTGGAGAGGGAAAGAGCCCTGGTTCTAGGAGTGAGGAGATGTGGTTTGGGGTTTCATCTCTGCCACCAACTTCCTGTGTGGCCTTGAGCGGATTTACTAATTGCTCTCGGCTTCAGTGTCCTTCCCCACAGCACTAGGAAGCTGGGCTAAACAACCTCCAGTTCTGATGGAGATTAACCACATCTGTGACTCTAGGTCACACTAGTGCCGTGGGACTCTGAGAAAAGAGAGGGAAAGAAACAAGGGCTTGCAGAGCATTCTTGTCTTTAGCAGATGGGAAACTGAAATGCCAAGTGCCTCTGGAAAAAACTCTAGCCTGTCCAAATTGTTAGACAAATTTTATGTTCTTAAAACCTCCTGGCTTGTACCTTACAGTTACAGCTATTCATGTGTTAGGGGTTGTGAATGTTTCATCCCTTCTAAAATGTTCATATCCATATTTCTTCTTAGTAGTCTGATGGGATCCAATGGTGCATGTAAGTTCACGGTTAACATAGTAACCAACTAAGATCACACGGAAAGATTTTCATGAAGCTAAATATTATGTTCATTTCTTTTCACCTCCTTTTTATTCCCAACCTTGTCAGTATTCCCCTGTTTTTAATCCTCAAATAGACTTGTTACTTGTTTTACCTTCTCTTTTATTTGTTTATCGCCAATAACTATCCATCAATATAGCAACTTGTTCATAACATTTACCTTTATTAGCCAAGTAACTGGCAACTCAGTTTAAAACAAAAATACACATGGAAGTTTCCTTTTAAGGGTATAAATCAAAGTTCTCGATAAGCTCATGAACAGTTCTGATATTCTGTATGTCTGAAGTATTTACATAATCCATAAGTACGATATATTGCTCCCACTTCCCTTACTTTGTATAATCAAAATGTAATCGATAAGGACCAAGACTCCAGCAAAATGGGACTTCTGAAGCTTTGAGGGCAAATTCATCACCAGCAGGCACATTAAAAGTCACTGCAGAGAGTCTTTGCTTTCTTAAGTGCCCTTGAAAAACCCAGCAACTGAATTATGCTCCAGGCCCCCAAGGAGTGCTACAAGGTTATAATTGTCTCACTTAATTACATGCACATCGAAAGGTAAATGGACAGAGTCTTTTTTTTTTTTTGTACCACGTACAGAGAATAGAATCACTTGTGAAGTTTGATCTTGCCGGCTCACGGAGTCCCAGAGAGTAGAAATGTAGGCGAGGACCATGTCGCACAGCGATGGAGCTGTGAACACACACAGCCGGGCCGAGGACACTGCCGGCACTGTTCTGCCCCGAGCCCCGCACCCCGCACCCACACTCGGGCCATTCTTCCCCTTCTGGCGGGGCCCTGGTGATGCAGCTTATTGGTCCTTTCTCCTTCATCGGTCACGGTCGTTTCTGTCCTGGCCATCTTCTTCTCTGAGTTCCCAAGGGACTGAGCGGAAGGCCTCGCGTTGACTCCATCAGATAGAATCAGAGAAATGAAAAAAGCCATAGGAAAGAGAAGTGGGCTTTCAACCAAGCTGTGCACGGGAGACAGTGCCTCTTTTGAGCCCTGTCTTCCGTAGTTTCTAATGGAGCCCGGCCGGGAGAGACGTCAGCTTTGCAAGTAAGTAAAAGCATCTCGGCCCTTCCCATGGATTAGGGGAAATCACTGCCTCCTTTGGTCACGGATTCTTCGTTTTGAATCAGGCCCGGCGTAGAACTAGTTTTCTTTGTACCGCATGTGAAGTTTCATGTGGCTTGCTGAGGGTGAGACTCACATTTCTTTGTAACAGAATGTTATGTTTTCCTTTGATTTCATTAGGATGAGCCTGTGGCAACTGCTGCTTCCTCCTGCAATGGAGTTTGCAATTTGAATGGACCTTAATATGTGTTATGATAGATAATCTGTCCTGCCTTCATCCGTTGCAGCCTGAGGAGGCAGATGGAGCTAGTGTCTTGTTTCTCAAAGCAGAGGAAGACTACAGCTTGAAGGAAGAAAGCGAGATCATTGTAAGGCTTTCCAATTTCATCTTGACAAACTCCAGTGCTGGCTTGTGGCAGTGGTTTTCAACTCTAGGTGGGAACTGTTGGTTTTCCTTTGAGTTCCAAGGAGAAAATCGATGCTTAAAGAAAAATATGTTTGCTCCCTGAAATACTAACTACTTCCAGAAAAAAAAAATCCTCATGCATACAAGTATTTCTACGGTGACTACCTTTAGTAAAAGCCTGCCCTGGTGTGCTGTTAGGGCTGGGGTAATATCTCCAAGCACAAGGTGAAAAGTAAACCTTGTTTTCATTGCTCTGGGCAGTGAGCTGTGGAGCCTGCAGGAGTTCATATACCTGCTGGAACCCATTTGCCCTCTGAATTTGCTGCTCAATTCTGGTGGAGGTAGCCAGAGGAGAATCCAAAATTCTGGGGGAGGAACTTGACCACCAGGGCCACTCTGGCACCCTCCTCCCTTCTTCTCCAACCATCCTTTCTCTGTTTCCAGATCTTGCAGATAGACAGTCAAGAGCGCTAGGAGTGTTGCTCCGTTAGCAGGTGCACTGTTACGTTGAGCCATTAATCAGGCAAATTGCAGGTGGTGCTTTCTTTTCAGATGTTACTATAATTACTCCTCAAACACCCACTGAATTTGTCATTTCCTTGCCATCGATGGCTTTTAAAAAATTTATCAGGTAACTTCTTAAATTCTATTTATATGAATTTAAGTTGTATTTCTACCTTGGAGGGTTCAGGTTCCTCCAGTTGTTACCACCTATTTTCCCAAGAGTATAATGGGGTGACTTCACATATAGGTGGATTGATAGGCTCTGGAAAGACTGAAGGTGGAAACCCACTGCTGGGTTTGCAAGCAGACCATACTCAGCCTTATGCTGAAAGATGGGCGTTATCATTTGAGGCATATGGTGCTAATAAATCCAGTGGAAGGAGTCTGCCATTCTCAAAGGCAGAGCTAGGAAAGGAACTTGAGCCAGCTGCCTGGTTTACAGATGGTGAGACTGGGACTCAGAGAAATAAGTCTGAGTTACTGAGGGAAAACAACAGCCAGAATCCAAGACTCGTGGCTCTGGATCCAGGCTTGGTTTTTCTACCATCCTTGTTCTCCAGATGGCCCTTGGCATACCAGAAGGGGATAAAAAAAATTCTCCTTCTTGACTTGAGTAAAGGAAGACAGGTTGGATTTTGACCCTTCTCTGCCCATTTAATTACTTCCCTAAAAGTAAAACTTAGCTAGACTTTTTAAAATCCTGGTTTGAGCCTAGGGAACTCTGTCTTGCTTACTAATTAAATATTACTGATTTCTCCCTTTCCAGTGACTTTGTTTGAAAATTTTCTTTCAAAAGTTGCAAGCATCTGCAGCCCCTTCTCCTTCTCATCTTTCAGTTTTCTACAGAATACAGTTTTATTAAGAGATTGAGTAAATAAGGTAGTAACAGTAGTAGTGAAGTGACTTAGTTGGGGGGGGGAGACATTGAAATTGAACTTAGAAGTGATCACTGTTCTACTCTGTGACCTTAGGCAAGTACTTAGCCTCTCAAACCCTCACATTGTGAGTGTGTGTGTGTGTGTGTGTGTAGAATGCAATAGCTGGCTCACAAAAGGCATTTTATAATTGTTGGTCATTACTATTAACTGGAACCAAAGAGAGGGAATATTAACTCATGGCATTCATTAATGTTACATAATATCTTAATGTGTGGAAAAAAGGAGAATCTTATTTTCTCCTTTTGGTATTAATGATCACTGGCTGCTGTTAATGCAAAGAGCCTTGCAGACAGTAAGCCGCCTAGAAACAACCTGAATTACTGGGCCTGGAGGAAGTACTCAAATCCCCCAAAGTGACTAATGGCTACTTGGTGTGGTATTTGTATCAATTTGAACTCACTAGACTGAAGAAACAGCATAGAGCATAAGAATACATTGTCTCTGCCACATCTGCCCGTTTCAGTAAGTGCACCAGATCCCCGGAACCACTGTCAAACTTGATGGTGAAATTTTCACACACACGCCACCATCTATCCTCTACCTCCACCTCCCCAAGTGCAACCCAGAGCAGTGATTCTCAAAATGCTGTTCCTGGCCAGATAGTTTCAGCATTACTCAGGAATTTGTTGGAAGTGCAAATTTGCAGGCTCCACTCCAGATATGCTGAGTCACACACTTGGAAAGACTCAGATACGTGTTTCTCACAAGCCTCCAGGTAAATCCAGTGCCGACTAGAGTTAGAGAACCAGGACCTGGAGAAGCTGCCAGGTGATTTAGGTCCACCAGTATTTCTCAAAATGAGGAGTAGGGACCGGGACAACACTTACAATGATCTCAGATACGATAATGACGACTTTAGGTGACACCCTGATGTGGCATCGTACCTCTGGATCACATAGTGAAAGTTTACTGTCTTGACCCTTAGATCTCAGTTTGATGTTCATCTCTAACCACTGCTAATCTCCTTTTTCAACAGAGAGTAGGATGCAAACCTGGTGAAGGGAGCAGCAGTGTCTAGCTAAAATTTAGTGGTATTTTTGGTTTGTTTGACCTTCTACTTAGGGCACATTAAATTTGTTTTACATTTAAGTGGTGATAAAGAGTTTCCTTTATAAATCTTTTGTCAATTTAAAGAAAAGGTGAAGAAAACAATAATACAGTTGGTATGTGGAGGTAGTAAAGAAAAGGGATGTGGGGGGTGAGCGCATTCAGAGAAACACTGATATACCAGAAGGAACCCAGTTACACCCGCACTTTAATTCCATTTGTGGCAATTATTAGCTATACTACTTTCTTGGTCTCAGTTTTTTCATCTAATGAGAATGACACTGACATCATAGAAATAGTATGAAAATTTACATACATAAAGTGTGTGCTGCAATCCTCAGAAGATGGTACCTACTTATTTCATACTTATTCCCTCAAGCTTTTTTTAGAAGCCAGTTTGCTGTGTGGCCTTCAGAAGATAATTTTTTCTAGGTTTCAGTGTCCTCATTTAGAAGCCAACAAAATGAGATTTGATCTCAAAGGCCCCTTCCAGCTCTTAGCTAATAAGTATGTACATGAACTTTGTATATATGTGTATACATATATAATAAATGCTGGATTCCTTGCCTTTATATAGGCATGGTGTAGACATAGCAGCTGTATTTCCCAGCCATAAACCTTGAGTGCTTGGAAATAATATTTAAAGTGGATGAGCCATGTTGGGGGGGAAAAATCAAGTCGTGAAGAACATGCACACTGATGTATATTTCAGAGCTCGGAGGTAATTTTGTTGTATCTTACTATCAACTGTCAAAGGTAAAGCAATACTGAGGCGAGAAAATAGATTGTCACGGAGGTTCCTGAGGACAGGGGTTTCCATGAGTTGTTGTAAATATATTCAGAGAGACTTGTTCCTGCTTAATAACCCGCATTTTTCCTTCTGAATTGCTGATATGTTCGCTTATAGCATTTGAAAGGCAGCTTGTCCTTTGCTGTCAGGTGAACTTGATAGAATAATAGAAAATCCTGAAAAATTCAATCAGATCTTGTTGCTTCTCAAGGGAATTTCTTGACTACTTATTCTGTTGAAGAGGAAAAAGAGCCAACAGGGTTTCTTTGGGCTTGTGCAAAATGCTGACCAAGTTTAACAGTTCAGGTACGAGTCAGCAGGTGCCACGTGTGGAGTTCTGACTTCTCAGCATCCACGGGATGGCGCTGCTAGGATCTGGAGACCCTTTGGGAAGGTGAAAGAAATACCAAGGTGTTACTACAGAATTGCGCAGAAGTGGTCACCATAAGCTTGTTTATTGCTTATAGCTCTCTTGTCAATCAGGAGACCAAAAATCAAGAAAAAAAATTGTGAAATTAATTTCTTTTAATCAGAGTACGAAATAGCTTGCACTGCCTTCCAGGTAACTATTAAAAAGTCCCAGAAGCTTAATCTGTTCAGATATTGGTAATTCTGATGAAACACTCCGGTGAGGCTATTCAACTTGATTCAGCCGTCACTTAATTGAAAATTACTATGTAATTTTACTATGTAAAATTGCCATGTAATAATATTACCAAGACACAGGGCATGTGCTTGAACTCAAACAGACAAAGGCTCAAGTTCCTGTCTTCTCTTAAAGCTCTGGTCTCCTCATCTATAAACTGAGGATAAAATGTTCCTACTTCACAAGATTGTTCTGAAAATTAATCAAGAAAATGATGGAAATAATCAGAATAGCCAATATTCACTAAGCACTTCCTTCCATCCAGGTGCTTTTCCAAGGGCTAGGATTGCTTAAGCCTGGATGAATATCTGAAGTGGGTACAGTTATTAGCTGCAGGTTAGGGAGGTACGAACAGACCCCAGAGAGAATTTAACTAACTTGCCAAACATTATGCAGTCTGGCACCAGATGCCCCCTCTTTTAAGGCATAAAAACTCTTGGTATTTTTCTCAGCACTTCATAAGAGATGAGTCACGTGCAATTACAGACACTGGGCCATTTTTACCTATATAAATAGTAATTTGTGTGATTCCACTTCATAAGCCTTGAATATGGATTAACAGTAGCTACAGTTGCTACTGCCAATAATAATAGCAATAATAATACTGATTTTTATCTTTGAATCTTGTTAACATAAGGAATGTGGGTGGCATTTTATACACACACACACACACACACACACACACACACATATACACATACACACGCACAGCTTGGCAATAAGGAACTGGTAAACTCTTGGTCTCAGTTTCCACATTTATAAAATAATGGAGTTGGTCTTTTCCAGCTCCAGTAGTCAAAAGACAGAGCTTTAAAAGCTGTTTGTGGAAAAAGACCATCTTTTTGTCCAATCCATCTTCAACCAATAACTATTAATACTATGAATGTCTAGCACATAGTTCATTCATACATAAGGCAAGTTTACTAATCACACGTTCAAGTATCTTAGTAGGGTTAAATTGATGTACCCTTTTCTAGACACATATTCTAAATTTTTATACTTCCTGTAAATCTTAATTTGTATACTTCCTGTAAATTTTTATACTTCCTGTATACTATCACTGTAAACCAGTGATAAACAGTTCTTGGACTTGCACTGGCTCATGGTCTGTACTTTGAGTAGAATTAGAACTCTATAATATATATAAATAAATTCTTAAAGAGAATTGTGTATGTTTCCCTTACCTTTAAAAATAAATTCGTTGGAGATGACAAATGAGTATCATTAAAAAAAAATAGGGAATTTTAAAAAGGAAAGCCACAGATGTGTGAATCAAACAGGATCCCTCAAGGCATTGAGATAAAATAGAGAAAAGAAAGCAGGTAGAGAAAAGGACCAGAATCTGTTAGTACATTTATTTTAAATAATTGTTCTTTATTTCATAGTAATTAATCACCTTTCGTGTTGTCATGTGTGAAGCACTAGGGAATTAGAAATGAGACGTGGCCCCTGTCCTCCAGGGGTGCACGATCTAGCCAAGGATGCCACAGATAAATGTGTAATTATAGAATTGTAGATAAAGTTTTAAAAGGAAATAAAAAAGGAAGAAGTACTAAATTTGGCTTGGGTATGAGAAAGGACTTCACCCATATGGGGTAATTTCTTACATTTTGTTGTTTAGAATGGATTTTCTATGTTTAAAAAAATAAAAACCTTTTTATTCATGTATATTTTATACATACATAAACATACACATTGTACTCATCTGTGTCTACAGCTTCATGAATGATAACACAGTGTGGTCAGTTGATGAAGAAGCCACCACTAGGTCAAGAAATAGTTTTTAGGAGCTTTCCTGAGGCCCTGATGTGCCCCTTCCCATTCATAGCCCTCTCCCTCTTCACAAATGTAGCCACAATACTGTTTCTCTGTGTCGATGTATCTCTTTGTTGATATTCCCACGTTGTTCATGCATTGTCTCTTGACCTCCGTGAGCATCTTTAGGACTGTTATTTCAAACTCTTTATCATGTAAATCACTTATCTCCATTTGATTAAGATCTGTTTCTGGAGTTTTATCTTTTTTTTTCCAACATATTTCTCTATTTCTTCATTTTCCTTGACTCTGTTGGTTTCTGTACATTAGATAAAATAGCCACCTCTCCTCGTCTGGATGGAGTGGACTCATTTAGGAGATAAACTGTCAGTCAGCCCAGCCCAAGCTTTTGTCTGTGTCAACTGAAATAAATGCACAGGCTAAAAGCTGAGACTTACGTTTTATTTGGCAGACATTTCTGAGGACTCGAACCCCTTCGAGCCCAGAATGACAGCCTCTCAGATCGCTCTGAGGGACTGCTCGGAAGCGGTAGGGGAGGAGCCAAGATATATAGAAGTTTTACAACAAAAACCAGGTAGTTGGAACATTAAAAGATTACTTGTTAACTAAAGAAAACCAGGCATCTCAGGTTAAAGAATTTAGTGCTTTTCTATGTATGGGAGGAAGCAAACATTTGGGCTCACTGAATTCATTCCTTTAACAAGCACCTAGCTATCTGGGGCCAGTATCCTGCCCTTTCTTATTCTGGGGCCCCTCAGGGTGCACCATTGTGAGTGGCTGCAGAGGCCGGGCTGCAGGCATGTCCTCAGTGGGGGGTGGCAGCAGCCGCTGATGACTTGCTGGCTTCAGCTTTCTTTGTTTACTGGTGTGGTTTGCAGTATTTTTCGTTCATGTAGCCTAGAAGACGGCATCTCAGAGAGCTCTGAGAAACTGCGCTGAAGAGGTAGAGAAGGAGTCGGAATATATGTGACCTTTCTCCGGGGTAAACATGTAGTCAGTCATAGAAAGGCTGTTGCTAATCACAAAGAACAGACATCTCAAGTTAATTCTTTTGGTGCTCTTCTGTGTATGGGGAGATGCAAAAATCTGGGGTCATTTGAAATTTTTCCTTAGATATCCATCTTAAAAATCTAGGGCCAGTATCCTGTTTTTAACCATTCTGAGTTCCCCTCAGGGCATGAAGTTTAACCGCACCAAATAACATTTAAGATTATCCGCTAATAACAGGAGATCTCAGACCCAGGAAACTCTCACCCAAATTTGTCTGGACTCTCTGAGAAGGCAAATGGGAACAAGGAGGGTTCTGCTTTTACCAAAGCTCTGCTTCCTCTTAGAGTAAGGACCTAAGAGGGAAGTGTGCTCTGGGTCCCTTCGTTGGTCGCCAAAACCATCAACTTAAAAAAAATTAGAGAAAAACCACAATGTAAAAGTTGAGAATTTTGTTTTATTGGAGGTAACTGAGCACTGTAGCCCAGAAGACAGCCTCTTAGGTAGCTCTGAGGAACTGTTCCAAAGAGGTAAGGGAGGAACAAGCATATATAGGCATTTCTACTTAAAAAAAAAAAAAAGTGCAGTCAAACATGAATAGGTTACTGCTAATCACAAAAATCTGACATCTCACATTAATAATTTTAGTGCTTTTCTGTGAATGGGAAGATGGAAGAACCTGAGCTCATTTAAATTGTTCCTTTGATACTCATCTTAACTATCCTGTTTTTCGCCGTCCTGAATTCCCCTCAGCATGCACCACTGCGGGGCAGCTGCAGTGGCTGATGGCTTGATATCAGGCAACATTTGTCATTTACTGAGGCGGTAGGTGACATTCTTTGTCCACAACAGGCGACAGTGAGATGCAGGCTGATGGGAGCCAGATCCCCAGGTAGCAGCTGGGAGAGTACGTAGCCAGGGCCCTGCTGGGGGGAAACGGGGAGATGGTCTTTGGGGCCTGATTCTGTGTTCGTGTGTGCTGGGTCTGGGTGCATAACTGTGCAGCTGACTCCTGAGCCTGTTAATGACTGCTGCTGTGTTTGCTGCAGTCCTATGGGATTTTTGAATGCAAGCACCTTTGGCTATCAGAGCCACGCGGTCCAGGGCCCATCTCTTGGGTGGCACCATGAAAGCTGGGGTACCTCCAGGAAGATACTGGCAACATGGAGCAGGCTAAAAGGCCAGCAGAGGTGTCCGCAGGCTCTCCTGTTGTCCACAGTGGGCCACAGTTAGATTCTAGAGGTGTGCTAAGTGCCCTCAGGCGGCAGCTTTTAAAGTGTGCGAGTAATACTCTTTCAGAAAAGACTGTGAAATGGATGTTCCTGTTGGCTCCCTCTGCACTGAGCCCTGGAGGCAAAGCCAGGTAACTCTTGTTGCTTTGTTTACTGCTGTCCCCTTGGACTCTTTACATACAAGCCCCGATGGCTGTCAGAGCCAGGCCGTCCTAGGGGTCTGTCCCTTGGGCCACAGCCACAGCCCCAGGAGCAGCAGATGTGTGTACAAGCTGCCAGGGAGATACTGGCAGTTTGCGCTGGACTCAAGTGAGAAGCTGAAGGCGGTGTTTGCTGGCTTCTCTGGTCCAGGGAGGAACAATGGTAGTCAGTCAGCCTTTAGATGGGTGTTCAATTAGAAACCTGAGCCTCAGGCAACAACTTTAAAGTGTGCAAATAGGCCCCTTTCAGGAAAAAATTCCGTGGAAGATGGGAGTTTTTTTTGCCAGCTCACTGTGTGTGGAGTCCTGGGGGCTCGCCACCAGCCCCTTAGGAGCTGTGTCTTTGTTTGCTATAGTCTTATGGGTCTTGTGAGAGCAAGCCCCTCCCTATTGGCCTTCAGAGCTAGGTATTTTGGGCCCTCTCCTTCTGGTGGGAATTGTAAAAGTTGGGGCACTCGGTGTGGGGTCCAAACCCTTCACTCCTTGGGAAGAAGCTGGGAGTTGGAAGTTCTTTCCCAGTTGTGTAGTACTGTGTCCAGGGTCAAGTTTATGGGGAAAATGTGTCTCAGCCTTTCCTACCCATTTTGATGCGAGTCAGATGGATATTTCCTCCTGTGCTTATAGGAGTCCTTCAGCTAGCGTCTGGATTTCTTTCAAAGGGAATTGCTCCATCATAAACCTGTACATGTGGTGTGTTCAGGGAAGGACGTGAGTTCAGGAGACTCCCCTGTTGCCGTCTTGGACCAGAACTCCCATAATATTCTGTATATTTCCTTCACTTTATGTAAAGTGTTCATCTGGCTCTGGTATCAAGGCTCTGCCAAGCTCATAAAATAAATTGGGAAGTGTTTCCTATTTTTCTATATTTTGGAGGAGTTTTTATGAAATCAGTATTATTTATTCCTTGCATTTTAGAAAAAAAATCACCGGGGAAGCCACATGGCCCCTGAATTTTCTTGTGGGAATGTTTTAAATGATGAGTTCAATTGTTTTGATGGACATATGGCTACTCAGATTTCATATCCAAGTAACAGGTTTATTTTTATAAGAATGTGTCTGTATCATCTAAGTGTTTAATTTTATTGCTATAAAGTTGCTCATAATATCTTCCACAGATATTTTTGCCAGTTAAATCTTTAATGATATTTCTTTAATTCTTTTTGTTGTTGTTGTTGTTGTGTGAAGGAAAAGCCGGGCTGGGCTAATAAGATAACTCATAAATCTAAGTGTAATAAGTGACAGTTTACTGATCTAAGTTCTGCTGAGCTACCTCGTAAATCTGAAGTTTAGTGTCAGTTTACTGGGCTAACAAGCTAACTCGTAAATCCAAGTTCAACAAGTGTCAGTAACGTGATCTGTTCCTAACAGATAAGTTCCAGTGTACTGATTCCTTGGTTTTGCTGTTCGAGCCTTATTGGCGAATAGCCCCAAGCTTGTAATTAACCCTATAAAACCCCATGCACACGTCTTGGAGGTGCTCAGAGCTTCAGAGCAGAAGCCTCTCTGAGCCCGCCGGCGTAATAAATCTGAGTACTCCAACCCTCCGAGTGGTGCTTGTTTCTTGCTGGCCTGTCATTTCCGTAACAATTGGTTTTTAGAGTCTTTATGTTATTGTTTTTTTTTTCCCTCATGAGTAGCATTTCCAGGGATATAAGTTTTGTTAGTTTTTTCCAAGTGCCACTTTTTGGACTTTAATCTACTGTACACGTTTTAAAATTTTGTTAATGTTTTTCAACTTACGGTCTTTGGGTTTCGTCTCCTATTTTCTTATTCCCTTGAGAAAGCTGCCTGGATAATGGATTTTTAGCATTTCTTCTTTCTAGTGTGTGCACTTAGGGCCTCTAATCATGGCTTTAGTTGTATCCCACAAATTTTAATGTGCTGAAGTCCTTATCATTCAGTTCCAAATATCTTCTAAACATCCAATGTGGTCTCTTCCTGGCCCATGGGTTATTTAGTAGCTTATTGCTTAGTTTGCAGATTCGGGGATATCTTTTCTCGTTATCTTTCTGTTATTTATTTCTAGTTTATACTTGTGATCTGAGAGCATCTTCTCTATGACTTAAATCCTTTGCAATTTGTTGAGACTTGCATTATGGTCAGCATGGGGTCAATTTTTGGTGAAATGTTCCACATGCACATGAAATCCCATTCAAGATTAAGAGTATGTGATCAAATACTCTTGTTCATCAGTTAATTAGATGAGTGCTTTCTCCCTTTCCCCTTTAGCATGATTATATTACTTACTTCAAATACAGTTGGGTTCATTTGTTTTCAGCTTGCTCTTACAGGTTTTCCTCCTTCCCATTCTTGTCAATTTAATATTTTAACATGTAGAACGTAAAGCTACTTCTAAAAAATCAAACTATGCAAAAAGGTTTACTCAGAAAAGTGTCACTTCCTCCCATATCCCTTCTACCTATCCCCATGTAGGTAACCAACATTATTTTTGTAACTTATTCTTCCTGGTTTTTTTTTTTTTTAAAGATAAGTAGATGTACATGTGTTCTCTTATCTCTTCTTCTTTCTTTTATACAAGGTAGCATGTAAGCTCCTTCATAATTTGCCTTTTTCATTTAACAATGTCTCCCAGAGATCACTTCACATCAGTTTATAGAGCTCTTCCTCATTCTTTAATTACAGCTGGATGGTACTCTATTGAGCATAGGGGCCATATATTGAAGCAATCGCCTATGCTTAGACATTTAGGTAGTTCCCTAAAAATAATACTGTAATCAATAGCTTTTTGCATATGTATTTTTGTCCTTTAGCGGGACGTATCTTCAGGATAAATTCCTAAGAGTGACTGAAGAAATTCCTAGAAGCTACATTGAAGGATAGATACATATGTCGTCTTATTAGCTGGTGCCAAATTCCCCTCAGTAAGGGTTTTGCGTTCCTACCATTTTGCATTCCTACCAGCAATGAAGGAATGTCTGTTTTACCACAGCCATGGAAACAAAGTGTATTGTCACGCTTTTGAGTTTTTACCAGTACAATGAGTGAGATGTAGTACTTCAGTGAACGTTAACCTTGTATTTATCTTAATATGAGTAAAGGAGTGAAGCTGAATACATTTTCCTATGTTCAAGGCACATATCTTTTTGTAATGCCTCTTCATGTCTTTTATCTGTTCTTCTATAGAATTGTTAGTATCTATGTTTTTCTTCAAGTGTTGAAGGTCTTTTTGTATATTAGCGATACCGGCCTTTTTCTGTGATACACACGACACTTTCTCTTAGTCTGTCATTCATATTTTTGCTTTGCTTGTGGTGTTGTTTTTTGCCTTATATAGTTAGTGTATCATTCCTTTATTACATCTGGATTTTTTAGTCATAATTAAAAATATTTCCCTAAATCCAGACAGTAGAGGAATCCATCCACACTTTCTTCCAGTACTGATAGGTTTATTTTCTACATTTATACTTCTCATCAATTCAGAGGTTTTCTTCTTGTATATGACATTTTTTTCCTGGGCTCCTGCCCACCCACCCCCACACACACATAGTTCTTCCTATTTACTCTTTTCATACTTATCCTTGTATATGTATTTTTTCTTTAATAGCTTTATTGAGGTATAACTGACAAATTATAAGATGTTTAAAGTGTACAGTGTGATGATTTGATGTATATGAGTATTTACTTTTCAGGTGAACTTTAGTCTCAGTATATCTAGCTTGATGATAAAGCCTGTCAACATTTTTGTCGGGTTCCATTAAATGTACAAATTAACATAGTGAAAATGAGAGCGTGGTTATGTTGAGGCTTCCCAAACAAGAACGAGGATTATTCTCCCTCTGTCTCGTATCTCCTTTTATGTCTTTGGGGAATATTTCTAGTTTTCTTCATAAAAGTTTTTGTCATTTCTAGTTAAGCTGGATCCTAATGCGTTTTCTGTCTTTTTTCGTTGCTGTCATAAATAAGATTTTCTTATTCATTCTGTCTTTCAACTGACTATTATTTATGTACATGAATGCTACTGAGTTTTGTTATATTTTTCATGAAGCAGTATGGTTTTTAGCTTTATATAAGATGTCTTTTGCCCTCATTTTATGCTTTGGGCTAGAATTCTACTATGGTATGAGGATTTCAATTCCTTCTTTCTTACTGTTTTCATTTGCCTCTGGTAAATCTGTGCATTTCTTTATTTTTAGCCTTGAATCCTTGCATTTGAGCTATGTCTCTTACATACAACATTGAGTTTAGATTTTCATTGTGGATAGATTTGAGCATCACTTTATTTTAATAGAGGAGTTAAGCTCATTCATGTTTATCCATATGACATATTTGGTGCCAAGTCTGTCATTTTGCGTTGTAATTTCTGTGAGCTTCGTGTTTACTTTATTTCTTTCTCAATTCAGCATGTCGTCTTTGCCATTTTTCCCCCTGTGGCTATTTAAGAAGTTTTGTGTTCCCATTGTAGTGTTTAGCTTGGTATTTATAGTCTCCTTGATTCATTCCCTTTTGTCTTCTTTATTTAACCCTTTACTCTCTCAAAACTCTCAGTGGCTTCCCCATCTCAGAATGAAGTCCAGTATCCTTGCTACAGCCCATGAGACCTGTTTTTTGATTATTCAAGTATCTGACTCTGAAGTTGTTACTTAGGACTCTCTACTCAGTGAACTGCTGCCTCATGACTTGCTCTGTCTTCCTCGAATATGTTCCCATCTCAAGGCCTCTGCAGTTGGGTTATCTCTATAAACCATGAATGTCCTTCCCTCACATTTTGTACTACATACTGTCTCACTTCATTCAAGTCTGGAATCAGATTTTATCTCATCGTCAGAAGAGTCCCTGACCGCCATATTTCAAAGATCACTGATATATCCATCGCTAGGTCCTGATCCTACACAGTTTTCTTCAAGTCATGTGCCACCACTTGCCATTGTTAATAAGTCACACATACTGAAGGCCAAAGAAAATATCTGAATGGTCCCTTCAACTAAAGAACCTATTTACCATGGATCTTGGCATATTAAAATGCTGTGCAGCTCAAATTCTAAAACTTGAAACCCTGGGTTGAGGATATTGAACATCTTGGATAGACGGCAGCACTGGTAAGGTATTTGGCACTGAAGACACAAATGGCTTGACAACCAGATCACAGCCCAGCCTCTAGGCTGTTTCCACATCACAATTTGAAAGTTTCACCCACATCTTGTTTTGATGGCATATGTGAGCCCGCTTTCCGACATTCCCGAGACCTCTCTAATAGGAATCTAGGGGAAGGGTCCATCCTGAACCCACGAGCTAAACCATACAATGTGAAAACCCCAGAGTGGAAGCCCATTGCCAGCTGCCCCGTGCAATCTTCCAAATTCATGCTATACAGAGCAGAGAAGAGCAGCATCGTGAATTGATGAGCTGGAGCGTAGTAACCCAGGGCTTCCCCGTGTGCGCCAGACAAGAAGGCAGTTGGAATGGGCTTCTAAGGACCAGTATCATCTTGCTATTCTGGCAAAAGTTTGTGAGTGAGGGACAGCTCTGTCCCAAATGGTGCCTGCAGTCTTTGGCTGCACTGCAGGGTTCTGGAAGTGATGACCTTGCTCAGACTTAGATGAGGTCAGGAGTACCTTTATAAACAGTAGTGGTGATTGTGTATTGGTGAGCTAAAGATAAGTGCAGGAACGTCTCCAGGGCAAGGATGGGATGGAGAACAGATCATGAGGAAATAATTTTTAAAATGGTTCTCCAGGGCTAAGGGATAAACCAGATGGTTATTATATTGGAAAAATGGGGGAGAACAAATTAGAGCTATTTACATTTCTGCTCTGAAGGCAAAGCCTGTATTTTCTGTAGGACGGCTTCTTTGCTAAGGACTATTAACTTGAGAGCAGAGAAGTGCCACCAAATGACATTTTAATGGCCAGCATAAAAAAATGTGTTACTTGGCTGTGATTTCACTGGAAAAAATATATCTTGATAAAGAAACCTTGATCATATTTTAGAAGCTCTGTTAGGTCCTTCTCATGAAACAAAATAGCAGCAACATTTTAGGAAAAGAAACATTAGCATGGATTTCCCTGTCAGAAACTACTCAATTCATCAAATGGTGAGTAAGCCCTTGCTGTGTTCATGACACTGTACTAGGTACTAAGGGAATATAAAGAGGAATAAAAGATATCCCTTGACCTCAAAGGATCTTTGATTTTGTGAAGAAAATTCCAACAGCTAAATTTTCTTTATTGTATGATAAGAGATAATAACAGTATGCAAATGACCTGCCTCACCCACATTTAGAGTAGCTGATTTTTTTTTTACCCCTGCTTCAAAAGGACCTTTCTGGTTGAAGAAAGAAACCCACCCCCAAATTATTTCTTAGACAGACAAACAATTTAGCAGTGTTAGACCTATGTAATCAGCAGTGATGAGAAAACAAGATGGACTGACTGATGAGGTGGAAAGTCTTCCAATTGCCTGGATGTGATAAGACAGTGAATTCATATGCCTAGAAGCCAAACAGTGATTTTTTTCCCAAAGGGTTGTTATACTTAAAAACTCTTAATAAAAAGAAAATTGAGACATTAAAGAAGACATTTTCAGCTTAGCAAGGGGATATCTGATAACTCCAGGAAGGGACTCTATTGACAGAACCTCATAGTTCAGGGGAAATCTCCAAGAATTGACAGCATTATGGAATACAAAGGAGGAGGAAGTAATGATGGGTAGAGGTGGAGCATGAGGAAGGAGCTTTGGAGGAGGTGTCATTTATTTTTGGCTTGAAGGTTACGGATGGGCCAAGACCATGGGCAAGAAGGACTGAGTCAGAGGAACCAGAGGGAGCAAACACATGAAGCCTTGAGTTTGCTAGAAATCTTGCGGGGGGTGGGGGGTGGATAACTAGTCCGTTGAGTTGCTAACTAAGGAAGCAGGGGTAGTTTGCAGCTAGTTCACGGAGGGTGTTCATTTGAACTGTATTTAATAAGCAGTGGAGGAAATGTAGGATATTTTTAAAAAATGCAGTGAAATCGGGGCTTTAGAAAGAGAACTTTGAATGTGGAGCAATGTGGAGGACAAGTAAGGTACGTGGGACGGTAGTTTCAACCAGAAGCAAGAAGCTCAAGGACTCTGTCTCAGGTGGTTCTCTGCGAATAACTAGCACGTTATTGAGCCCATGGCAGGCCTTCCGTAAATACTTCATTCAGCCAGCACTTGATGGTAGCAGGTCTACCTCATACAAGCATCTCCGGAGGCTAGAGAAACAGAGAACCATTCCACTGTTTCCAAGAAACTTAAAATCTTTATTGCTGAGTCATGAATTGACAGGGTTTTGAGGGTTATCTGAGGTTCAGTTGCCTTTTTTGAAATAGTTTGCCTTCCACTCCCAAGGATATCAGCAGTCAGGACCAAACGTCAAGAATTAGTCACACAAAAGATTATAAGTTGCATGAAACAAACAAACTTGGCTCTCTGTTACATTTCCATATTGCTCCACTGTTTTTTGTTTTTGTTTTTTTTTTTCTGTTGTTCCACTGAGATTAAAATGATGTCTAGGAAACCAGAAATATCAGATCTAACTACAAGGGTCAATCAGGAACTCTAGGAAAGACCTGTTTTGGGGGGAAGGGGTGTATATTTCCAATGCATGAAGAAAAATCCCTACCTTGAAACCAAAACCCTAAACCCATGTCCAGCTTCCTTTTTAGACATGATCCAAACATGCACAGTGTGGGTGATAGCTGCTTAACAGACAGGACTTAGGAATCAGGAAGAGGGAAAGACATTTTTGGTTAAAAATGTAATGGTAATATTTATCATCATAGTGCTGAGCATGCCCCGAGCTTGCCTTCATCCTTAACCCCTGAGGAGAGAGATAAACTGGACTCAAGCCAGTGGGTGTAGATCCAAATCTACCACACGAGCTTGTTCCTGATGCAGGTAGGAGGTCCCAGGGAACAGCAGGCTCTATCAGACCTTGGGCAGCAGGGAGAGGAGACCATATGCTCCTCTCGCCACTTCTGCTTGTCATTTTCCACTCCCCTTGCCCCTGCAGGTGACTGACAAGCAGAAGTTTATCATTCCTTCCAACAAAAAGCCACCACCGGCAGTACCTCTCAGCTTGTTTTTCAGCAAGCACACAGTCTGTTTCTGAGCCACTGTTGGGAATTAGAATTGACAAGTCAACCCAATCATTTTACTCCCCTCTCTCCCCATCACCTTTTTTCTTGGCCGCAGCTTAATCCAGGGTGTAAGAAACAGGACTCTTACTGAGGAATTCTCTCTCCCTCAGCTCTATAACATCTCTTCTGGATATCCTCCCACTGAGCATGTGTTCAGAGGGACTTCTCACCTCATCAGTAATCTGTATCTCAGCTGTCACTTCTTTTTAAGGAACACCTTGATTTTTTAGTTTCTAGAGAACACACAAAATAAAATCGTACAAGGCAGTGGGAGGCAGCCTGGTCAAGGATACACTGAGATACATACAGGCTAATCTTCTTCTGGCTGTTACCTTTTCCAGAAAGAACTGAGGATGCTTCGGTCTTAGAGGTCCTCAGTCCTCTTCATCCTCAAGGGAAGATTTATCATCGTAACTAATCC
Organism: Vicugna pacos; assembly: GCF_048564905.1. Lineage (NCBI taxonomy): Eukaryota > Metazoa > Chordata > Mammalia > Artiodactyla > Camelidae > Vicugna > Vicugna pacos. The sequence continues at coordinate 20,167,255 of NC_133008.1, forward strand.
CTGTGTGGGCTAGAGAGCATGTGTAAAAAATTCCAAAGTGAATACCGCAAGGCTCCTGACTGAAGAGTTTCTCTGCTTGATAAGAATTTATGTTGTAAACTTGGAAGAGGCACCATCACTTAAGCCCCCTGATTAAGATTTTATCTCATTAAATTTTAAGCATGGTTCACCATATTGACAACACCTCTCTGCATTTTTCAGTTCCATCCATGTTTATCTCCACCAATAGCATCTTATAAAGAATGTTGCCCTGAAAAGGCAACATCCTTTTGTACAGATTGATTAAGTGCGTCTTTTAGAAATGAACACATATATATAGGTTTCTGCCACGTCCAGCCTAAGACTGAACTTGACCATCCTGGACAGCATGCTCATTACTCTATAACAGTGTTATGTCCATGACAGCATAAGAACATACTGTTGCTTCTTGAAAAGTTGCAAGTGAAAAAGTCTTTTCTCAGAGAAGACAGTGCGTCTCCCTCTCCCCGAGGGACAACTGTTTATCCTGGAATCACACTGCTGGGGTTGAGAAGTCCACCTCCTACACACAGGCTTTTGGAAACACTGTTGGGATGATCACTACTTAAATGGTCTTGAGGTCCATCTGGAGACCCTGATTGTACAAGTGCCTCCAAATATGGTAGAACAATTATAGCCGATAAACCTCAGGATGTGCATGGACCTACATCAAAGGTTTTCCATAGAGTTGAGGTTTCCCTGTAGAGTGTTTGAATTATACTTTAGCTATTTCACATGGAAAAATTCGGAAAGTTTGTTTTTAAAATCTTTTTAAAAATTGTAAAGGACATCTTCTCATTGCCAAAATGTTATGTTACAAAGTCATACAATGTAAAATATGGGTCCTTTTTTATAGTCTTAATTTTTTTGTTGTTAAAATTTATCATCTCTGTGAATTGTCCACTTTCCTCCACTAGATCCTGTAATATATTTATCACAGTTAAAGTCTTTGTCTTCTAGTTCCAGCATCTGAACTGTGTCTGTTGACTACTTTGTCTCTTCATTGTTGATTATCTTTTTCTTCTTTGCCCGTTTCATGATTTTTGGTTGTATGTTGGACATTGTGCGTAAAAGGAACCATAGCATGAAACAAATGTTAACTCCTTGAAAAGGTCATGACCCTTTCTCTTATGACTGATGATGTGGAAAATTGAGTCAGTCGGATCACCTAATCTATAATTGAGCTGACTCTGAGATCTGTTGCAGCCTTAGTTAAATTCAATCCACCACTGACTTCAACAGATTCGAGGGCAGGATCCACACTGTGCCTTCATCAGGGCTTAGAACCTTATTACTAATGAGAATCTTGAGATTTCTCTAAGTGTCAGCTCTCCAAATCGTGGGAGATCTCTCTCTTCTTTATGACAGAAGCCATCAGTCTTCTAGGATTTTGTGCTTTGTGAAATTTCCTTACCATACTATGCCACCAGACTGTCACCTGCCATGTGGAAGACTGATGCCTTAAAAAAAGTGGATGTCTTACACTTGATGGAGCCCCATGCTCCTTAAGGATGGTCTCTATCAGGTCACCTGGCCTAGCACAGGTTTGGGCACTCTAACCCTGTGCACTTGATAAAGATGCTGTGGGAAAGATGTGCAGGTGAGAGAGTCCTTGCTTTGACCTGGATTTGCTCAGGCTTCTCATTTGTCACGCCAGTCCATACCCGGCTGTGAAAAGATTGTTAGGAACTGGGCTCGTTCCTCTTTACCCCCATCTATGGCAGGCTGGCTTCTTTTTCTGCCATGCCTTCAGGAATGAAAGGACTTGTGGCATTGTTCTCTCGCAGGAATTGCTAATCCCCTTCTGCTGATTTCATTTAGATTTCTTTGTGTCCTCAGCGTTCCAATGACTTTTTTTTAGAAGTATGATTCTTGTGGCCTATCTAGTTTTATCTTATTGTCAGGGCAGGAGCAGCAGTCTCCTACAGCATTCTCTATTCTGTGTGGAAGCAAAAGTCACACATTAAAAAATTGAAAGCCATCTTTCTTGCTCCCCAGATGTATCCATATGTGTGTGCCTGCACACATACAGCTTTCATTCATTCATCCATTCATTCATTTCTCTATGTGCATGTATATTTGACTTTTAAAATAAATATTTAGCCTGCCATGCATTCTTTCTACAGCTTCCTCTTTTTTTCCAACTACGTATTGTATGCATATTTTCCTGCCGATACAGGTAGAATTACCACATTCTTTTGAACACTTGTGCAGTATGTCATCATATTAGCTGAACCATCATTTATCCAAGCGATTTCTTACTGATGGCCATTTAGTCATAAAGTGTTTTAATATTATGAATGATGTCAATTCATAAACAGTTGTACAAAAGGCATGTAGAGTCTTATGAGTATTTCTGAGGTTGAATTCCTAAAACAAAGGCAGCTAGTTTGAAGGTGTTTACTTCTTCTTAAAGACGGCATTGAGCACCACCTAATTTTTCCAAATAGCTCTGTGACATCAATATGACGATTATCACTGTACTGCAGCGAATCCCCGATCACTTGTTGACAAGCGTTGGACTCTTTGACCAAGAGTCTGTGCTTGCATAAAGGCCTGAGACCAGAATAACCCAAACTAGGTTCTATGGAACACTAGTGCCATGACTGTTTCATAAAAGGGAGTTCTGTGGCCCAGTTAGATTGGGAGGCCCGGTTACACTCTGTCCACACACCCTTCTCTCTTAGAAATTCAGAATATAGTTCAATATACTGAAGACTCTGTGAAGCCGTGACGAAGAATGATTCTGCTGAACTTGATTTAACCCAGTGTTTTCCTCACCTACTGACCCAATAACTCTCCATGCCTGTTAGATGTTGACATCATCTAGAAAGAAGACAGAGTGGGAAATGCTGCTCTAAATAATTTGGTTCCTTTGAAAATGAATCCACATGTTCCTCTTTCTTCTATCTCTTCCCTTGTGATTGGACTTTCAGCATGTCTCACGAGTTACCCTTTTCTCCTAATCTCTGAATTTCCTAGTCCAGAAAGATGACTCCTCCTTAGAGACGAGGAAACTTCATACTTGTTAGAATGGTTGCTCAAATAAAAATAAGCAGACTTTAAACAGAGGAGGCCTGATGAGCTCTCCCATGGATCAATGAGGAGAACTTTCATGTCTGAGTTTGTCTGGCCTTTCCGTAACTCTTATTTTCTTCCCCCAAGATTCTTATCTGTTATTCTCCCTTAAGTGAAATATAATGTATTTAGCTATCCCCTGAAGTCTCGATGTAGGGAACTCTCTTGCTTACTGAAGGCTTAGGCAAGGTGAATGTATCCAACAGAAGAGGAAAAGGAGGAAAATCTGGTAATCTTATTCATAGTAAGGTATCGGAAGAGAGCTATGCAGTTAAACAAGAGACACCACATGCTAGGTAGTCACCATCATCTGTGAGCTTACTCTCTGCCAGCTGTGGTGCTGAAAAGTTTGTACCTGTACCACCTTATTGATGTCACTTAACCATAGGCTAAGAAAATACTATTGTTATCTGCAGTGAGCAGATACAGAACCTTGGGCCCCGCGAAACTAAGAAAAAGTCACAAAGCAAATGAAAAAATAAGTGGCAAAACTGAGATTTAGACTGTTTGCCCAATTTCACAGTCTGTCTTCAACCATTACACTATTCTGTCTGCTGTGGGCATGTGTGTGTGTGGGGGGGTGGTGGGGGGAGAGACAGGCACAGAGGAGAGAGACAGAGAATGGGAGTGACACCAGCCAAAGCTGCTGTTCTGATAGGCCCAATGAACTAGAATGAGAGCCAGAGAGTGAAGGCCAGGCCAAGTCGGGGGAAATGTCCCCTTGTCAGCTGTCCCATTCTATCCGCTGCCCTCATTTCTCCTCTGGCGTTTCCATTGACATCAGCCATAGAATATGCAACAGAAATCCGCACTGCAGATAAAGGCTCTATAGAGCATCTCTGAGCTAAGGAAAAAACCCAGGCCAGAGAGTTTCGTACATAGAAACTTGGCTGAATTCTTAACGAGTTTGGATGACATGAAGTCAACACTGTTTTCTCTGTGGATAACCAATCGACATAAGGACAAAAGAAAGCTCAGCTTAATCTGCAGCTGGAATCACTGTTGAGAAAGCAAAGAACAGGTTTTCAAAGCTTAAAAACCTTAGGTCTATTTAGTCTAGTGTCCTGATTACAATTTGTCACATGCCAAAAAAAACCCCATATTTATTCAGCAAACATGTATTGAGCACTTCACGCCCAGGCATCATGTCACTTGTCACAGTGCACACATGCACACACACACACACACAAGCACGCACGCACGCACACACACACAGTGATTTGAAAAAATTAAGGAATGAATTGCTTGAATGCATCTGGGAAGATTATAGAAAAAGATGGAAGAAAATATGAAAATGTATGCTACTAACTTTTGAGATGCAAATAAACATTAGCAGGAAATAATTTAAATGGCATCAGTGAAATAAAATTTTACATTAGAAATGTCATCTTGATCCAGCAACTCTTTGCTGAGCAAGCCTTACAGGTTTGGTCTGTGCTGGATTTTGGTAATATGTGTGGGGGCAGGGGTGGGGGTGCAAAGGACAGTTTTTGACCCCAGAAGAGAGACATAAAAAAAGATAACCACAAAACTTATTGAAGGATATAATAGTGGCACAAATGAAGAAAAAAAAAAAGTGAAGAAAAGTCCCAAAGAATTGACCTTTATGCAAATGCACAAAGCTAGCTGACATGTTATATTTAGTCTCTGGAAATGTTAGCAAAAGTTGGGGAGATTACAGGCAAATATCCCATCCTACCGAAGAGGAAACAAGGCACAGAGGGAGAAGGAGGCTTGCCCAAAGCTAGCAGTCAGCAGAATGGGCCAGGAAGACCCTGGACACCCAGGCTAGTGCTGTGTCACATGTGTTGAGAACCCTTTGTTAAAGATACTCAGAGAAGATGTGCAACCTTTTCTGGCACACTTCCCACCTGGGAGCAGCCGTAGCTTGATTTTCTACTCCGGGAGCTTCCTGGATTGGGATGAGCATTTGTGAGCATGCCCAAGTACTTGCCAGAAACCAAAGGAAAGTGCAAACAGTTTGAAATAAACATTTTCATTACGAAAAGTGACAGGGGGTACTTTTCTGCCAACTACTTTACATTAGAACCACCTGCAAAGTGGGAACATGCCGATGTTTACTTAACGTCCTCCCCCCTTGGCAAAACTGGGATGAAAATATAAAAACTGCTGTATTTCTGCTCAGAGGTTTGTTGAAGTACCTCTTGTTTGTGTTGGATGTATTTCTAGGCCACTAAGAGCTACTCTCTTTTCCGGGAATTAGTTTAACCCTCTTTATTATTCATAAAATAATGAAAACTGAAAACCAATATTGAGTCTGAATCCCCTTTTGGTTTTATTCATTAGACTACAAGATACAGAGGCAAGAAGATTTTGTAGAAACTAGACAGGAATCTCATTAAACAAGTTCATGAACTTCAACCCCAAAAGCCCTCTTACAGTTTATCTAAAAAGGTTCCTCAAAAGAAGAAAACATTCATTACATTAAACATACTTTTAAGAGAACTAGTTATAATAATAATAACAGTAAAAATGATGCCAGTACCTTAGATATCGAATCGTGGTAAATTTTTTTTAAATCGCGGTAAATTAGATCAGTTTTTAGAACATTTTAAAGCCATTAAAAGCACTAATTGATAGCTGTATCGTTTCATGAAAATTTATTTAACATAATGTTTTTCTGACATGATGACCGACAGGTTAAAAATCTTAGAAGATAATGTAACTACATAAGTGTGAAAGTCACCTAGAAGTGAAAATAGAACAAATATCCTTTTAAGTGCTAAGCACTCAAGAAGGTACAGAAAACATTAAGGGGCCAGAAAAAGAGACTCATGAGTTTCCTTCTGATCATTCTGAGTGCCCGAAGTGAGTTTTGGGGATGGCAGACAGGACTGCTGTTCTCTCTAACTTAAGAACTTGATTTTTAATGTGCAGGAGCCAAAAATCATGACTCTCAACTATTTGAGGAATTTTGGAGTAAGCTGTCTATATAAAACCAGAAATTTCAAAGGACAATAACTTCAGTGAAAAACTAGAAGAAAAAAAATCTGCCCATTAACAAAGGGACACTAGAAGCTTATGTACCATGTCCCAAGTCCAAGGGAGGAAACGTATAAAGAAATCTCCCCTGAAAATTAATAATGAATCTTTCTTCACTTACGCCTGGAGTCTGATTTTTATACCATCTGTGTGGTCCAGGAAATGTTAGGCTGTACGCACATACACAAATGGTCTAGGGTTCTTTTGGTTCTGGTCGTGATGACGAACTGAACTAGATGTGCCTGTCTCCATGAATGATTAGAAAACAGGGCAGAATATATGCAATAATTCTTCTCAAACCATGAACCCAAGACAGCACAGGTCCCTAAGAGAAGGGGGAAAAAGGAGATCAGGTTTTGATTGCCCTGACTCCTGCTTGTTGGCACTTTCCAGACCACAGCTCAGGGAGGGGATACCCAAGCAGAGCAGAAGAAACTCAATGATTGGAAAAGCCTGAAATAGGGGTGTAGAAAGGCTAAGGTGAAAAGAATTTGTGGGCCAGGTACCAGAGAAGAGGAAACTCTACAGAGAGGAAGTTCCAGAAATTTGCATAGGAGTCTCTATGATTCTGTTGCTGACTATGATCATGCACATGTGCAGGATGAAACTACATGAGACCAACCAAAGAAAACCTTGGGAGTCATAAGCTGGTCAATTCACAGATTTCATACAGAGCTGGGAGATAGTTGAGTTATGAAAAGCTAGAGTGGAGAGTCAACACTGACCCTGAGGTCACTCAGCAGCAACCCGGTAAGACCACACCTCACGCACGTTAGTGGTGGGGTAGATTAGCACTAGAGCAAAAGTTACTTTAGACTAACTCTAAATAAATCTCAGAAAAAGATACAAAGAACTAACCATTAAACTGACAGATTTCTCATTGCAAAACTAGAAGACAAAAGAAAATGGTGCTTCAGAAAAACAAACTTTTAAATTGAAAATATGTATTTAGCTAGGGTAGTATTTAAGAGCGAGAACCAAATAAAGATGTTTTCAGACAAAGACTAAAAGAACTACTGAGAGACTCCACTAAAACAATTAATAAAGAGATTAAGCCAGGAGGGAAAAACAAGAATGAAAAAAAATGCTGAGCAAAAAGAGTTTAAACATTTGGAGAAATTTAAACAGACAGTGACTGCATGAGAGAACAACAATACTATCTGATTTAGGAGAAATAAAAATAAAGGTAGGATTAAATTCTGGATAACAACCGGTAAGTCAGACAGGGGTGGAGGGAGGCCACGGACATGAGCAGAGTTACAGAATTCTGAGTTCCATGGGGGAGGGAAGATATCATTAATTTCAACTTTTTATGTGTACATGGTAAATTTTTAAGGATAATCAATAAAAAAGATAAAAATACACTGAATGACTTCCAAATCAGTAGAAGATAGAAAATATAGAAAATGTTTAACCAAGAAGTACTGAATGAGATTGCAAGATGAAAGTATGTCAAAATATAAGTTAAAATATAAGTTAAACTTGTGTATCAAGACAGAGATTGGCAAATGGAATTAAAATTACACAAGTCAATCTGAAGCTCTTTTAAAAATTAAGGACACAAAATGGTTGAAAGTAGGATTATGAAGAGATTCTAACCAAAAGAACATTGGCACAGCAAGGTCAAGATCACATGAAATAGACAATAAAGCAAAATTATGGTTAGAAATAAAGAGGCTCACAGCATCGGTAAGGTTACAGTTCACGAGAAACTCTAAAACTTTCATATGCCTAAGGCATAGCCTCATAATCTGTATACACTTATGGAATTATAAATCCACAATCTGGATGGGAGATCATTGCTTTCTGATAAATTTTTATGTACTTCAGCTGGAAATTAAATAACATGTAAAGATTTGAATACATTTATCAAGCTGGATGAAATGAACACACAGAGAACCCAGCACCCAAATTAGATCATAGATACTCTCTTTAAGGACACAGAGTTATTTACAAAATTTTCCATGCACTAAACATGAAACAAAGCTCAATAAATCCTAAGAAATTAGTATCATAGTAAACAATTTAATTAGAAAAATTATTAAGCAATGACAAAAAAAAACTTCAGATTTTTCATATTTGGAAATATAAACTAATAAATAGGTCAAAGAAGAAAGAATAATAGAAATTTTAAGTGTTTAGAACTAAAAATAATGAAAATGCTACATATTATTGCAAACCTCATAAGAAGAAAAACTACTGCCTGAAATTTTCATATTATGAGAAAGGAGATATAATTAATAAGCTAACAGAGGAGCCAGTGCAATAGAAGGGAAAGAAGAAAAATTTAAACTAAGAAACTAGGGAAAAATAGAACAAAATGTCAATAGTTGGTACTTTGGAAAGACTTACAATAAACCCTAAATACTTCTGGCAAAGTTGATCATAAAAAGAAATAGAAGATACTGTGGAGGTTAAAAAGAGATACAGAATATTATTTACAACTTCAGGTCAATAATTGGGAAGGTTTTAGGTTATGTAATCAATTTCTTTAAAAATATAATTTATCAAACCTGATTCAAGGGAAAAAAAGCTAAATGATCATTAAAAAGCCTAAAACACATGAAAAGACCTTAACCACTGAAGAAAACAGAATTCAGAGTTTAAAAATCGGTCCGTTTTCCCCATCCTCAATGCCTTCCACACATCCCAAATCAGTTTTTCAGTAAGTTTAATTATGTGTTCAAGGAACAGATAATGTCATTGTTAAACTGTTCGAGAGCAGGGAAGAACACTCCCTAATTCATATTTAAAGCTAATAGGACCTTGAAGTCAAATGAGACAAGTACAGGAAGAAAGAAAAATTATTGGCCATCTCACAAATGAACATAGATGGCAAATCTGAAGGAAAATAATAAATTAAAACTGTCAGTGGGTCTTGAAAAGACATCTCTGAGGTTAAAAAAGAGAGTCACAGACTTGGAGAAGTATTTGAATTTCGTGTACCCAGCCAAGCGTTTAGTATCTGGAGTCAATTAAGAAAGCTTGCAAATCAGCAACAGTAAGAGACGAGCTAACAGAAATGAAGGCAACCCCGTCCTATGTGCCAGGCACTGAGGTGGGTACTCAGTTTTTAGCAAGGAAGGAAATAGATACAGTCACTGCCCCCAGGATGCTCCCAGCCCAGTGGAGGGACAAGAAACAATAAACAGGAAACAAACAAATCAAGTTGACTATTTCATTATGGATTGAATTATGTCCCCCTAAATTCATGTGTTGAAATCCTCACCCCCAGTCCCTCAAAATATGACCTTATTTGGAAATAGGATCATTGCAGATGTCACTAGCTAAGCTAGGGGCCATTAGGGTGGACCCTGATCCAGCATGACTGATGTCCTAATAAAAAGGGGAAACTTGGATACAGAGACAGGCACACAGGTAGAATGTTATGAAAAGATGAAGATGGAAATGAGGATGAATGTCGAAAAGCCAGAGAACTCCAAAGACCGTCAGCAAACCAGCAGAAAGCAGGGCAGAGGCGTGGAACAGATCCTCCCCCGACAGCCCTCAGGGGGAACCCACCCAGCCGTCACCTCAGTCTTGGACTTCCAGCTTTCAGGACTGTGAGACAATAAATTCTGCTGTTCAGGCTGCTCGATGACAATAGCTGTGGCCAACTAATACACATTTCTTTAAAGGTAATAAACGAGGGAACGTATTAGAGAACAAAGGAAGTTCTACCTAGATAAATAATGGTCAAGAAAAATCTTCCTGCGAACGTCTTACTTAAGTTGACACTGGAAGGGTAAGAAGGATGCAGGCAATTCTAAGAGTTTGGGGCAGAACTTCCCCGTGAGAGATGACAATGTATCCAGTCCAGCTAAGATAGAGAATAGATTGTAACGCAGAAAAAGGGAGCATGATTGTGGGGGCCGTGGCAGGAATTGACGATAGAATATAGGTTTTTGGGCCTTTTGAAGGACAAATGATGACCCCAAAGAGAACAAAGTCCAGTTTGTCCTCATGTTGGGGGGTCTCCAAAGCCACGGTCACCTTACAGGCTCCCCTGACAAACGCCATTCAGAGACAACATGCCATCCTTGGTTTTATCCCCAAAGGGAATATGGGGAAATGGCCATTTCCGGGGATGTGAGTGTAATGAAATCACAGATTCCTTAGGATGCCTTCAGGCCTCCGTCCGCCCTCACAAGTGTCTTTCCACCGTCTCCTGATGGCCTCTCTGTCTACTTGAATATTCCCTGTCCACTCACCACCTCAAAGCACAGCCCACTCTGTTTCTTAGCTCTAACTTAAAAGTTCACTTTGGCTAGGTAATACAAACACGTGGCACAGATGTTCAAAGGTAAAAAACTGGTTTACAGTGAAAATTAAGGCTCCCCCCCTTTCCTGCTCCCTTTGACAAAGTTTCCCTGAGAGAAGCAATCACTGCTACCAGCAAAGTCTATGCATTTATAAACATACATGAATATTTTATTTTTGCGACACAATCAGGGCAGTTATACACACCCTCCTGCCCCTGGCTTTTTCTCTTGGAGCTTCCATGTCAGTATTTGGAGAGCCAAGCTGTATGTATAGTTTTCTTCTGTGGTTGTAATTTGTTGCCAGATTCTCTCTCTGGCTGGGTTGAATGCAACATCTCTGTAATTTTTTTCCTCATTGGTCTGTTCTCTGGGAGCCCTTGAAAATGGAGCTAACCCTGCTTGAACTCTTCAGAGCTCCTGCTTGGAGGAGGGAACCGGTCCCGGCACTGCCTGGAGGCAGCCAGAGTGCTCTATTGCCATAAACAGCTACAGCAGTCATGGTGAATTCTGGAAGGCAGTGGAGACATTGGTTAGGAAGACAGGCTGGGTTCAGGTATGGACTCTGCCACTTACAGCTCAGTGACCTTGGGCCAGTTACTCAAACTTGGTGTCTCCTCAGTTTCTTTGACTGCAAAATAGGAACAATAATAGTAGCACCCAGGCAAATAGGGTTGTTGAGTAGTAAATGGTGTTGGTTGCACGCCTCGGACATGGTCAGAGTTCAGTCGATGCTCACTGTTATAATCTCCCCTCGTTCTTAGAGGACAGAGATCAATCCCCCAAGACCCCTTAGATAGTGCTCAGAGAAAAAGACAGTGAAGAGAAACTTCTGTCTGCTCTCAGCTTGCACCTCTGTCTCTTTATCTCCTCTACTCTGAGGGATGAGTGCATGTGGGCGTGCGCACAGTCTGATTAAGGCAAGATAGCATTGCCTGGCTGCCCTTCACAACTCTGCCTGGTGGCTTGTTTTCAGGTTCTGTCCTTACTGGGAGCAAGGGCAGTTGACCTTGGTCAGTGTCAGAATATCATTTTGTCTTCCCACAGAATCCCCTCCCCGAGTCTCAATCCAGGGACCATCTGCTCACCCACGCAGCTATCAAACACCAAGGACCCCCTGGGTCTCACGCTCTGCAAACGCCCTTAAGTGCCTTACACATCGCTGTACCAGGGCCTCCGCAGGCAGCCAGACAGGTGTCTGGATCTGAAAAATGTGGGTTCGTCCCCGATGGCCTGTCTAGGTGGGTGTGTCTTCACCTAGAAATGCCCGTGTGTGCTTGCCAGTCCTCACATCCGCAGCATTGCAGGCAGCGTGAGCTCACCTACAGTGAGCAGACAGCTTGAAACCTCAGCGATGATCCAAATGGTTTCTTCCAGATACACTTAGCAAGACAGCATCAGTGTAACAGGATGCCGTTAAATGCCAGTGATTGTTTAATATGGATGTGCTGAGGAGACACACATTAGTATTAATGACTGCAGCTAAGTGATTTCAGTCATCAGCGTCTACATTTCAACATTTCTTACCAAATTGGGGTACTAAGGTGCAGAATGCTAAATACAACGTATCAGCAGTGGTATATGGCCTTTGAAGCCCTTCTTTCTTCATATGTGGCCACATACGATATGCTAAGCACCCTTCAAATGCTTTACAAATAGTACAATTAACCCTCACAGTAGCACCATGAGATACTCCTGTTTTGTATCTCTGTTTTACATATAGATAAACTGAGGCCCAGAGTGGATACAGGACCAAATAGCAAACACCTGTAGCTAGAGGGTGGTGCAGTCAAGATTTGAACCCCAGCTGGCTGGCTGTGAACCCCACACGCTGAACTGCTTATCACAGCGTCTTCTCCCAAACAACTGCGGACTTGCAGGTGTCTGATTTGCAAAGTCTCATACTGGGGGAACACGGGGCTTTGCATCAGATGGGCCTGGGTGAGCACCCTGACTCCACACTGACTAGCGGTGGGCAGGTGGACTCCCTAGCCTGTTTCTTGACCTGGAAAACGCCAGCACCGGGGCCTGCGCACGTGGTAAGATGATGCTACGGAGCCTGGCATGAAGCAGGAACTCAAGTTCACTCACTGGCCTTATTTCTAGAACGCTCTCTCTGTACACCCCTGTGGGAGACATGGCACAAAGGAGGAGCCAAGGCTGTCCAACACAGTTGATGTTCTTGCTACACACACAAACGAGCACATAGTGCAGACGGGACAGTGCTGAGCAGGGAGGTACGTGCAGCTCTGGGACTCGATAAAGGGGACTTTGACCAGACGGGGAGAAAAGCTTTCCCTGGGGAGGTGACGAACACGTGTAACTTCATCCTTTATAGAAGTAGCTGTTTGGCCAAACAGACCTGATTATCTCTATGCATGGATGTGGGTGTAAGGCATTTGATGGGTTTTTGTTTTGGTTTTTTGCTGTGAATTTCAGCATTTGAACTCAAGAGGCCATCTGGGAACGGTAGACTGGGTCAGGGTCTGGTGTCAGAAATCTGATCTCTACCTCCCCCGGAGTCCTGCAGGGGTGGTGTTAGAGAAACCACAGGGTGACCTTCTCTGGCACAGAGTCTAGAACATACAGTGGCTGCTCAGTACTTAGTTAAAAGAATAAAGAACAAATACAAAACACCGGGGTGGAGGGGATGTGAGGTTTACCAAGTACCCCACAATATTCAGGGCTTTCATTATCACTAAGGTAGAGCTCAGGGTGGACTGCCAGGTTTAAATTGTTCTACCGCCTACAAGCTGCCTGATCTTGAGCAAGTCATCTTTTTTTCTGTGCCTCAGTTTACTCCTCTCAATACTGGGCTATGGTGATAATTAAATCAGACAGTATATAAAGCACTTAGCACAGCTGCTGGCATATGGCCATCTCCATGCCATTTGTTAATGGAGGGAGTGGTCCATGGCAGGCGATGGATGTTGTTGTTGTTGTTTTAATCCACATGGCACAACTAAAAGGCTTGGTCAGAGCATTCTCCTTTTACATGAAAGGGAAGTCTGAGGTTCAGAGGTCTGAGGTTGCACAGCTAGTCAAACTCAGGCCGGCAGGATCCAAACCCAGCAAGCCGGGTGAACCAGCAGAAGTCCTTAGAGCAGGACCGTGCCGCTGGGAAGCTCCGAAGGAAAAGGCTGCTCAGGGAGCATTTGCAGGATCGTGAGGTCAGCTGGTACTAACTGCTTTCTTCTGAGTGAGCGGAGAGCATGCCTTATGTTGGCCCCCAGTTGTTTCTCCTCCTCCCCTTTTCTGGAATGGGGTGGAGAATGCAGGATTGTGGAACTGGAGAGAGACAGATTCCTCTCCCATGAGCGCAGCAGGAGGTAGATGAGAAGGCAGACAGAGGCATCCCCCTGCCCGCCTGGGGATGCGATCTGGTCACAGCAGTGGCCGCAAGTCTAAACCCACGCTGCCTCCTGATGTGCAGACTCCACATGCGGAGGCTGCAGCTGCGAGCAGCCAACAGGGTGAATTCCAGTCCCTTAAGCAGTAGGCACCCGGCTCTGTGAATTCGATGTGTCACTAGCCGTGTGTGTTGGTCTCATCTGGGCCAGGGTTTCTCAACCTCAACTAATGATTTTGTGGGCTGAATAATTCTTATAGGGGGTGTTCTTTGCATTCGTGGTAGATGTTTAGAATTATTCCTGGCTTCTTCCCATTTAGGTATCAGTAAAAATCTGTGACAGCCAAAAATGTCTCTAGACCTTGGCAGATGTCTTCAAGGACAAGATTGCTCCCAGTTGAGAACCATGACTTGAAATCTGACTTGGAAATGGGCCAGGCTGTGGGTCAGGCATGATCTTGGCTTCATTTAGGGGTAGAGCCAAGAATTTGTGGCCTGACATCATCTGAAGAAGTCCCACCCCATTAGGCTAGATATGTTTGTTCTGTCTTTGCAAACTGAGGCCAGTCGGGAAGCGTTTGGCTCATGCCCTTGTCTCATGTGGCAGGAAGCAGTCATGAGGTGCTCACTTTCCTCAGCTTATTTTCGACTTTCTATGGTCCACCTGTATTTTTAGGAAATAATTTCTCAGCACCTGATGGGAGGTGGTGTGAACCATGTCCAGAGAGGTGCACTGAAGGAAGAAAAATGTTGCAGAAATCCCTCCCATGTCCCCACCTCCACAGACACAGCTAGGAGACAGCAGTGGATCAGTAACAAGCTAGCGAACCTTTATCTCCATGCTCAGCTCTCGCCAATGACTATTTCTCGCACAGATCTCCTGTGCTAGGCATTGAGCCAGATGAAGTGGCAGGTGCTGAGATGAAAAAGGCATTGTCCCCAACCCCAAAGCTTCTAATCTATTTGGAAGGACCACCTGGGCCACATACCTCCTAAGTGCAAGACCTAACAATGGAATCCAGAGTTGGATTCTGTCTAATTAACTGGTGAACTTGAGGTATATTTTGCCAGGAGCCAGAGTGGGTGGTTGGGCTCTTCCTAGACATTGATTTGAGTGAAAACTTCTGTCTTCCTTGCCTGGATCCCTGGTTTGGAAAAGCATGGGTTCAGGAGAATAAAAGAGTCATTTATTCATTCAGTACATTTTTACTGAACACAGCTATGTTCAAGACTGTGCTCCTCTGAATATGAGATGGTAAGCAAAGCGTATTCAGTTAATTCCCCATAGTTTACCATCTAATGGGGAAGATAGAGAGTAGGTGGAAGTGTCACAAAATAAAGCATAATCGCCATTAGTAGTAAGAGATCCATGGGAAAGGATCAGGCGCCCCCCCGTCTCTCAGGCCGGCTGCAGTCTGAGACTGATGGGGAAGGGAGCTACACGCAGAGGCTCAAGGAGCTGTTAACACGAAGCGCTTTGTGGGGCAGGAGAATAAGCAGAGTGACTCCTGGGTCAATGGGACGGTGAAACGGTGAGTTGCAGAGATGGGCAGTGTCTGCATTTCTGTAGCAGAAGCAGCACCATGTTAGTTCCTGGTAGGGTTTGTGGCCAAGAGTCTTCCTTCCCAAAGGGGACCCTGGGGATTGGTGTGGTTGTTCATCATAGTGGATTCCTGGGCTGAAGAAATCAAGGAGGAGCAGCCAGAACTGCACCAGTTCATGGGAAACTCCTCAAAGAACCCCTGGAAGTAATTCCAGGGCATTCTGAGGGCTGAGTAAGGTTTCACAGCGTGAAAGTGGAACTAAGAGTCTGTAGACTCTGCATTACAAACTTAGTTAATAAGAAGCAAAAAAAAGAATCGTCTTAGGCAGTGAGGGCCATGCAGGACACCAGATGACAGGGAAGTCTCGAAGCTTTAAAGGATGGATGTTTTAAATTTGTTTCCTACACTGATGCCATCATTCCCAAATATTATCTAGGAAGTGCTTTCTGCTCAGACTGAACAAATTCTGAGAATCAAAGGGGAATGACCTATCTCTGCTAAATCCAGCAGAGGGAAAAAGGAAACCACAGTGGTATTAGGAGCCAAATCATGTATAAATGGAGACTCTTAAGCAAGATCCAGGAGTCTTCTCTGGCAGGAATGTAGTCTCTAATTTATGAACCTACAGATATTTATCCAGCATGTACTTTGTGCAAACCACTATCGTGAGAACCAGATCATAGTGCTACCATCACTAACATCAATGGATCGAATCCCAGCTCTACCACGTTTTTGCTGTGTGATAAAGGGCAAGTTTGTTTTTTAACCTCTCTGCTTTTCAATTTTATCATCTATAAAATAGGAATA
This sequence comes from Vicugna pacos, assembly GCF_048564905.1. Taxonomy (NCBI): domain Eukaryota; kingdom Metazoa; phylum Chordata; class Mammalia; order Artiodactyla; family Camelidae; genus Vicugna; species Vicugna pacos. The sequence continues at coordinate 20,183,313 of NC_133008.1, forward strand.
ATGATATCTCTGCATAGAAGCATTCTTGGCAGATAGCAAATGCTATATAATTGTTACTATTATCTTTATGGGGTTTTTTTATCATCATCATTCTAATAAGCCAGGCTGTATTACAGGATCCCATTTATTCCTTATAAGAAACACACTTTTATTATTTCCTTTCTTTTTTTTCCCAAAATGAGGAAACAGGTCTGGAAGGACTAAGCAGTGAAGTCACTTAGCTACTAAGCTGCAGAGCCAGGATTTAAAGTCCAGGATGTTGGACTCCTAAGTTCACATTCTTAACCACTAGCCTGCGATGATAGGATTAGAAGAAATAATGTGTATGAGGTACTAACCAAGATTTTTGAGGCTCAAGAAATGACAGCTGCTGCCATTTGCATCATCGTCAGTGGTGCGCAATTTCCTTCTTAACTGAGATCATGGATAGACAACATTCGGTTCACCTAGTTAGTGCTCCAACTCAAAGGTCCTTAACTACAGTCGGCCCAGAGGGAGATTCTCATTCCAGTCAAAACTTTGCGTCTTGACTGGGAGAGAATTACCGGTGAACCCGATAGTTGTAAGGAAAAAGGAAAATTCTTTTCTGCCAGATGCTAAGAAAACTGAGAACTCCAAATTCTATCAGGTTGCATAACGCTGTGAACTCCAGAACTTTCTGGCTTCTGCTGCATTTGACCATTCTTAAGCCCCAAGCTGTGTTCTTCCTCAAGCATCAGACAGCTAGCACTCAGGAATTGCTCAATTCAGACTGCTAGTGGGCACCTGAATCTAGTCATCCATTGATTTTTTTTTTTTAGGCACATGCTCAAAGTTGTGTTCAGAATTAGAAGAACCCTTCATCCCTTACATACGCGCTTTTCACCGCAGTGTCAGCAAAGCAAACATCAGCTTTAATTAACAGTGACTCCGGAACGTGTGATGTTTGCCGTTAGATCTGAAGGGGGTTAGAGGGAGGAGGATAAAGGGCAGCACATGTCATCCCCACGTGTCTGGGGGAAAAAGGAGCTAAATTCAGAACGCAGAAGTAGACTCCTGTTGGCTTAAAAATAGAGGGGAAATGTTTAGAAACCTCAAGTTGGTTAACGGTGGAGACGGTTAAAGCCGGTGACATTTCTTCCAGAGTGCCACTTTGTACACAGTCAGCGAGCAGCTACGGTGTTGATGCTGTGGGCATCTCAGCCTTGAGGAAAGACAGGGGAGAGTGTTCTCAACGTGAGGGCTTTTTTCCTACATTTGATGAACCTTTGTAAAATGCAAATCTGAAGAAAAAAAAACAGTTCTAGTTACTGCCTAACATCCTTTGATGAATCTCCATTTCACTAGAAATAAAACATAATCTTTCCCTTGCCCTCTGTATTAATTTCCCGGGGCCACCATAACCAATTACAGTACTTGGTGGCCTTAAACAATGGAAATTCAGTCTCTCATAGTTCTGAAGGCTAGTGGCCCAACATCAAGGGGCCAGGGTCTTGGGGAGGATCCTTCCTTGCTGCTTCCCTGGCCTCTGGTGATGGCCAGCAATCCTGGGCATCCCTTAGCTTGGAGATGGGTCACTCCATTTTCAGCCTCTGTCCTCACATGGCCCTCTTGCCTGTGTGTCTCTCAGTCTGTGTGTCTCTGTTTTGTTAAAGGCTGTCATTCACTGGAATAGGGCCCTCCCTCCTCCAGCGCAGCCTCACCATAACTGTTGACATCTGCACGGACCCTATTTCCAAGTAAGGCCATGTTCTGAGGCTCTGAGTAGACGTGAATTTTAGGGAGACGCTTCAACCCACTTCACCCTGCTTCCCACTCTGCAGCTTCACCAACTGAGCTGCAGCCGTCGTGGCCTCCCCTCCGTTCTCTGCATGTGTCAAACTCTTTCCTACCCTGGCCCCTTGGAACTCTGAGTTTTCGCAGACTAGAAGGCTCTCCCGGCTGCCATCTCTTCACCTGGCTGGCTCTCTCTCACCCTCTTGTCTTGGTTTAAATGTCACCATCTCAAAGAAAACATCCCTTGCCCACCCTACCTAAGCTCCCTGATCCCATTAATTCTTCTCTGTTGTCACACTTGTTTCTCTTTCTTTCTTTCTTTCTTTCTTTCTTTCTTTCTTTCTTTCTTTCTTTCTTTGTTTAGCATCTCACCAGTGCTTTGTGTGCGAGTGTTTTTTCTTAGCTTACTATCTAAACGTAAGCGTGTGCTCTACACTGGAATTTCACACAACATTGTAAAGTCATTATAAATCAATAAAAAGTTAATTAATTAGTTAGTTAGTTAATTAATTAATTAATTAATTAATTAAAGCTTGTCCACAACTAGTTAGTTCCCAACTAGTTTGTTTTCCCAGCGCCAGTAAAGTCCCGGTCACAGGTCATGTACTCAGTGAATAGTTGTTCATTGGAGAAACCACCGAGTCTCTGTTCTGTGCAAGGCCAGTTGCTGGTACCTGGGGGCGCACAGAGTGTGTGTAGTAAAATTCATGCCTTCCAAGAACTTTGGCTGGGGGTAAATTCAGAGATAGACACAAATAATTCTAAGATAGGATGCGTTAAGTTTGAGCAGAGAGGGACTGAAAAGGGCTGCAGGAAAAACTCAGAGCAAACCGTTTAGCAAAGCTGGCAGTCTCTGGAGAACAGAGGGACCCAGGTGGGGACAGACTGTGAAAGTTGCTATCAGAGCAAAAGGGAGCTGGCATTGATGCAAAAAGTGAGAGTAATTCAGGCTGCACGTAGCCAGGGTAACCCCCAGGGCATTTGGTGCGTCCGTGGACATGACTCCGTGGAGCCATATGGAATAGGTGTCTGAACCCAGCTGCTGCAGCAGGAAAGGCAGTCAAGGGGAAGATGCAGTGGATGATGCCTTTTGCAAACGCACCGGTGGATGATGGGTACCGGGGCCCTGCTTCCTGGGCCTCCAGGGGCTGAGAAGCCATATGTGTTTAATGAGTTCTGACACACACTGGAGACTCAAGGGAACCTTTCGCTGCCCACCCTTGGGTGCCCCTGGCAGCTGGGGCAGGTTCTGCCTGGCAGTTTTCTTTAGATTCCTCCCTCCCTCCCCTGCAGTTCCCAAGCTCAGAAGGTTGTTTGTTTAAGCTCCAGATAGAATGAAACCCCGGTGCTCCTGGAGTAAATGGTTGTCAACTTTGACTACGAGAGACAGCTGGTTTAGAAAAGCTGCCTTTTCTGCCTTTTCTCCTGCTCCTTCTGGACTCCCTTCTGGTCCTGCAGCTGCAGGGGGGTGGTGCCCAGGTGAAGTGTTCACTCTTGAGAGTCTCACTTCCCATAAGAGTCTACAGCAGACAGCATGTCAGGGGACGGGCAATCACTGAACGTGCAGCAAATATGAAATGTCATTTCCTCTGCAATCTGCTGGTTCCAATCAAGTGTCCTTCTTGGGGAAGGAGATCATTCTGAAGGGCACGTGTAAACGTGAAGGAAGACCACGCTGCCTCGGGGCCCCGAGGATGTGACAGCAGGCCTTGTGGCCTGAATATGGAATTCCTTTAGGAGGTACTGGTTTTGGAGGCTGAAAGAAATAATACAATGAAACGTGCTTATCGCCCTGGTTGCACAGCCAGGTAGTGAACAACGAGTCACTGTTGGCTACTATTACCACAGTGATGGCTGTTCCTGTAAATGTTGTCACGTGGCTTGTGGAAGTGGAAACCGCCACAGCACCTCGGGCAACGCCGGGCATTCTGGACACGCTTGCTGGTGTACTGGCTGAGGGGACTGGGAGAGGGAGTGAGGGTGAGGAGGAGAGGAGATTCCACGTGGCTAAGGGTGGCTGGAGGCGAGAGGTCACAGAAAAGAGGGAGCTGCCGTGGGAAGTGGAATGTGGACCTTGACTACTTCAGGCATCTCTGTGGTGTGATGTGGGTGTGATGTCCTCCACGTCTCTCTTTCCTGGACTGTACATGGATCGTGAGAGTTTTTAGAGTGGGCGTGATGGGGGTTACCGGATGTGGTGAGCTGAGAGACTGGGTTCTGGGCTGCACCTATCCTACAGATTAAGAGATCGTTAATTTCCTGGGGCTGCCATAACAAATGACCACAAACTTGGTAGCTTGAAACAACAGAAATGGATTCCTCCATCATTCTGGAGGCCAGAAGGCCAAAATCTCACTTCCTCTAGCTGCAGGGAAGAATGCATTATCTGCCCCTTGCAGCTTCTGGTGGCTCCTGGCATTCCTTGACTTGTGGCCACATCACTCCATCCTCTGTCACTGTGGTCACATGGCCTCCTCCTCTGCCTCACACCTCCCTCTGCCTTTCTCTTAAGGATGCTTGTCATTGGATTTTGGGCCCATCTTCGTAACCCAGTATGATCTCCTCATCTCAGGATCCTTAAGTTAGTCACATCTACAGTGACCTTTTTCCAAACAAGGAAATGTTTGTAGGTTCCAGGAATTGTGAGGTGAATGTGTCTTTGGAGTTGGGAGGGGCACTGTTCAGCCCACTGCAAGTATCCAGGAGCGGAGAGAGGGTAGCAGATTTACTGAAGATCTTGACACCACCAAACAAAGGAGCCCAATGCAGAAATCCAAGGAACAGAGATGGGAAATGACTTACCAAGATAGTATGGTAGATATCAGAGTCAAGGCTCCTCTCTGCACCAGTCTTCAATGGTTTGGCCCAAAGATATGAGTAATACACGTATTTCCCATGATATTTAGAAGACATTTTTGTCTAGGTAACTGGGAAACTTTAAGGAAGATTTTTTTTGCTGTTGAGATAACCAATCTGAGACTCGGCTCAAATCTTTTCTTCAAATGAGGATAAAAAAGATGATTTATAGTAAGATAGAGGAATGGTATTGCCAATGCACCATGTCAGTGTTGCAAAAGGAGATGGTTTCTGTGTAACATGGGTCTCCATCGTTACCATCAGTGAGAAACACCCCTCTGTCCATGCATTTATTTGTTTATTCATTTAACAAATTTGAGGTCCTACCCTGTTCAAGGCAGTGTGTTCAGGGCTGGTGAGAAAATACTGAACAAGATGAATGTGCTTCTTGTATTTATGAAACACAATGCAATGGAGAAGAGACAAACAGCAATAATAATAAAACAAAGGGGTGCTGTTTTGAAATTTGAAAATTGAAATGAATGAAACAGACAGAGGGCTGTGAGAGTCTCTTGCTGATAATGCTATGTTAGGTAGAGAAATTAGAGAAGCTTTCTATGACATTTGGGTGAGATCTGGGGACACGCACCGTGCAAAGAGGCTAGGGAAGGCATGCCATTCCAACACAGTGTCCCACAGGGACGGTGAGCATGGCATGTTCTTGGAAGGCACTTGTATTCAGAACTCAGAGCTGGATGGGATGGATCCTTTCTCCATCTATTCACCACACTTCAATGACTTCATTTCATCGTACTTTGAATTTTATCCACACCTTTTTCCTGGAGCTACAAAGTGGAAAGTGGCACCTGCCCACCTCTGCAATCTCACACCACTCCCCTTCCCCATCCAGTTCATCAGATCCTTAGGAACAGGGATGTTGTCTGTTTTATTCACTGCTCTGTTCCCTGTGCTGAAGACTCTTCCTAGGATGTATGAACTCCTCAAAAACTCTCTGTTGTATTTCTATTATGACTTAAAAGAACAACATTTTGTCATCTGAAAAAAACCCTGTAATTTTGAGTAGCACATGCTTCACGGTGCATGACTATTACTTTCATGCCACACTATCGCTGGGGACTGTGGATCTAGGGAGTGGGGATCCTGCTATTTAGGCTACTTAACTTGCCAGGCCTCCCTGATGATTAAATGCTATTCCATTGTGAAAGGGCCTTGAAAAGTATTAAACAACATGCAAACACAAGGCATTTTGTTCTTAATAGTCAGCTAGGAAATGAATGCTCAGCAAAATTGTCTAAATAGGCTCTTAAAGGGGTTTGGCAAAAAATGGGACTTGGTAAAGAAAGATTCAAATGGCAAGAAATACTTAGGCAGCAAAAGACAATTTTCTAAAATGATGGGTTAGAGAAGAATGAATCAGCAATGAATGTCAGTGCAGAGCATTATTTAGGAAGTCTGGACATGCTTCTGATTGGAGATCTTTTCAAGAGTGACTCCAGCAGAAATAATGAAGAGCTAGGCTGGAGCCTACCCGCTCAGCTCTCCTGGCTAACCTCAGTCAGAGCGCCGGGGCTCTCGCCTCCTACCCGCGGCCCTGCGCTGGTTTTAAGTCATGGCGTGTGTACATTCAGTTATGTGTTCCGTACTTGAGGTCTCATTATTTCAGTCTAGGTGACACCTTCCTAGAAAAAAGACAGGTGGAAAGGAAGGCAGACATCTGTCCACAGGCAGAGAGACTAGTTCCATCAATCATGTGAACGAGTTAAGACACAGATAAACTGCTGCCATGGAGACCACGTACAGCAGCTCAGAAGAGCAAGTGTGTGTGTCCCTTACAGTTTGTAAGTAAAAGAGCAGGCTGGGACGGGGAGGCAGCCCCGCAGTGTCTGTCCCAGGTCACGGGCTAGCCAGTTGGCTCCGCCCTCCTCAGCGTGTGGCTTCCATTTCTGGTTCCAAGGAAACTGCTGTGGTGTTTGCTAGCCAACAAGAACGGGGTAGAAGGAAGCGTCCTGGAAAGTAGATTCATCTTGATGGAGATGACCCAGAGTTGGCAGATACCACTCCCATTCATATTCCACCGACCCTAACTTAGCCACATGGTCACACATCACCCCAGGGGAGACTCAGTGCTGAAACAGCTAGCTGGACAGCAGTGTGCACAGAGAACACCTAGGGCAAGACAGGGTGGCTGTTTCTGAAAGGAAAAGGGGACTATGGATCTTGGGGGAAAAACTCTGCTACGTCACTCATATGTTGAGTTCATGCCATGTTTGAGACCTTCAGCTGTGAATAAGACAGTGGCCTGCGCTCCAGAAGGCAGGAGGCACGCTCTCTCACACACAGCAGTAACTCTCGCATGGAGTGTGACAAGGAGTAACTATAAGCCTAGTGTTATGAAAGCTTAAGGAAAGGCGGGGATCATTTCCCTCTCAGTGGAACTTAGAAAGATTTCTTAGAGGAGGTAAGACTCAATGGGCTCTTAAGATTGGAGAGGACCAGTGTAGATGGGAAATTAAAGTTAGGGAAAAGGACTGGGAGGAGGGACAGAAAGGCTTTTAGTCAGTGTGGGGGGAAGAGCTGGCGTCCCAGGAAGAGCCATTTTCATGGCTAGGGCCTTTAGAGAACCACCCACAAATCACCAAAAAAAAAAAGGCAGACGTTGATTCTCTCCCCAAATCCATCCTCTTCTGTTTTCTTAGCAATGACAATGCTAAACTTTCAGTTGAGCATATGGTCCACCTTACCCTTCTTCAGAGTGTGATCATGGGGCCAAGTTTTGGCCAATGATACATAAGTAGAAGCATTATATGCAGCTACTGAGAAGTGTTCTTAAATCGCTTTCCTTCACGTTTCCTCCATCCCGCTGCCTGGAACTCAGATGTGATGTCTAGAGCCCTGGTGGTCATGTCAGATCAGAGGAATGAGAGCCAAGGCTGCAAGTGGCAGAACAGAAAGTCGGAATCAGCTTGCTCTCCTGATGACTCTGTAGAACCACCTTGGTGGGAAGTCCTGGACTGCTCACCTCCAGACTTTAAAGCAAAAAAATAAGACTTTAGGCATTTAAGCCACTGTTTTTCAGGGTTTTATGCCATGTTCAGTCACACCAAGTCCTAACTAGCACAGGCATCTTTGAAACCCCACCTGGCGCTATATTAAACTTAGCCATGGATGGCGGTTAAACTGAAAGTCAGCTTATTAGCTTCCTATTAGCACCATAACACATTACCACAAGCTGAGAGGCTTAAACAGCAGAACTTTATTTGTTCATCTTGCAGTTCTGTAAGTCAGAAGTCCAACATGGGTCTCCCTAGGCTCAATTCAATGTGTCAGCAGAGCTGTGCCCTTTCTGGAGACTCTAAGGAAAAAGCCATCTCCTTCTCATTCAGATTGTTGGCTGAATTTAGTTCTTGGCGATTGTAGGACTGAGAGCCCCCATTTCTTTGCTAGCCTTCAGCTAAGGACTAGTCCCAGCATTTAGAAGCTGCCTACATTTCTTGGCTTGTGGCCCCACCACCCATCTTCAAGGCAGCAACAGTAGATCAAGTCCCTCTCACACTTCACATTTCATCTACCTCTGCGTCCATCATCACATATCTCTGATCACCATCTTCCTTTTCTGGCTTCATGGACCCATGTGATTTCACTGGGCCGACCCAGATGACCCGGGATAACCTCTCTATCTTAAGGTCTGTAACCTTAATTCCATCTGCAAAGTCCCTCTCCCCATGTAATGTAACACATTCACACATTCTAGGAATTAGGGCATAGACGTCTTTCGGGGGCCCTTGTTCTGTCTGCCACAGTCAAAGACTGTGAAGTTCCCTCAGCACACTCATGGTCTCCTGGTGACTTAAGGTCTTGTTCCAGCTGTCCTCCTCATTATTTACCCTGCATGCTGGGGGTCCTTTATAACCTTGACACAGCCAGAAGTCCTGGCTTTCCTCTAATGCTCAGCAATAATGTAGTACCTTTGTCTGATCTCCAGAAAAACTGGGGGTGAGGCCTCAACTTCACAGAAACATCTGGTAGACATCTGCAGGGTCAAGTTACTGGCCAAACTTGAGGAACACTGGGAGTTTTCTCAGGGGAAAGACGGGTCTGTCTGTAACTTTCCTCAAAGCCAGGACCTGGAGGTGCCTGAGAAACTCTGGGAAAGGACTTCGCTCTGTTGAGTGGGTTTCAAAGAGTAAGTTCTGAACAGATTCAGGTCAGATTTGAGAAGAGGATTAAAAATGGATATGTCATTCTCAGGTCAGTGATTTAAGAAAAGAGAGGACAAGTGCCCCTCAGAATAAATGTGGAGATGGAGTACCACGTTCATCTAGGTGGAGCTGGAGAAAGGCCACCTGATTGGTAGCGTTCTCCTTAAAGACTCATTACGGCTTGATCTCTGTCCTTTGTGCACTTTGCTGAGTGGAGACACTTCCATGTGAGGTCCGCTGGAACGTAGACCCCAAGTGGACAAGGACCTTGTCTGTCTGTTTTCTTCAGTCCCAGCCCTCAGAGTATTGTTTTGCACAGAGCACTAACATATATCTCCATGAATCAGTGAATTAATGAATTACTGATCGATTGAGTGAGTAATTGGTGGGCACCCAAATCCTTCACTAGTCATTTCCACCATAGTGTGTTCTCATAGTTAAAAAGCTTATGCTCTGAAGTCATACGTGGATCCACTTCCCACCTCTCCCATTTAACCCACCAGTCTCTTCCCTGGGAATTTGCCTGAATGTAATCAAGACTTAATACTTGGCTTTGTGAGGTTTCATTGACATCATAGATTTTAAAAAAATGCTTAGCACAGTTCCCAAAAGTTAACGAACGTTGGCTCTTAATGTTAGTCCAAGCCCTCTGCTTATGCCAAAGTGGTTACCCTTTGATCGTCAAACTTAATTTCCAGCCTACATGTCTTTACTTGTGTCAGTTATCCTGTCCCTCCAGCATTGTATGCACGTGTATGGGCGTATGTACACCTGCTTGCATATACACAGATATCACAGGAGACAAAATCAGTTGAAATGCTGCCTTATCCATGAAGCCAGCTATCATGGCTCTAGGCAAGAAGTCATCGCTTCACTTTAGAATTCTTGGATGATGATAAGTCACTTATGCACTTACATCAATACCTAGCACAGTGTCTGGCCTATAACACAGAAACCTTAAACACTTTGGATGGACAACTGGATGGATGGAATATTAACCTACAGTCCCTGGCAGTTCCACAGGAAGTTATTTATCCTCAGACGCACTCGGGTCAGCCCGGTGCCTTACCTACTGTTAGGGCTCACTAACTGCTGGTTGGATGGGCATAAAAGGGAAGAAAAATCACAGGAAGCGACAATCAAAACCAATGCCGACCTGGATTCTTTCTCCTTTCAGGGCATCCTGTTGAAAGGAGTTATTGAGAAGAGAAGCAGGGAGTTGACAGCCACTCTCTGGACTCTCTCCCAGGGCCTTTTTAGAACAGGAAAGTTAATTATGGAACCAGATTAACAGTTTCTTTTTTGATACAGTCAAAGTAAAACCAGCAGGATGCAATTTAGCTCTTCCCCACTTTCCAAATAGCAGCAAATTTTCATACAAAACAAAGAGGCACTTGAATTGCAAATTACTTAGAGAATCAGCTAGCAACCCCAACGGAAGAGTGTTTCTGCTACTTTCAAAACCCGGCTGTTGCCTTTTCAGGATTAACCATGTAGTGGGACCTTCACAAAGGCTTGGGCGTCTTGCTGTTTCAACTCTGGGCCAAGTGGGAGGAGGTGATCCATTAAGGTTTGCTGGAATGGTGCAGGGCAGTCTTTCCTGCTCAGAATATTTCTTTTCTCCAGATCACTTCTAACTCTTAGATCACCAGTTTCCACTCACAGAATTGGGGCTGATGGGTCCCTAGAGGTCCTCTCATTCAAGGTGGCAAGAGCAAATGCCCATGAGGGCTGGCAGGGATGTAAACACATAGATCAGGTGGTGAGGGTGTGTGTGTGCCCTCTAGGAAGTAGATGGGGCCTGGGGTGAACTTGGAACTCCCATCTAAATCATGGTAATGCAGGAATGCTGGTCCACCGATGACCACTGCTAGATGGTTCTGAGAAGTCTGTAATCTGCATAATGTGGATTCTTACATGAAATATCCTTCATTTTAGCTGTTGGCATATAATTAATAAAAGAAGAAAATGCCATCTGTTGGCTGGATATGGCTTGCAGGCCACCCATTTAAAACTTCTGATCTAGCTCAACTTGCTTTCTTGGTAACTGGGGAGACTGAAGGAGAGAGAAGGAAACCATGTATAAAAGGTCACAGAGTGACAAAGTCACCTCACCCAGTGCCTAGTTAATCACGCCCCACAGCCTCCCTCAAGGCTTTGTAGGACATGGGGCGGCTTCGTGGTACAAGAGTATTTCTGAAAACTTTTTTTCTGATTTAAATAAATGATTCCTATTTTTGGCAGAGAATTTGGAAGATAAAGCAAGGTTAAGGAAGCATAAAATCACACAGTGGTGCTACTGGGATTTTATTTCTGGAGGGACTGGAGGCTGGGGTGGGAATCTGGCTGGAAACTGGCTGCTTCCAGACACAGCCACTGGAGGGCAAGGTGGCACCTCATTTGGGTTGGCCCCAATAGGCGTAGGAAAGTTAAGACAGGAGTTGAAAGTGCATGTGCTCATAGCAGCCAGGCAGGTGGTAGAAATGAGTAAACAAAGGCCAGATGGGCAATATGGCGAAGAAAAGAAATGTATTTACAGTACTCAGACATCACTTGGATTCAGTCTGCGTCTCTGGGTGGGAATGCACAGTGTTGAGAGCCGTTTTGATTTTATTTCAGTGGAAGCACTAAAAAAAATCCGAGTTTTATTTAAATTCTTCAATGTTTAAATGTAGCTCAATTTAAAAAAAAATGAATCAAAACACGAAGGAGCAGGATTTGGGTTGTGGGCGCCTGTGTGTGACCTCTGCCTAGTGACTCCCTGTGGGCGGACCGGTCATTGGACGGGTCCGTCAGCGGGGTGGAGGGTTTGTTTGTGATCAGTCCGGTCAGAGACGAGCAGACACGAGGCACAGAGATGACGCGTCAGGACAACGAGACTGAGGCAGCAGAGATGATCGGTCAGTAGACTTAGGGCATCTGTCCTCTGGGGAGAGAGGGCTTCAAGCAGAGCCAGCCTGCAGCCTGGACAGATCCTTGAGGGAGACGGTCTTCTGTGCAAATCTAAGGTATCTGTCATGTCACTGTAGCGTGTGTGTGCATATGTGTAACAGTCTTTACTTTGCTAAAGTAACATAGATAATCTCCTTGGTAACCCAGTGGAAGACACCTTCATTTTCTCTAAAGCAGAAATGCTTGAAGTCAGTCAAGATAGCAGTGGGTGTGTTGATTCCTTCCATTTTGCTGAAATGAATCACAGAACGAGGAGGCCGCAGCTTGGGATGGAAGGAGCCCTTGAACAGAGGCCTTGGACTTTCTCGCCTTACTTTTCTCTGAGCCTTTCATACTCTAAGATGAGAACTGTGATACTGCCCTTCCTCTCTGTTTTAGTGAGGATTCTTGATTGGACGAGACAAAAATCCCAACTGGCTTCAGCCAAAAAGGACTGTGTATTGGTTCACACAACTGGAAAGTTCCAACATTTCGATCATAGCTAGATGGCAGTGCCCAAGTACCATTAGGGCTGGGTACCTCTTGCTCAAAACTGTAGTCATGATTTCGCACCTTGGCTGCCCACAGCTCCAGGTTTGCGTCCTCACCATCCTGAGTGCAGGAGAAAGCGAGCTTCTCTCCCCCCTACATTTCAACGTGCATGGGCCTGAATCAGGTCCTGCGTCCATCCCTGGACCAGGCAATGTGGCAAAGGAGATGAAATGCACTGCGTGGCTGGGCCAATATGCATTTCACAGAGCAGCTAGGCACTTGGCTGGAGTCTACGGGAACAGGATGTGCGTCCCGAGGGTAGCAGATAAAGGAGCAGACCTGATTCTCTGGTAGGAATAAACCACTCCTGTTGAAACAACTTCCTGGGAAAATGTCCAGCCTCATCCACAGGGTTGAAAGCTGGAGCCATCCAGATGGAGAGAAACAGGCAAAACTCTTGATGACTGCCTGATGCCAAAATGAGAGCGCGCATTTTGTATTCGTTTTCTCTCCTGTGTCTCGCAGGCGGGCTTTGGTAGGAGGACCCAGCCTGGTGATACTTGTTTCAGTGAAAGCAAGAGTGTGAATAGTGAGTAGTTTCTCCTATTATTTGTTTGTTACGGGATATGGACTCCTTTCTGGTGCCAAGATAAGCTTTACTAAACTACCATTTCTTCCTCCAAGCCATCTAAACAAATGTCAACTGACCTTATTCGTAAATCATATGCCAGGTGTACGGCTTAATTTTTCTCTATTGAATGTGGCTTAATTTTTCTCTAGTGTGTGTGTGTATATATGTATACCATATGCATATATATATGTGTGTGTATATATATATATGTATATATTCCCCAGAGCAACATAGGAACTGTGAAGGTGCAGATCACTTCAGACATATTCTTGGATGCAAGTAACAGAAAACACAGACTCAAGGTGGTTTAAATAATAAGAAAAAGGTTATTAGTGCTCATAACAATAAGTCCTAAGACGCAACAGGTCCGTAGTTGTTTAATCAAGTAGCTCAAAATTGTCACCAAGATCTCGGTTCTAACATCTTCAGTATCTTCAGTGGGCGTACTCTCTCTCACTCACGCTCTCCCTCTCTCTCCCACTCCCCTTTTTTTTAAAAATTAGCCTTTCTAGAAGTCCCCCAGACTCATATTTATTGGCCAGAACTGTCACATACGCTTGCTTAAATCAATCCCTGACAAAGGAGATGAGGTCACCATGATTGACGTAGACCAATTGTTAGCCTCTTCCCAGGGCTCAGGGTGGGACCCACGTCCTCTGAAGTACATGGTCACAGAGAGCAAAGTGAATATCTGAACAAAATCAAAGTCTTGTTAAAAAGGAGAAAGGAAGAAAGAATGATTATTGCAAAGGCTGTAAGGTGATACTGTGCACACCTCAGTGGTGCTTCCTGCATGGTGAAAGCTTGTCTCGGTACCTAAGTCCTAAGGCGTCATGTACTCCATCAGCAAAGAAACAGCAGGCACCCAGCCTGGGCTAGTCTCCCCCGAGGTCAGGAATAAAACTGAAGAAATACTTAGAAATACTTTTAACTCTGGATATAAAAACCGAGGCATTATCATTATACCATATGCAGACTGTTTCTCCACTTTGCATAATTATAAACTCCCCCTCAAAGAGTAAACATCGCTGCCAACTTAAAAAAAAAAAAAGAACTACAAAGCGGTATTAAATATGCATTGCTAATTTGACTTTTTAATTTGTCTGGGGTCTTCAGAGGTGAGCATAGCTCTACAGATACTGAGTGCTTAATAAAACCTTCCGCCTGTCTAAAACAACTCAACAGAAAAAGAAAAGCTAAAACCCAATTTTTTTTTACCTAAAGAATTTGAGTTGATGCCTGAAAATTACCAGTAGAGTTCATGCTATTAAACTGACTCTTAAATTCATTTTTCTGCACGTTGACTCCCGTCAGTCCAGTATAGGCAGTTGCTTTGAGCAGCCGCAGGAAGATAACATTTCCTCAGATGTCTTCATTCGGTTTGGAGTCACCTGTGAGCTGTTTGCAGTTTAAGGTTTGAATATTTATAGGAAATGATTGAAGAGGTGCAGAAAGACTTTCTTGCCCCCCCTCCACCCTCTCTCTCTCTTATTGATCTGCCTGAAATATCCACACCAATCCCTGACTTGGGCCTTAAAGTTCGCAGATGCAATTCAAATGTGCTACCTGCCAAGATGGAATATGAAGCTATTTTTATACACTTCGATTTAAGTTCATCCCTTAGCCCCACTGATGACTGAGCCACAGGATACCCAACGTGTTTATGCAGAGAAAATCTCTCTGGGACCTATAGTAAAAATTACATATATACATACATGTGTGTATTTATAGATAATGAAGATACATATTATATTTACACACATGTACACGTTACGTGAGTTTCTTTTATACAAGCTATTCTATAACCTGCTTTTTTAAACTCAACAATACATTAGAGACATCTTTCCATTGCATTCTCTCTGTGTGTGTATACACGTCCTTTTTTTTTTTTTTTAACCATTGATTAATATTGCATCTCAGGAAGAAAGGTAAATTATTTACTGAACCCCCTATGAAAAGGTATCTGTCATTCCTAGTTAATAGTTAATAGTTGTACCATTTTAAACGATACCAACCATTCGTGTGCACAGAGCTCTTTCTCCACACACATGGGTATCTCTTTAGTCAAGTTCCCAGAGCGGGGACGGCTGGGTCAGTAAGAGGCCAGCCAGCTGTGCAAGGCAGAGCCATGAAGGGCTAGACTGTTGACCCTGCCCCTGGGGGTTCTGGATAAACGTCTGGGAGGCTTTGAGCGCCTACAAAAGGGAGGGCTTAAATGACAGAAGGAAGAAAATGGGGGCAAAGTGCACCAAACGGGAACTTTGCCAATGCCACATTTTTATCTTGCCCTACCATAGGACAGTAAGGAAATTACTGTTACTTCAGGCAATTATATTTATTTTTGTGTTTACTTGAGCAATGGTCTGTCTGTCCTTTGTCTAGATTGTGCACTCCCTATAGGTAGGAGCCAGGTTTGGGGGGTTTTCTGTTGTTGTCCACTAATCCTTATCGAATGCCCAACATATTTAACTCACTGTGTGGATGTATTTTGGGGGTGAAAGAGTAAATGAATTTTATAGAAAATATTTCATGTTGGGAAGGGATTTAGAAGGCAGTTTTTAAAGAGTGAAGTGTCTAGAGAATCTGTCCTCTTCTTAATCTTCTCACCCAACCCTCACTGTCATTTGTTTATTATAATCTCTGACCCTCAACAGTGGAAATAGTCATCCAACCAGGTGTTACTCTAGAATCTTAGGGCAAAAGATGAGTCTCCCTCAGGAAGTATTGTGTAAGGAGCAAGTTGTAGTAAATGACCTTAGAGGTCAACCTATTTTTATGAAGTGTTGGATTTATTTTTACCTTTTACGTTTTCTAAATAAGATGAGTTTTGATAAAATGATGAAAATCAAGGAAAGAATGGACTTAGACATGGAATTTTATACAAAACTCGATCCATTGCAAAATAGATGAGTTCTGTAATGTTGTACCAGCTTGATTTGCTTTAAAACATACCAGAAAGATGAGATTATTTTTCCCTTTCCATGAATGGTATTTTTCTATTTTTTTTAATTGTGCCTAATGTATTGTCTTCATTGGAGAATTGCTTGTTTAGGTCTTCCGCCCATTTTTTAATTGGATCATTTGTTTTTATGTTATTGAGTTGTATAGTGAATTTACAATGTGTTAATTTCTGGTGTACAGCATAGTGATTCAGTTGTGTGTATATACACACACATATATATGTATTCCTTTTCATATTCTTTTTCATTAAAGGCTATTAAAAGATATTGAATATAGTTCCCTGTGCTATACAGTATAAACTTGTTGTTTATCTATTTTATATGTAGTAGTTAGTATCTGCAAATCCCAAACTCTCAATTTATTCCTCCCCACTCCCTTTCCCCTGTAACCATGAAATTGTTTTCTATGTCTGTTTCTGTTTTGTAAATAAGCTCATTTGTGTCATTATTTTATATTCCACATATAAATGATATCATATGGTATTTTTCTTTCTCTTTCTGGCTTACTTCAGTTAGTACAACAATCTCCAGGTTCATCCGTGTTGTTGCAAATGGCATTATTCCATTGTGTGTGTGTGTGTGTGTGTGTGTGTGTGTACAACTTCTTTATCCAGTCATCTATTGATGGATATTTAGATTGTTTTCATGTCTTGGCTATTGTAAATAGTGCTGCTATGAACATTGGGGTGCTTATATCTTTTTGAATTAGAGTTTCCTCTGGATATATGCCTAGGAATGGGATTGCTGGATCATGTGGTAAGTCTATTTTTAGTATTTTGAGGAATTTCCATACTGTTCTCCATAGTGGTTGCACCAAACTCCACTCCCACCAGCAGTGTAGGAGGGTTCTCTTTTCTTCACACCCTGTCCAGCATTTAGTGTTTGTGGACTTTTGAATGATGGCCATTCTGACTGGTGTAAAGTGGTACCTCATTGTAGTTTTGATTTGCATTTCTCTGACAATTAGCAATGTTGAGCATTTTTTCACGTGCATATTGGCCATTTGTATGTCTTCACTGGAGAATTGCTAATTTGGGTCTTCTGCCCATTTTTTGATTGGATTTTTTGTTCTTATGTTATTGAGTTGTATGAGCTATTTGTATATTCTGGAAATCAAGCTTTTGTCACTTGCATCATTTGCAAATATTTCTCCCATTCCATTGGTCATGTCATAAATGATACTTATTTACCTTTTCAACTTCCAAAAATGTTGCCTATCGTATCATTCAGTGTTTTGTCAAAGTTTCTTCAGTTCTTGTCACCCTTCCCAGAGCAGCCAGGGTAGCTTTCCTGCTCCCTAACTCACGTGATGTCTGTCTGAAGTTCTGTGCCCAGTGGAAAGGAGCTAGAGAAACAGAGACACACTACACCCATCACCAACTGAAAGCTTATTGGTTCCTGGGCTTAGGGTCTCAGAATCCTTCTTAACACAGATCTCTAGGAAGCTATCAACGGCTCAGATGAAACTTATTGGCCAACTCCAATCCAGTCAGTAGTTCTTATCTCTTCACCACTCCTTGTGTGTAATATTACTTTAATGGAAAAACAGGTCCAGAAATCCTTCAGTTATCTCCAAAGAGGTGGAGAGATTGCCGTTTGGCTATTCAAAGTGAAGCCTGGAGACCAACAGAACTAGCATCACCCGGTCACGTCTGAGAAATGCAGAATCCCAGGCCCCACCCCAAACCTAGTGCCTAATAATGTACATTTTCTCAAGACCCTCAGGTATTTTGGTATGCACATGATAGATCTAAAGGACAGTTTCTTGGGTTCATTCTCCCTCATATCTTCCTGTTTCCAAAATAGCTCCCTGCTTTAATCCACAAAATGAAGCGCATGTGAAGTAGAGAATTACTAAAAGTGCATTATTTCAATAGCTCATACCATTATCATGTTAGGCCAAAAAAAAATCTTTGATAGTAATTTGAAGGACACTTTCTCTATTTAAAAACAATTATTTACTCCTTAGAGCATTTCATCATTTTTCAAAGCAACTTCCCCTCCCTTCTCTCATTTGTTCCAAATGGTACCCCTACAATAATGCCAAATCCTGACAAAAATGAGAGCTAGGATAAAGTGATGTTTGGTACTCTCAGGCTCTTCTTCTGAGCTTCTGTCCACTGTTATCTTAAGATTTCCAGTACTATCAGGTTCTCTTCAGCTCTTCCATTAAACAAAATCTATTCTTGGGACAATACACAATGCCAACCATTTATATTTTATATACTTTCACAGATTCATTCTGATAATATATAGTCATATCTCTCATGATGAAAGAAAGACTTGATTTTCCATTGAAGGAATATTACAGAAGAGGAAAATGAAGAGATAAGAAGTACGGACCAGATCAGAGTTGGCCAATAAGTTTCACTTGAGCCATTGGTAGCTTTCTGGAGATCTGTGTTAAGAAGGATTCTGAGGCTGCATCTGGGTTCACCAGGAAAAAGGTTGTGATCCATTGATGATGTCTACCGTGGATATGGGGTAAAGCCATACATCAGTTACTAAGTTTCACGCCAACATTTACTAAATCTTTGCATGTCATGCCTTAGGCTGCTTGCGTGCCGTCTTGCTTAGCTATTGCTAAATAACAAATTATCCCAAATGTGATGGCTTAAAAGAATAATATTTACTATCTCACAGTTGCTGTGCATCAGTAGTCTTTGAGCAGCTCTCCTGGGTTCTCTGTCTCAGGGTTTCTCACAAGGACACAATAAAGGTATTGGCCAAAGCCACAGTCTTACTCAAAGTCTCCAATGGGGACAGATGCGCTGCCGAGCTCGCTCAGTAGCATTGAGTTCTTCGAGGACTCTTGCTCTGGGGTCTCGGTTTCTTACCAGGCGTCGTCCGGAGGCAGCCCTCAGTCCTTTGCCAGGTTGCCGCTCCCCAGGGCAAGTGTGCAATGAGGCTGAGAGAGGATATTAGCAAGAGGGGAGTGACGGTCTTCCGTCACCTAGGTGTGGAAGTGTTCTCTCATCACCTTTGCCTGTTATGCTCATTAGATGTAAGTCAAGGGGAGGGGATTCATAGGGTGTGACTTCTAAGAGGTGGGAATCATTTGGAGCCGTCTTACAAGCAGCCCGCCACCTGTGCTTTCTTCCGCTCCATCTTCACCATGACCTCTTAGGAAATTTTTTGTTGCCCATGTTTACAAGCGAAAAAGCAGGCCTAGAGAGGCAATCATTACTCAGGAAGGGACAGGGCTGGGGTTCTGACCCAGGTCTACCTGACTTTAAAGCTGCTGTTATTGTCACTGTTCCTTTTGCTATTTCTAGAATTACTTTATAGCGTGGTCTTCAAAATGTTTTGGCCGTGAACCCCTATTAGCAAAAACCTTCAGAATACACTGTTACTATATGCATGTGTCTTTATAAAGTGCACCTTAATTTGTAGTTAAACATGAGCTGAGCTCACTTCAAAAAGCGATGATGAATAGAAATTCTTTAATCCACACTTCAGTGGACTGTCTCGCCCTCCCCTGGGGTCTCTCCCACATCGGAGACCACAGAGTTAACACCCTTCCAGCTGTGGCATCGTGTGATCCGTGACTCCCTAGTGGACAGCAAGTGGGCTGACTGGGGATACAGCTGAAAGCTTCTGCTGCCCAACCACCTAAATCAGGGAGAAACTGGCTGTCGGCCTCCTTCTCCCCCTGTGAGGAGTGTAGGAGGAACACTGAATGAGGAGGGGTTTGGACAATTCCATCCTCTTGCTTTGTGTCATCAAGTCACTTAAGGATACTACAGGATTGGGGAAGCTTGCTCCCAGCCTCAGAGCTGGGGAGCTTCACTGGGGGAGAAAAGAAAAATGCCTTTAAATCTGCCTCCTAATCAGTCTTGAGGGATGGAGAAAAGTTCAGATACAGTTTCCAAGTAGAGCTCTATACTTTATAAAGACCTATTTATTATTGTCTAAAAATTTACTGTCTCTTTATTTTAAGTAAGGAATCCACACACATGGTAAAAAACACAATGCATTTTGGATATTTAGTGGCAGTTAAGCTCTCAGCAGAACCTGTCTTCAACCTCTCTGCTCCCTTCTCCTTAAGTAACTGCTTTATGTATATCCTCCCAGTGAAAGTCTGTATCCATTCAAATACAGAAGCAGATGCCCCTTATTTTTTTGCAACTCATATAGTACTGCACACTGATCGACACTACATGTTTTTCCACTTATTGTTTCTGGGAGATGGTGTTACATTAGTACATACAACACTTTATTCTTAATGGACACATAACACTTTGTAGTATGAATGCACCAAAATTTATGTTACCAGTCAGCCCCCTGCAGGGGGTACTTAGGTTGATGCCAATCTTGGCTCTTACAAACAAAGGTGCAATAAATAGATATATCCTTTGGAAAATTGTTTTGGAAAGCATTTGGCTTTTTAATGTTGGTGTCTAATAGCCTTTTCTTCCTGACCACTTAAGAACTGTGTGGTCACTGTTTGAGCCCGGGTGGGGAAGCAACACTGACTAACTGGGACCTATGACCACCTTCTGGACTCTTCCTACTTCATCCTCTGACAGTGCTCCCCTTGCTCCAGTACTTGACCCCTTACCTGAGGAAGCTCACAGTGCTGCTGAGACAGTAGTCCTGTGTGGAGTTCCTGGAAGGCTGGGGAAACTGAGGCTCCACCTGCCATCTCTGGATTTCCCAATGCAGCCCTGGAAACAAGTGTAAGAACTCTGCCATGGACTAGCTAACAGGATTAATCCAGTGCAGTGTGTGTGGCCTTGACCAGTGGCAGCACAGGGTGGTGGGAGGCTGCCAGCTTTCAGGTCAGTGTACTTGGACTGTGGGCGGTTGCCCAAATCAAGGTACTGCTGCTGGGTCACGACCTTCTTGGGCGAGCTTCCCAGGTACAACCTGAAACCTCCCCGCCCCTTCCCCTTCCCACATGGGGGACCAGGAGAGACGGAGGACAGAGGCAGGTCACTCCAGATTGGTAGGTGGCTGTTTAAATAAGCAGGGGAGCTTCCTGCTGCGGCTTGTCTTGGGCGGCCACATAGCATCCACCTGCTGAGTCTTGAAAGTGTATCCAGTTGAGCTCAGTCACATACACAGTCCAGATGATCTCAACACCACATTGCTCTCTCAAGCCTGCGTCCTTGGACAGCTTCTGTTGGGAGGAAGGCAAAAAGAATGCACGTTCTAAGGAAAAAGGAGGAGGTGACACCTTCTGATTGCCTGAGTCCAACTCCCAGGTCATACCTTTTTTGACGACCTCCCCTGGCAGACACTGTCACCAGAAAATGGGGAATTGGATGTGGCCAGGCACAAAGCATAGGTTTGTGGGTTGTTTCAGCAGACCCTTCATCAGCGACCCTTTATCACCATCCCTTCTGTAGCTCTGATCTTCTGTGCCTCTCTGGTCCTCTTTCCTCAGCCAGACCAGATGGCCTCTGCGTCACCCGTCGCAGGCTGTCCCCAGCTTTGTGACTGCCCACCGCATGCTGGGTTAGGAGGGAGACGTCATGCTCAGGCATCTGCCTTTATTTTGTTTGATCCCCACCTTGGCAGATCACCCAGACCCCACCAGCTGCGGAAATCTGCCCCTTCCTCTTGCCTTCCTGGCCAGCTGCGTGTGGGAATTAGCCACAGTTGCCCAGCTGAAACGCCTTCTGACAACGCATGTTTGCACTGATCTTCAAATCAGTATGCTAGCCAGGGTGACAGACGCACGCACTGAAGTCTCAGCCTCTGAGTCCTGACTGGGCACGATTTTTCACGTGTGGACATGTTGTTAGAAGCCCACAAATGAGTGGGCTGACTGTTTCGTTCCCTGCCACCACGTGTCATGGAGGAAAACTCCTTAATAAATAGCCGGGGCAGCTACATTTGAGTTCCTGTTTTATTTTGGGGTCTGCATGAGACTTGGAGCACTGTGATGGCGTGTATGGGACCTGGTTTGGGCGCCGCCTCCATCACTCAGCAGCTGTGTCACTCGGCACATTTCTTGACCGCTCTGAGCATCAGTTATACCATCTGTAAGAACAGACAGACGACACCAGTAACCACACTCTGCCTGCTGCTGATGTGGGTGACATGGTGATGGCCGCAGTCAAGAAAGGCAAAGCGGAGCTCGAAAAGAAGGTACGTCCAGCCATGGTAGTTTGACAATGAAAGTCATACAGGAGCAAAGATGGTGTGTTTCTTTATTTTGAAGATAAAGCAGGGGTCATAATAAACAATACAGGCGAGATGAAGGGTTCCTCCATCACAGGACCAGTTGCAAAGGAATGTGCAGACTTGTGGCCCAAGATTGCATCTAATGCTGGCAGCATTGCATGATTCTTCACTGTATTTGTAAAAAAAATTAAATAAAAATTATTTACCCCGCCTCCCAACAAAAGGGCTCTTGTAAAGCTCAAACTAGGCAGCACGGTACTTAGCCCAGTGCTAGGTGCATCGTAGGCACACAGCAACAGCTGGCTAATTTGTGTAGCTGTCCCTGCAAGATTGTTTCTCTTTATTTCGTAAATGTGCAAACCCAGAAGCAGAGAAGGTAAATAACTTTCCTGAAACCAAAAGTAGCAGAACTGGGTTTTAAACTTAGGTCCATCTGCCTCACTAACTCCTCAGATAGCTGTTGGGTGCTTTCTATGTTCCAAGCACTGGGGATAGAGCAGCAAGGGAGCAAGACCTGGTCCTCTCGGAGCTGACGGTCTAACAGGAGCCATGGGGCTCCTTCACACACCGTACTGCCTTTGTGAGGCTGCCCGAGGATGCTCTTGACTGTAAGTGTCATAGCTGATAGGTACCAGGTGCTGCAGGATGCTCATTTGCTCTCTTCAGTAGCCCTATGAGGTAGCTACTATTATCATCATCTTAAAGACTAGCAATCTGCGGCTCGCAGAAGGCAGAACACGTTGTCAAGGTCATGGAGCTAGAAGACAGTGGAGCTGGAATTTGAACCCAGGCAGCACACTAGCCTGGGTCATCATATTATTTCCAACAAGGCAAGGTGCCTTGTGCCTAGGATCAGAGCTGGGAATGAAAACAATGTCACTGTCACAGCCTATGTCTTACCACATGTAAGACGCGTCCCCTTTTCTGTGCCCTGAACTCCTGTAGTTACCCTGTGACGGTGAAAAGTACTAGAATTTTTCACATTCAGCCATGAAACAAAGAAATCGAGTGTAGTCTAATTAAAATCAGGCAGCAGGGCTTAAACCGACACCGCTCTCCTAAACTCTATTTAGTTGCATTTTCAAGGAGCCCTGCATCAAGAGAAAATCTCCGCTAGGTCAGCCAGTGGCCTGTGGAATTGGAGCTTGCCTTGGCTGGATGCAGACAGGCGTGGCCTGAGCAGACGTGGCCAGGGGCAGAGCCCCGGCGTCCGGCTGATAAACACGCCACAGCCTGCTGATTTCTGCAGAGCTGCTGAACATCACGGAGAGGGCTGTGCTCCAAGAAGTCTGACAAACTTCAGTTCTGCCTCCCTGATTTGGAGGATTCATCTGAGTCTCCACAGGCACCTGGTGGGTCCAGGGGGCCAGAGATGCCAGCAATAAGTAAAATGCCACCAGCATGACTTTCCCCCCTATTTGCTTGCTTTATTCATGGCTCACAGTGACCAGCCAGCAAGGGAGGGTCTGCACAACCTGAAGGCACCGTTAAGATTGTTGACAAGGAGTGGAAACAAGGCGGAGGAGAGAGGCTCCCTGCAGAAAACAAAGAGGCTTTACCCTTTGCAAACAGACAGTGTTTCACGGCTGGAGCCTGAGCTCGGGCTGCGTTACTTACAAAAGAGAACAGCCAGCCAAAACAGACACTAGATTTGTGTTCTCATTCGCAGCTTGGAATTAAGACATCTAAAGCAATGACTCCCTCCTAGGCCACCCCCGCACCTGCCTCCCGAGGTGGACGGTCATCTCAGGAGCACTTACAGAATGGCTCGAGGAGGCTGAGCAGGGTTGACGGAGCCAGACGTTGGCCAACGATGCCCTCCCTCCCTGAGGCCTTGCTGATCAGGGGTCTCATTTGAGCCTCACAGCCCCAAGGGAGGGGACAGGGTACTTTCACTTGTTTTTTTGCATGCACCAGCTCTGAACATCCAGACAGGTTATGCAGTCTGCCTAAAGTCACATAGCAATTTGATGGAAGAATTGGAACCAGAACTCTGATCTCCCTGCTCCTGGTGCTCACTTAGACCTCAGCTACACCCCCAGGGGAAACGTGGGGATGCAGGCAGGGCACTCTGCACAGCACTGCAACCTGGGAAGCCCTCAGTCCCGCCTAGCTGGTATTCAGTGGCCGGGACCTCTAGCTGCTCTTTCCGTGGGGCCAAAGTGAAGACCAGTGTCTCAGTGTGTACGTCCACCTGCTGGGGTTATGCTGACGAAGCTTCCAGGGACCACAGCAGAAGAAAACGTCCGTCTCAGTTAAAGCCCTTAAGAAAGCCTGCTGCATCTTTTTACCTGCAGAGGAAAACACTGAGTTTTATATGAATAAACAGGAGGAAATTTGTACCTCTGACGACCCACAAGCTAACAGGAGTCTTTGCAATGGCAAATGGCCCCAGAGACTTCAGACCCGCCATATTGGTTTTTTATAAAGTAGCTTTCGTTGTTGCTAATGGAAGTACCACGTTTTGACCTAGATGGATTCTGCAAAGCCCATCAAAGGAGCTGCGAGGTCAGGCTGCATGGGATGGGAGTGTTTGCCAGCCCATCTTGTGATTGCTCGCTCAAACAGAGAATGTCTCCGGCGCCCTGACACCCTCCCACTCAGAACTTGTCACTACACTGATGAACAATAAAGCCAGGTGGACAAGAGAGGAATAGGATGGGATTGGAAGCTGAGATCTGCCACTTTCTAGCTGTGTGACACTGGAAAAAACATTAACTACTCTGAGCCTGAAATTCCTCAACTATAAGATGGAGCTGCTAATGTAACCTAACAAATGGCACATAAGGTATAGAGCGGAATAAATGGGCCATCTCAGAAACTGTGGAAGCACTATTCTCATAGAGCTGGAAATGACTCCAGAAATCGACCTCCCCCAGAGGTTCCCAGATCTGCCTGAGCATCAACCTCAAGTGAGGTGCTTTCTAAAAATGTGAAAATGCACATGGCGAGGCCCCAGCATGTCTATCCTGTACAGCGTGCCTCTGTGCTCTAACTTCATAGACTTCCCTACTCCTCTGATATGCAATTACAGAGTCTGTCCAGGGCAAGAGTACAGCGTTTCCATGAGCAAAAACTATTTTTTCAAAATCGAAGGCTAGGGACTGTTGGTGTCGTTGTGTCATGTACACATACACGCCGTATGTGGAGAGCGCTGATGGCTACTCTAAAGCTTTATTGAGTTACATAGCCTTATATAGCAAACAAGAATAATAAGGGAAATGGTTAATAGGCAGCGTCTGGCTCAAGGTCAGAAGACTCTTTGTGTTTTGGTAAATCATGTTCGTGTTGGCACCAGCGAGCCTTACAGCTTATCAGGGCGGAATGTATGAGAAACAGCTGCTTAAGAATATTCTTGGACTCAGGCGGCTGTGCCTGTCTTAGGTTGCCCCCCTCTGGGGATCTTACCCGTCATTGGCTAGCCAGCCTTCTCACCTCTGAGTTTGCAGCTTTTTATAACTTGTTTACCATTCCAGCCCAAGGCTTGTTCCTTTGTTCCCACAGTCGGGGGGCTACAGGGACCAGGCTTCTATGTTTTTCGAAGCTTCTCAGGTGATTCTTAAGCAGTTGGACGACAGTAAATCCTTAGAATGATCTTAGGAGCCATTGACCTGAGCCCTGGAGAGGCCAAGAAACCTGAAGGTCATAGAACTTTGGAACTGAGGAGCCAGTTAGTAACGACACCCTCAGTTTTTCTGATTTCCATTCTAATGGCCTTCGCACCAAGTCAGTGCAACAAAATTAAGAAAAGAACAGGACGGTCTTTGTGGTTGATTGTCTCAAGTGTGGTCCATGAGGTCCTAGTCTCTGATGTGTTAGCAGTTGTTGAGAGCCATCAACTGATTTCTCCCTGAGGGTTCACTCTGGATTTCAGTCAGAAACACAGACCTAGGAGTATTTGAGCATCTGTCTGAGTGTTAAAGCGTCACTGACTTGCCCCAGGGAAGGCGGGTGTTTTAGGACACAGGGTCACAGACCAGCCATCAGAGCTCTATCCCGGGGACACCACTTCCAGGTGGCTTCCTGGATGATGGGCATTGTGCCCAGAAGGAAATGTGCCAGTCAGAAAAGCAAACCTGGCAGGCACACCTGTAGAGGATGGCATGTACTGCCCACGTAACCTGAGGATAATATTAAGACCTACTTTCCCCTGAGAGCCGATCATGTGCCAAGAAATGTGCCAAGTATTAGGATAACAGTTGAGCAGTCTTAGGAGGATAACAGTCTTGATTTTCCTTTATTGTTCTTATTTTTCATTTATCATCATTGTAAGGATGAGGATATGTAAGCTTGGGAGGTGGTGGGGAGCATAGGCCTGAGATGAGCCTAAAGGCATATAAAAAAGAAAGATGGGAGATCCCTGCCTTTACTAATGTCAGCAAAATTTGTTTTTGATGCCATAACTGTTCATAGTGACTTTTCCTTTAAATAACAGAATTTTTGTTGCTGTTGGTATTTCTCTAAACTCCAGTCCTTTCAGTTGTAAAATATGGCTTCAATGTGCCTGTTCCTAAGCTTGCAAAGATTAAATGATTTAATGCATGAAAAGCACTTAACACAGTGAACACATCATAATTATTCAATGACTGTTAGATATTGTTGCAGTTACTATCAGACTGCGGCTTTAGTTTTTAGAAGCGATAAAATTTACTCAAATCTAAGGGTAGAAAATAGAGTGGATTATTCAGCTGAGTGCATTTATATAATAATAATATATAATATATATTAATAATATATATAATATATAATATTATATATATATATAATATAATATATAATAATAATACTATTATTATTATTACATTTACATAATACGGCTACCATTTAGGGCTTTAGATACAGAATTAGTTTTTTTTTTAATTGCTGTGTTAGTATGTCCCCAGAAACGTAGCATAAAGCTGCACCCATTTATTCTGTCACAACTTCTCCAGGTTAGCGGCCAAGGCAAGGCATGGCTGGGTTCTCTCCTCAGGGTCTTCCAAGGCTGAAATCAAGGCATCAGCTGGGCTATGTTCCTTTCCATAGGTTCTGGGAAAGAAGCTACTTCCAACCTTACTCAGAGTGTTGGCCAAAGTCAGCTCCTCGCAGTTGTAGCCTGTGGTCTCCATTTCCTTGCTAGCTGTCAGAAATCCTGGAGGTCATCTGCCTTCCTTGCCATGTGCGACCCTTCTGTCCATCCATCTTCAAAGCCACAGAAGGAAAATCTCTCTCCCATCAAATCCCTCTCTCTCTTGTCAGGAAAAGTCCTGTCCCTTTGAGGGGCTCACCTTAGTAGTCTGACACCCAGGATAATCTGTCTTAAGGTCAACTGCTTTGGGACCTAAATTAGAACTGCCAGACCTTTTCCCCACAGTACCTAGACTAGCATTTGATGGAGTGAGACAAGGTGCGTGTAGACCTGGGACCATGAATCTCGGGAACCATCTTACAATTCTTCTTCCCATAGACAGATTTTCTCATCAAGTCTGGCTCCAACCAAAATAAAATGGAGCTACAAAATGATGAGCGTGACTTGCTTTTTATGTGCAGCTTGTAAAATACTTAAAAGATTTTCCTCATTGTTTTATAATCATAGCCCATACGTGAGACACCCTAGCCCCTTGGCTGGCACTTAGCAGGAATGAGGGTTAAAGATTCTAATGGTAATACATTATTGCCTTGCTATGAATGATCCCAAATATTCCTCAACACTGCCACTTAACCTTTTATGCGTGTTGGATCACCTGTAAAAGAAAGAGATGAGCATTTACCTCGCAGGGCTGATAGGAGAGTTGAAGGATCTGTTTCACATAAATGATTCTGCTGATGAATGGCTGCCATTTCTTGCAAGCTGCAGGCACTGCACAGACTTCCAGGGCCCTTGTGGTATCACGGAAGGTGTGTGGCTCCAGAGCTGAGGCCAGACCTACCATTCAATCCCAACCCTGACTCCTTGGGTGAAATTGTTAACTCCTCAGAGTCTCAGTAACTTCAGAGAGTGCTGATGAAAAGGATAGATTGTGGGTAATAATAAAGGATAGTTAATAGTCCACACATGGACCTAATCTACAGCATCCGTCCAGTGTGTACTGAGCAAGTCAATGTGGACGCCACAGTGGTAACTCTTTGCTTCTAAACCTGCATTCATTCAAGTACCTCCTTCATAATTTTTGCCCTAAACACCTGCCATCCATTTGTACCACCTGCAAGCCATACCTGTTCAATCGACTTTTTTTCTTATCTGTGAGATCATGGTCTTGATGTGCTTGTTTCATTTCTTCCTTAAGCTCATGTTAAAATAAATGCGTGACTGTTAAAACCGTGCTGAGTAAGGATGTGAAAAGCCCCTTCCAAATGAAAGACAGTGCCCCTTGAGGTCTCTGAGGACATAAACTGAGAGCTGCCCCAATTTTAAATACTCTAATTTTGTTTTTTGAGAGAGCACCTTGAAATTGAATTTATCCGATGTTTTAAACATGCCTAGGGAATAGAAACAAAATGAAAATATGCCAGGGACAAAACTCATACTCAGATCTTTCTAAAAGGCCCACATTTTTTCACATCCCAACCAAAAATGGGGCAACTCAGATGGAGGTGGGTGGGGAAAGAGAGTAAGAAGAAAATATAAAAATGCAGAGGAAAAGTGACTGGCAAATCGGCATCCAGAGAGAGGGAAAGAGAGCGCGAGTGAATGTTAGGAAAGCCGGGGGAAAGGATTTGATCAGTTCTTAAGCAATTATAAACCTTTCTTAAACCCCGTATTTGGGCTCCTACGGGACTTAAAATGCGGTTACCTCTTATCACTTCTCTTTGCACGTTATTTAGGTGATTGACAGCTCGTGAGGTTTCTTCTCTTAAGATGTTAGAACCCCTCTCAGAATCCACGTGATATGGCTGCCCACTAGGACAAAACTGTGAATGGTATAAACATGTTCATAATCAGGGCACTGGGACTTCCGGATCTGAAAATCAAGCTGGGATCCTTAACTCCAAGTCTGCCGCCTTGATCAAAAAAAAAAAGAAAAAAAGCGCGCTAATTATTTATGGTAACCAATGGAAAACGCTGTTGCCCAAGAGAATGAGATGGTGTCAGGTGCCTCTTTTTGACTTTCCACTCCTTGCTAAGTGGCTCTCAGGAGGTGAATTTCTTGTAGCCATTTGCTTCGACAACTCGAAGTAAATTTTCTGCTTTTGCCTCTTCCTGTCCCAAGAATCACCACGGGGCTGACTGCTCCGCCCCCAGGGAAGAGCACTTTCTGTCTCTGTTTTAATTAGGCCCTGACATCTGGTGTGGACTGCGAGTGCTTATTTGCACACCCGCGGGCTGTTGGCTGTAAAGGAGCCCGGCCTATCTGGAGATTACGCGTGCAGATGGAGACCGCCATCACTTAATTTAATAGAGCCATCGTGTGGGCCCTGCAGAATGTGCCACAGCTGTGAAACCTGGGCCCCCGTCTCAGTTCCAGGTACCCTGCACTGTCCCTTCTGCGTCGCACACTTCACCTCGTCTGTCGGTCTCCTTAACAGATGCAGTCAGTCAGGTGAGAAGCTTGGAACAGCGCAGTCTTGGAAACCTTTCGAGGGAGAGGAAAGAGAGGTGGGGCTCGAGGGGAGGAAGTGAACTTGTAAAGACAATGAAGTCTGCCAGAGGTTTAAAAGATGACCTTGCCCCCTCTGTGCTGGGCCCCACTCCCACCGCATCTACTGAGCCTCTGCCCGTCGACACGCTGTAGGAGGCGACACTGAGACGGAGGCAGAGGTGACAGGAGACGGTCAGAGGGGCCTCGTGGGCACCTGAGTTTCCGTGACTTTGAGGAGGATTCCTTCCTTTCTCACGTTGCGGTGCCTGCTCCAGACTGAGGCTTCTGTTTCATGGAGCCTCACCTGTAACATCTCTTTGATTCTCCACCGTATCCCTGATACGTGTCACAGCATCCAACATGGCATGTGTGCTCAATAAGCAATTGTGGGAAGAAAGAATGGATAATAGGCCAGCTGAGGCAGTACTGCTGGGCCACTGAGACCTGAGTGCATCCTTCTGGATGTTCTCAAAGCTCTGGGCCCAGCCTGGGTAACTTGATGGAAAATTCCACCAGTCGGTATGCTCACTGGCTATAAAAACATAGATGTTCTTAATTGGCCTACGTTGTTTCCTAACTATCTCTTACATGGGTGGTGGAATCCCAGCTAGCTTATGAACATATTTTTTATTTGCATTCTTTTTTATTGAAGTATAGTCAGCTTACAATGTGTCAATTTCTGGTGTACAGCATAATGTTTCAGTCATACATGTACATGCGTATATTCCTTTTCATATTCTTTTGCATTTAGGTTACCGCAAGATATTCAGTGTAGTTCTCTGTGCTATACAGTATAAGCCTGTTTATCTGTTTTATATATAGTAGTTAGTATCTGCAAATCTTGAACTCCCAATTTATCCCTCCAGCTAGCTTACAATTTAACAGAGGAGACAGGGCACTTGTAACTTAGTGACAAATGATACAAAACAGAGTAATGCCTAATGTGGTGGTACTGATTCATTGTTGGAGGAGCTCAGGGGAGAGACAACGTCTGTGGCCGAGGAGGATGAGGCAGACCTTGCTTTAGGACTTGAGTGTGAGTGTTCAGAGAAATAGTGGAAAGTCTTCCAGGTAAAGAGGCAAGGACGTATCAGACAATTAGCAGCATGGATTATGGACAAACCTGGCTTACATTTCCAGCATCGCCATTCTCCAGCCTAAAGAACCCAAGAAAGTAGCACAAGGGAATGAGACCTCTGAAGGTCAGGTTCACTAAGTGTGTTTATAGGAAGGTCTCCCCAAATCACCAAGGATACCAAGTTCACGTTTGTCCGTCCATGGTGGAAAAACGGTAACTCATTCATGCAATCATCCTATTCAGAAAGGTCAGGATGCTTCCACAGGTATCAGCATAGCATCATCTGGGAGTTAACTGCTTTATTAAGGTTTCAGAGTTTATGGGAAATAATCAAGGTTCTGATACTTTGGGGACCAGAGCAAATCAGGATAACCTGTTACTCTGGAGGTTTTCTGAGGATGATGGTCCCTGCCTGTCCCATATTAGAAGCAACGTGTCCGTTTTTGTTTCTACCAAAGTAGTAACTGTCATCCATTCCAGGGGTAGAGATACTCAATTCCAAATTAAGGATTTTGGAATCGGACTGACATGAATTTGAATCGCAGAATTACTAGTAAGTGGCTCTGTGAACTCAGACAAGTTACTTCATCTCTCAGAAGCACAGTTTCTTCATGTGTAAAACAAAGGGGCTAAAAAATACCTCTATTATTTCTTTTTAGGCATTTAAAAAATACATAAAAGCTCAACACAGTGCCTGACCCAGGAGTGAGTATTCAGTCAGAGAAAGCTGGTTTTCTGACATCGCTCAAAGCGGTGCTTCCTCGGGTCACCCGCAAACCTTAGGGGGAGCTATTCAATGGTAACAATATTGACCCAGAGAATCCTGGAGGGGCTGGAAGGTCTCGGGTTAGCTTGGACGATCCCCCCGACGCTGTGCGGGGGCAGGTGTCAAGTTCAGCTCTCCTGTACCTTATTCTGAGTGAATGTGTTTATGTGTGCGAAACAGAACCAGTGTTGCCTTCCAATCAATCTTCCGCAAAAGGAGAAAAGTGAAGAACCTTTAACACGTTTTCATAATGTTAAGAGTATTTAACTAAGGGATTATCATTTATTCTGAGAGCAAGTCCCTCCTAATGTTGTTACCAGAACAAAGCAGGTGGGGGTGAAAGTCGCTTGGGTTTTGGTCGGGGTTTTGGTTTTGACTTCACTGGGAGAGCGAATACTTGATAATCCTAGATCAGCTCCCCAAATTTCTTTGGAAATGTTATTGCATCAGCTAATCCAAAAAGATGGGAACTCTAACCTGGGAAGCGGAAAATCCTCATTTTGCTGACTGGGACATGAGCGATCACAGGACCTTTTATCCAGGGACAGTGTGTCTTTGGGTTTATACAGGCAGCAAGGATTCCTTGGGAAGGGGAAGTCTGTCCTGCTCCGTTGCTGATTGAATCAAGCCGCAGGCATACAGTTTAAAACCCAGTCACACCTCCTTTCGCTGAAGTACCAACACTGGTGTTCTAAGGGTTTGCAAAGTGCCTGTTAGCAGAAAGTGAGTGGAGGTGTTGGCCTATGTTCTGAGGGTAGCAGGTGCTTAGACTGCTCGATTTGCCTCGAATAAGAATGGAAGTCAATCTCTCTCTAATGTTTAGAATTTGGGAATTAGATCCTAAAACCATGCGTACTGTCTTCTGTTATCTAAGGATGCTTCTCTGAGAATACTTGTGGAAGTGGGGCAGCCTGGATCCGAGCCCCTCCGAGAGCGGGCTGGATGCTGCCTCTGTGGCCGTGGCTGTGGTAGTGATGTCCGTGGGAGCCCAGGGATGCCAGAATTCCTAGTGACAAGCAAATTTTAGGAAGAGCCAGAGCGATCGTGGCAGGCGTGTTACTGTATTCACACAGGAAACAGAATTAAGGAAATAGGTGGACTTCTGCTCTGGAGGAGGTACTTCTGAAGGGAAAACAGTGCCTTTGGTGAGGATGGAGGGTGAAGAGTGAAATGTTTGCGTGAGGACGGTGAATGGAGGTGGGAGAGCCCGCAGGAGAGAGCAGACGGATGGATGTTCCTTTGGGTGTAGCCCTGTTGACTGTTTACACATAGCCTGTTGCCACAGGTGAATACATAAACATACGCTCCGATGTTTGGAGAGTCTAAATTTAGAAAGACCTCAGACGTTCTTCCAAGCCTTACAAGGTTCAGTAAAACACAAGGAAAAGCTATGATCTTAAAAAAAGAAAAATTGGCTCTGTTTTATTTTCTTTTTGTATATTCAGTGCAAGATAATTCCAGACACACATCGTTCATGGGTGACAAAACTATTCTCTTATTATCAGGGTTAGAGCCTTGGAATAAGCTTTCATGCTCACCTGTGTTTCCTTCATGCTACAATTTAAAGACTAAGGTGTTATTCAGAACTGAATTGTCACCTCAGAAGAGGCTTTGAGAATATCCTAAGATAGATGGATCCACCAAACGGATACCAGCCAGGGCTTGCCTTGTCGTGAAGGCTGCAAAATATTTAATGGTGGCTGTGTCTAGAATTCTATGCAAAGTCACATAAGATGAACTCAGAGAAAATAATCAGAGCTTAAAGAGACCCTGAAAGGCAAGTCCAATATTCTTTTCCAGATACTTGAATTATAAGTTTTTATTGGTGAAAGGGATTCTAAAGATTAGTATGTAAATTATTATGGATTGGGTTGCTGATTGGATGGTTATTTTGCAGTCTGAGATTCTAAAAGACCCAGATCCAGCTCTACTAATCCTCTGACCACTTTATAGTATAGTAATTGCATTTCTCAATACAGCTGTGTGCAATGGCTGACAATGCAAGGGACGCAAAGTTCTACGTAACTGACGGAGTTGGGGGGCTGGAAAGCTCTGACCCGAAAGGCAGGCTGACTCACAGGGCTCGCTGAGGGCTAAGTTATTATTCTTACCTGGGCTGTCTCTGTCTGTCTCTGTGTCTCCCTGTCTGTCTCTCTTTCTCTCTCCTTCTCATCTAAATCTTGACCCAGTATTCCAAAACATACCAGTAGGAAAAGAGAAGTGACCAGGGCCCAAGAGAGGCCCATGTCCATCATCTACCTGGGGACATTGAATCAGAAGAAGAGAGGCTAGCAGTCTCTCCCCAGGGGCCAGGCCTGCCTACATCTGCCTGCCACACAGAAGCAGGAAGACAGAAGTGCGAGAAAGAGACCAAAGCTTGTCCAGGTCCAGTGGCCTTGACCACTCGTGAGCTCCATGTTGGTGTTCTGACCTGTCAGATAAGCATCTTCTCTTCCCTCACAGGAGTGCAGGGAAGAGAATAGACAGGGGCAAAAGCTTCCCGATGTAGGAAAGTATTTCTAGAGTGTGGGTGTTTCAACTTCTATAATAACATCAACAAGAGTACCACCATGGATTAAGTGTATGCTATGTGCTGGGTGCTGCACCATGGGCTTGATGGACATCATCTCATCCAGTCATTACAGAACCCTGTGGCATTGGCATAATTACACCCAGGTTACAGATGAGAAAACCGAGGTTTAGAAAGGTCAGGTTTGCCCACCTGCTTAGTATCTAAATGCCCGTGGTGATGTATAGCCCCCAGCAGTTGACATATTTTAGATAATTCGCTTTTACCACCACCTCCACCTCATGCAACTCAAGTCTCCCATTGGGGATTCTGATCATGGTTAGGGTCCCCTGGTACTGAAAGTGAGGTCTCCCTCCAGCCCCCTGCATTGAGTACCACTGGTACTCAGTTCTCAGTCTATAGCAGTGGTTCTCAGCCACGAGGATTTTACCCTCATAGACATTTGACAATGCCCGGAGACATTTTTGGCTGCCATACTTGGGAGGGAGATGCTACAAGCACTCCCTGTACAGTGCCAGGGTTGTTGCTAAACATTCTGTGGTATACAGGATAGTCCCCCACATCAAAGAATTATCCAGCCTAAAATGTCAGGAATGTGAGGTCAGGAGTGCTAAGAGAACCTGTTCTGTTGCCACACAAAGCAGACTGAGCTACTTTCTACATGAGCCATTAGGAGTGCGGGGAGAGCAGTAACATCACGTCAGCCCCGCCTCCCATTTGCCACCCTACCCTTAGCACACCGACTCTCCAGCCCTCAGTTGTCTACCTGCTTGTTCTTCACAGTCCCCTTTTCCAGGATCAAACACTAGCGAACGACAAAGCCAGCACTAGATCCAGATTACCTGCTTCCTGTTTCAGCTATCTGCCAATAATACCATGTCTGACCCTTCAATTCGTTCATTGGGAATAAGAGTGAGTAACACCATGTCTCTATTCTCACACAGTGTATACTCTCAATATGAGCATCACCCCAATATGTTCCCTGCCTGTGTAGAAATTATCCCCTCTGTTGTCATCTGATTTGGCCATGTCTACTTTTAAAGCTGATGAAAAAAAAGGTTCTAACAATCAAAGCCGTCAAGGAAACATGACTACTTTTATGTCAAACACAGGTCTGTACCTATAGATTCAAAGAGCAGAATAGAGAGTCTAGAAATGGACTTCCATACATAGTCGATTGATTTTGACAACAGTATCATGGCACTTCAGGGAAAAGGGTAATCTTTTCAACACGTGGTGCTGGGACAAATTGGACAGTCATGTGCAACAACAGCAAAAAAGATCCTTCTCCCTTACTTCACACCTTAAACAAAAACTCATAATTGATTATAAACCTAAATGTGAGACCTGAAATTACAAAACTTATAGAAAAAAATATAAGAGAAAATCTTAGTGACCTTGGGCTTGGCAAAGATTTCTTGAATATGACATAAAAGCATGAACAGTAAAAGAAGAAAATCAATAATTCAGATTTCATAAAATCTAAATAAAACTTTGCACTTCCAAAGACTTGGTTACAAAAATGAAAAAAAAGCATGCTATAGACTGGGAGAAGATATTCACATGATGTATATCCAAGACAGGACTGATATCTAAAAAATGTACAGAAGTCCTGTAACTTAAGAATAAGACCAAAAAAAAAACTATTTAAAAAAGGGGGAAAGATTTGAACTGACATTTCACCAAAAATTTACAGATGGTAAAAGATACATGAAAAGATGCACAACTTTAGTCATTAAGGAATTGCAATTTAAAACCACAATGAGATACCAATAAAACCCACTAGGATGGTTAAAAATTTAAAAGACGAATCATACCAAATATTGTCCAGAACGCAGAACAACTGGCACTCCCATGCACTGCTAGTACAAAACAGAGAAGTCCATTGCAAAACAGTCTAGCAGTGTCTCAAAAAAATTAAACATGCAACCACTATTTGACCCAACTATTCCTCTCTTAAGTATTTACCCAAGAGAAACATGTAATCACATGTGTAGACAAATGTTCAGGGCAGCTTTATTTATAATAGCCCCAAACTGGAAACAATCTAAATGTCCATCAGCAAGTAAATACATAAATTGTGGTATGTCCATGCAACAGAAAGGATCAAATTAGTGATATACACAAGATAGATGCCTATCAAAATAATTACGCGGAGTGAAAGAAGCCAGACACACAGCCCTACCACCACCAAAAAACAAAAAAGTATCCATCCTGTGTGATTCCATTCATATGAAATTCTAGATACTACAAATAACTTGTAAGACCAAAAGCAACTCAGTGCCTTCTTAGAGACAGAGGTGGTAAGGGGCAAAAGGAAACTTTGGGGGTGATGGATACATTCACCACCTTGTTTGCAATGATGCTTCAGGAATATATATTATGTAAAACTCATTTAATTGTACAGTTTAAACATACATAGCTTATTGTACGTAAAATCCCTTAAAATTGTAGAAAAATGAAATGAAACAAGTCTCAGGTCCATGTCCTTAAGCTCCCTTTTCCCATTTGAAGGGCTGCCGCCCAGTGGATAGCACCTGTTTCTGTCCCTGTAGTGCTAACTGCAGCAGCCACCAGACTGTCTGCTTCCTTTAGTGACAGCCCACTGAGGCCTCCTGGCCTGTCATCTCTGGGAAGGTTCTGTTGGGGCAGTCATTCAGTGGTCCGCCAGCCCGTCCACAAAAAACTGAAAATCAACACTTGCTTAGAAATTGCACATGGGTGACATCGGTGGCCTCATCTTGGGTAGTCTTCATCATTAGGTACAGACTGAGTTACACCAATCATCTGAGAGTCGAGGCATAGCTCGGAGGTCACACAAGACCCAGTCTGCTGAAACACGGTGTCTGAACACATCTTTCACTTCCACGGAAACTTCCAATACGTCATCCTGGAGTTTCATTTCATGTCTTTGTCTGTACCCCTGATTGCATGTCTTTGAAAGCGCCTGTGTTTTGACTTTTCAGCATTTCTTTCCTGACCAGAAAACTGTAAAACCCTGAACCACATAAAAACCATGATTCGTCGAAGTATTTCTTTTCCAGCATCCTTCTTCTTGGGTCCAGGTTAAACATGCGTTCAAGAGTTAGAGATTTACATGGATGGTGTTTGGGATAATGATGACGATGATGCTCTTTGTTAGATTTTTGTCATCATACCATCAAGTTTTGTCTGTGTCTGTCTGTATATAACAGAAAATGGCTGTAATTTATACTGTACATGAGAGGCTTCCTTCAGACTTACTACAAACTTTGTTTTGTTTTGTTTTTATTGAAGTACAGTTACAATGTGTCAACTTCTGATGTACAGCACCATGTCCCAGTCAAGCATATACATACATAGATTCGTTTTCATACCCTTTTTCATTGAAGGTTATTACAAGATATCAAATATAGTTCCCTGTGCTATAGGAATTATTTTTTATCTATTTTTATATAGAGAGGCTAACATTTGCAAATCTCAAATTCCCAAATTTATCCCTTCCCACCCCCTTGCCCCTCTTGTAACCATGAGTTTGTTTACTATGTCTGCAAGTCTGTTTCTGTTTTGTAGATGAGTTCATTAGTGGCCTCTTTTTATCTTTTTTTAGGTTCCACATGTGACTGATATCATATGGTATTTTTCTTTCTCTTTCTCGCTTACTTCACTTAGAATGATGATCTTCAGGTCCATCCATGTTGCTGCAGATGGCATTATTTTATTCTTTTTTATGGCTGAGTAGTATTCCATTATATCAATATACCACTATAACTTCTTAATCTCAGACTTATCACAAACTTTAGATTCTAATCGAAGCTCAAAGCCCATTTGTATAATTTCCTCATTCTGTGACTTTGAGCAAGTTTCTTAACATTTGTAAACTTCAGTATTCTCTTCTGTAAAGTGGAATGACTTGTAAGAGTTTAATAAGAGATTTTCTTTTAAGAACTTTATAAAGTAAGAAGCCATGGTATAGTCATTCAGGTCATGGGGTCTGAAGTCAGGCAGTCTACATTTCAATCCTGACCTCACCATTTACTTTGTAACACTCTGTGCCTCAGTCTCCTCATCTGTGAAAATGATGCCAATAAGACCACCCTTATAAGGCTGGTATGCGGGTTAAATTAGTTGATACATATGTATATATAATGTTTCAAACAGCATCAGCACAAGATGAGGACTCAATACATGTTAGCTGCCATCAATATCCTTCAGTTTTTGTTAAGATATGTGCCACATAATAGGTGTTGGATAAATGGTAGGCATCATTCATTTAAAACTCTCTGATTCTTTTGGTTTTCAAGACAACTTCTGTATCCTACAGCCATTCCTGAAGTGCTCCCAAGAAAACCTGAACATTTTTCAGATCACATTAAGGATGACATTTTCTTGTGTGTGTGTGTGTGTGTGTGTGTGTGTGTGTGTGTGTTGCTCAGCAAAGCAAATAGAATAATAACTAACGTGAGATTTTAATTATCATGTATGTCAGAGATGCTGCTTTGTAAATCAGACTTAATTAATTCTGAGTACTTGCTATTTCTTCAAGCCTCCTGCTCGCTCAGGAGCAAGCATGCTATTTTCTATGTAAACAGCAAGGGTGCTTCTAGAAAGGGTATTCAGCGCAAGCTGGGTGCTGTCTACACAAGAGCAATTTCAAGACTGAGAATTTAGACTTATGATTTTGAGTTCCACCGAATGTGTGTTTCCCAGAAAAGGGCCAGGTGTGTCTTCACTGTAATGTTGGAGTGCAGCCTCCTCCAGCAGCTCTCTTTGGCCTTAGCCTTCAGAAAGTGGTCCTAGCTTTTTCATTTTTGTCTTAACAGTCCTTTAAAGCACTCCTTCACACAATGGCTTCGGTAATTTATTTGGCTGTTCCGAGAAATGGTAATTTAGCTAAATGCATGGTCTTCAAACTCACAGTTATGTTTACTCACAACTAAATCTTGTATGGAATTAAAATGCATAAAGCAGAAAAGGAGAGGAACTGTGGAGTGTAGGCTGAGAAACAAAACCCCCTGCACACCCTGGTTCCCTACAGCTGCCCCTGAAGTGCCTCCAAGAAACCCCATGTGTTCTTCAAATCACTGTTTGAACATTCCTGTCCTAAGGTATATTTCTTCACTCAGTTTTCCAAGAAAGCTTCTTCATCATTGTATTCATGTATTTCATGAAAAGCTCGCAGTTCCTTTGATTTCCCTGGTTGTGCTCCTCTCCATTTCAATCATGTTGCCTTTAAGCTGCCTCCTTTCCAAAGTGAAAACTTTTAGATTTTTCAATAAATCAAAAAAAAAAACCCTCTTCTATCCCACTGTCATTCTTCTCATCATTGTAATGATTAAGAAAAGGGAGATAGAGTGAAGTTTTCAAGATCGTTTCATCTGGAAAGGGACAAGCAAAACTTTGGAATGATCAGAGTCCATAAAATCATCGTGGAGCTGGGAAGGAGGAAGATGGGTTTGTTCAGCAAGTTTCTCCCTAATGGATCCAAGCGGGCGGGGGTGGTGTTCCAGGCAGCCATTACCAATTAATTAATCAATCAGCTTCGGCATGTGATTTCTGTCAGTACTGATCAAGTCTGACCACCAGATTTCACATGCAAAAACAGAAGCCCATGGAGCAGACGATTTTCCCAGTGCCACACAGCTAATTAATGGTGAATATTCATGCCCTTTTGCTAACACAGTTCTGGATTCATTACATTGAATGTATAAGAATAATTCTTGAACCCTGTGTTCTTACCGGAGAGGTCCAAATATAGGGAACTAAGAGCATCTCCTAGCCTTCTTTCAACCCTAAAGTTGTTTCACAGTGTTTGAAAATTGATGTCACTAATGCCAGGTGGGCAAGACAGCATCTTGTAAACTTTAAGAGCACAGGCTTTGCCTGACCAGCTCCAACTAGGCTTCTATTCCTGCTCTGCTATTTACCTGCTGCATGATGTCCAGAGTGCAGTCTAACATCTTGGAACCTCAGCTTTCTCCTGCACAGAATAAATACCCACCTCACGGGGATGCTGTGGGGGGAAATCAGATTCTGTAGGGGAAAGTGCCTAGCACAGGGCCCATAACTTGGCAGATAAATACTTATTTACCTGTAAGAGTTTTCCTTTCTTCTCTTCCTTCTTCCCTTTTCTCTTCCTTTTTTTTTTAACATTTTTTATTGAGTTATAGTCATTTTACAACTTTGTGTCAAATTTCAGTGTAGAGCACAGTTTTCAGTTATACATGAACATGCATATATTCATTGTCACTTTTTTTTCACTGTGTCCTCTTCACTTCTCTTGGTATTTGATTCTGCAAGTTATTAACACTGTGACCTTGGACAAGGAGCCTCTTCTTTTTTTTTGCATTCTTTTTTAATTGAAGTATAGCTCATTACAGTGTGTTCATTTCTAATGTACAGCACAATGTTTCAGTCACACATACACATATATCCACTTTCATATTCTTTTTCATTATACGTTACTGCAAGATACAGAATACAGTTCCCTGTGCTCTGCAGTAGAGAATTGTTGTTTACCTATTTGACTGTAGTAGCTAGTATCTGCCAGCGTGGGTGGGACAGGATGAATTGGGAGCTGGTTCTTCATTTTTAAAACAAGGATCACATTAGCACTGACCAAACGGGCTTCCTGTGGGGAGTAAATGAGATCAGAGCAGCAACAGCAGGGAATTCAACTCACAATGTGAACATGGACCACGTACAGAGATTCTTCTAGAAGACTAACTAGCTTTCTTGCCCTTAAATGTCCAGCCTCAGAGGCTTGTTCTGTGAATATTTATGCTATGGCCATTGGCGGTTGAATGCAAAAGAGATGGCTTACTGTCAGAAGGCCCAGCTCTCTCTTGAGAGGGGTGCTCGGGTGGTGCATAGGGACAGTCACTGGCTTTCAAGTGAAGCCCTGAATTGCCATTGACCCTGGCATGAGCTTGCTCTGTGACCTTTGGTAGGGGAGGTAGCCTGTCTTGACATGAGGATGATCCACCACGCCCCCCTCATAACATTGGTAACTCGAGTGAGAAACAAACTGGGGAAATCTAAAGACTACGGAAGGAGTCATATTTTTCCTTTCTCCTGGGACGTAAAGCCAGGGGGACGTGCCCCCTGAAGTTTGAATTGGCTCTGGTTGATCTTTATTCCCTCGCCTGCACAAATGACTTTTTATATGAATCTCTTTTTTATTTCAAGGATTGGAAATGTGGCTGCCCTACTTAGAGTCAAAACTGTCAACGAGCAGCCGTCTTTAACTCCTACACATGTAGCCAATTAGAGGATGCACACTGATCCTGGGCCTCCAAGAATCTTCTGATCTTTACAGTAAAGACTTCACGTTCAGAGAGTCCCTGAGTTACTAGAGACAATGACCTAGTTCAGCCTAGACGAAAATGTGAAACACATCTCTCCTTGCATTTGTCCCCCACCAGAGATGGACACGCCACATGCATGTGTACACACACACACACACACACACGCTCCTTTCTCCTGACCCTTTGTGTCAAACAACCCAGAATTCCTCTTGCCAAGCCTTTCTGAGCCTCCAGAGTGACAACCAGGGGATGGCACCAGTGACAGTGTCAGTTCTGATGGATCATTTTCATCAGCAGCCAGGAGTTTCCAGAATGGAATGAAAACACCAGGTAATTGAGAATGAGTCCTTTGGGCTATTAGGTATCTAGCAGACAGAAAGATACATCCTCATCTTTTGCTAGTTATAGAAAAAGAGATATTTTTCCCCTACAAGGAAAGTGAAGGGACTAGACCAGTAACAGTTACCATGGCAACTCAGATCCACGAGGTGCTCAGTTCATCCTGTCACTATGGAAGACTGGAGGAAAACAAGAAAACAACACGAAGCTTCTCTCTGTTTTTTGTCAAATATTTTGAAGTGACATGTCATGGCATGAGCCCGAAACAACTTTTCCTGAGCAGAAAGGACAGGAGAATGTGAGAGAGAGAGATGAAGGAGGAGTGAAGAGCCTGGAGGACCCTGGGGACACGTTTGAGAGGAGCTTAGCTGTTGGCTGATGTGGTCAGTACCAACGTGGTCAGGGAACGAAAGCGATGAATATGCATTGAGCTCCCACCGCACGCCTGGTGCTGTGCTCAATAATGAGCAGTCTGTAACCTCTCAGAGCTCTCTGTCTGGAAGCGAAAGACAACTAAGCAAGCAATTAAAACATAAGAGGCAAATTCCTCCAGGACAGAAGGACAGGGGCGCTGGGAGTAGGTGGGTGGTGATGCAGACATGGGTATTTGTGGGCGGGGGGGTGGGAAGGGGATAGAACTCTGTGTGTGGTGGAGCTGCCACTCCCAGGCATTTCCTCTCCCATGTAGATAAGACAATGAATAAATAAACTCTCCGCTGCACCTTCACCATTTGTCAACCCTCTGTAGTAGCCTTGAGCACAGACCCCAAATATGGTTACGTCATTTACAACCCCTTGGGCAAGTAGCAGGGTCTCTCCTAGAGTAACGGAAAGAACATGCATTTGGATTCAGACTACCTAGATTCCGTGCTGACATTTACTAGGTGTTGTGGTCTTGGTTCAGTCATTTAACTTCTGTGAGTGTCTATT
Organism: Vicugna pacos; assembly: GCF_048564905.1. Classification (NCBI taxonomy): domain Eukaryota; kingdom Metazoa; phylum Chordata; class Mammalia; order Artiodactyla; family Camelidae; genus Vicugna; species Vicugna pacos. Next base: position 20,225,718 of record NC_133008.1, read on the forward strand.
TCCTCATCTGTAACAAGGATTATCCTTCTCAAATGTTCTTATAAGGATTAGAGATTATTTATGTAAGGGGCCAAGTTTAGAGCTGTAAGCAGTAGCTCAATTCTTTTATTTATAATCATTTACAGTAAAAAAAAAAAAAAATAAGAGGATATACTGCTCCAGACCCCGAGCCCACCTCCTCTCAAACTTTCTATCAATTACCAGGGCCGTATAAGGACTTCTCATTTGAAGGGAAGCATCGGTTTCAGTGGTAATGAAATCAGTTGACATCAGAGCCTTGGGAAAAATCCTGTCTCTGACTCTACCCCTGTGACTGCTCAGACATTCCAGCCAGCATCACTCCCGCTGGCGTCTAAAAGTCACTTCTGCATCTCGGAGCACCCCTGCAGGTGCCAGGTCCCCGGAGAGGAGGGCAGGATCTCCGCAGGCAGAGGGGCTCGGAGGCAGGAGAGCTAGAAAGATGTGTGTAGCTGGACCTCTGCTCCCCCATGCTGCTTCATACCCAGGTGTGTAAAGGGTGGATGAAGGGTATTTGGTTTTAACTGGGAAATGTTATCAATTGTCCTAGGCTCATTTGAAAATCCATTAGTATCAGGAAGTGGGCAGATTAAGCAATGAGGAAGAGAAAAGGAAAAAAGCTGTCAGCACCCCGCTTTGCAGGGACCGAGTGGCCTGTCTAAGCCTCACCAGCGAGGGCTGCGCTGAATGCTAAGAGGCTCCTCGAGTCGATTTTGAGATGCAGCAGAGGGAGAAGGAGGTGTCCGGGCCAATTCACACACAGTCCTCAGCAAGCCTGTTGTCCTCGCAGCTTCCAAAGGTGGTCCTGCCGTGCTGCACGCGATCGTGACAGGTGCCTGCAGCTGCTTCTGGCAGCCTGGCGACGGGGCCACCTAGTGGCCACCGTACCAATACCTGCACACAGTTACGCCCTGTGCCACCTCCCTATTCTCCAAGCTCGGAACCAGGCCCGGGGGCCTTTTCAACCTGGGAGACGTCAGTCAGGTTCCGAGTCCAGAGCGGCCCTGAGGTGGGCAGGGAGGAGGATGGAGATGTACCGGAGGATGGATGAGAGACGGGGAAGGGGAAGAGGAGGAGGACAAGGACAGGAGCAGGCTCCGAGAGGGCGCAGGAGATGAGAGGGATGTAAGACAGGGCTGCGCGTGAGTTTCCTAGTGCAGCCGTCTGGGGGCTTAAAGCAACAGAAATATACTCTCTCACACTTCCGGAGGCCAGAAATCTAAAATCAAAGTGCCTGCAGAGCCATACTCCCTCCAAAGCCCCTGGGGCAGGATCCTTCCTTGCCGCCTCCAGTTTCTGGTCACCCCAGGTGTTCCTTGGTTGTGTTCCTTCGTTGTTCCAGGTGTTCCTTGGTGGTAACTCCAGCCTCTACCTCTGACTTCATGTGGCCGTCTTCCTCTGGGTCTGTGTCTGTGTGTCTGCTCCTCTGTGAACAAGGACACATCATATTGGCATAGGGTCCACTCTAATTAGGTATGACAGCATCTTAACTTGATGACACTGCAAAGACCCCATTTCCAAATAAGGGCATATACACAGGTCCAGGTGGAAGTTAAGACTTCAACATATCTTTTGTAGGGAGACATAATTCAACCCATCAGAGGCTGTTCAGAGGGCTGCCGTCTGATTAATGTGGTCCAGTACTGCAGAGGACACTGGGAAGGCTGGGAGGGCACGAGTCGAGATTTCAGTCACCAGTAACATAACAGTTAAGTGACGTAATAAAATGAGTTAAGTAACATAATGGACTGCTGGGCAGGAAGATGGTCCCTCAGTCCAAGTCCTTGGGATGACAGTGAGCTGGGGTTCTCGCCCCAGATACGGGCAAAGACTGGTCAGCTCCAGTCGCCGTTGCCTTGTGGGATGGGGGCCCAGGGGGTCCAGACCTAACGAGGAGCCAAGAACCCAGATTTATGAGTGAAATCTCACAATTTTTTTTCAACTTTAGCAAATCATTTTTTTTCCCCTTGAAAATGTGGTACAGGCCAAGCTAATGCCATCTGCAAACTAGGAACAGTCCTGAGCAGCCAATGTGCCACCACTGGGAGAGCCTTAGGTTCAAGTCTCAGCCTTGCTTGGGCAATTTATCTCGCATCTCTGGACCACAGTTTGTTATGGGGCACGAGGCAGTTTCCATCCTCCCGCAGAGCATGGCGGTGAGTGACGGTGACTGTTTCGAGGTATAGGGTGCCAGACATATGCTGGAGGCACTTCCAGATTAGTTTTGTAAATAAGATCTACGCACTGGAAAACTGGAGTGACCTCACGCAGTTGTTCTGAGGATTATAACAGTGCATCAAATTAAAGCCACTAGAAAGTGCCTGCCCCAGCCTAGTGCTGAGTAATTCCTCTCCCCTTGCTCCCCCCTTTCAGAGACTTAGCAGCTATTTTCGTGGTTAAAGGCATGGATTCCAAATGCAGAGATGTGAGGGAGATATAACTGAGTTGCTGGGAAGGAGAGGCATACAGTGGAGACAGACAGAAATCTTCAAATCCCAGCTTTCGTGCTGTTGATGGTAAGAGCTCATTGTGCATATTCTGCATGCGAGGCCCTGTTCTAAGAGCTGCGTGGATTATTCGCAGTCCTTGTGCCGACCCTGTGAGGTAGATGCTATAATGACTTCTATTTCATTGGTGAGGAAACAGAAGCAAGAACTCCAGTTTCACATGAAATCTCCCAGTTCCTTTCAACCACAGTGGTTAAATCAAATATATTTCCAAACCTTATGCAGTGTAAACTAAGGCCATTGCAAGCTGAACCCAGCCCACGGGTAGCCACCTTGCAATCGTGGTCAGCAGCCTTGGATTCTAGTCCTAGCTCTGCCATTCTCTGTGTGACCTTGGGTAAGTTACTTACCCTCTCTGGGCCATGGTTGAAATGTTCAGTAACTTGCCAAGGTCGCAGAGCTTGTGAGTGGCAAAGCCCAGGATTTGAGCACAGGCAGTCCAGGGTCACTAAATGTAATCGCTGTAAATGTTAACAATTTTCAGTATGTATTTCTGATCCTCTTCTAAGACCCTCCACCAAGAAAGCTACCAGATCTAGTGGGACACAGGCTGCCAACCAATCTGCATTGGCTGGCATCACTAGTGAGAATGAAAGTGAATGAGTGAAGGATTGCAAAGGCTTCTTTCAATGGGAAGGGCAAAGAGGAGTCAGGAAGGCCCCTCCTGAGCGTTGCGTCATTTGACCTTCCTGCCTGATGACCTTTTTGTTTTTAACTTCAGTCACATGACAGTTTTCATTCCTGCTTCAAAATAAGAGGAATCTGGTTTTAATATTGGGCATCATTTAATCTTAAAAGCTCTTGATGTGAAAATGAAGCTGCCCAGTGGTTGTTTCAGAGTTATTTTTAGCAGAAAACCTTTTTTTGAAAAAAGTGAAACATAGAAGGCCAGCATATAAAATAGAATCAGCTGGTGCCCATAATGCACTTCTCCGGACTGACACTGACAGCGGTGCTGGTAGCAGCAGCGGCTAATCCTTGCCGAGAGCTTACCGTGTGCCAGGCGCTATTTCTCCCAAGACCTGACCCTTGGTAACTCACCTTAGCCTTACAGCAACTCGGTGAGGAAACTGAGGCCCAGAGATGTCAAGTAATTTGCTCAGGGTCACAGAGCTCAACCTGGGAGGCAGGCAGGCTGCCTCCCAGGCCCACAACCTTTCCCTTCCTCCCGCGTTGCTCTTTGTCCCGGTTCATACAGACGTGCCTGTGGGAGAAGCAGCTAACTGCAAATGAGAGCCACGGTGCTACAGAGCTATGCCTTCGCTGCTGTGGTTCAGAGTCACACTGAGGCCACAGTCTGACCTTCCTATCCAAAGGGACGTCCTCCGTGGGAAATGTCCCTCCTGATTGGCAGTTACCAGGCCTGTCATTGTACCTCGGGATTACTAGCTCATCTGTCTTGGAGGTACTTCCAAGGGTCTTTCAAGGAGATGGTCATGTCTGCCTCAAAGAGTAAATCAGAAGTCAGATTATCCCAAATTTGATGAAAGTCTGTCCAGAGTGGTTAGAAACAGACCCCAGTCCCCTGGATTTAGATAAATAAAAGTGGAACAGCACCGATCCCAGGGAGGTGGGGGCCAGCAGCCGCCCCAGAGGCCTCTTCTGGGGACCTTGGCCCTGGGAACCCATTGGAAAGCCACTGGCAGGAAGAAACATACTCTTCAGCTCTCTGGTTTGTCTGGCACCAACCAGAAGGTATTTAATTTGTATGATGAGGCCAGGGCTGATGGTACAGTTAGTGACAACTAAAACTCTCTCGAGCTTTATTCTCTTTACACTTTACTGAGAAAGGGTAACTTTTAAATAGAACATGAAACTTAGATATTAAGCTTCTAAAGAGTTGAACCAGGACAGATTCCTCAACCTTGGCCCTATTGGCGTTGGTGACTGGATGACTCTTGGTTTTGGGAGCTGCCCTACGTGATGATGAGACATATTTCTGGCCTCTGCCCACTCCAGGCCACTAGCATGACCTGACCCTCCCCAGCGTGTGACCATCAAAAATACCTCCACACGTTGCCAACCATCCCCAGGAGGACAAAGTCAACCCCAGTGGGAACGCTGTATTAGGTGATTTCACAGGTGCCATTTAGCTATCGTCCTATGAAATTTGAGATACGTTTTAAATGAGAAGTTTAGCTCCGTGTGTTTTTCCAACTGCTAAACTTGCCCTTTGTCTGGATGTCCTGGTTTGTAAGGTTGAGGCCAGCATCATAGTGGTTTGCCGTCACTCCAGCTGCTCCTGGCTACCTGACCTCGAGTCGGTTACTAAAAACATATACCTTAATAGTCCTGGGCACTGACCTCTCTCACCCTCTCCTGTTTCTTCCAACTGCTGTCTCTCATCACACCTCCTCTCCCCTCAAACGTGAAACTGGAGGACAAATGAAAACACACGCCAAGTGTCTCGGCTGCGGCAGTGTAACTCACCCAGGCAGGCTTCCTCGTGTCAAGCGGCACCATTTCTTTTCTACTTTGTATTTTTTAATTGTTTTTTTTTTCTTATCAGTGTTGTCTAGTAATTGCTACTTAATTAGTTAAGAGTTTAAGTCACACCCTGTATGCAGGCATGTGTGAACCCCATAATCAGACCATAGCCTAGGTTTGACTCCCAGCTCATCCATCCATCCACTAGTTTCCAGAGAGTGGAAATCAATTCCTGAAACACTTGGCTGCAGTTTTAGTGTCTACAAAATGGGGACAGTAAAAGTGCCAACCCCACGTGGTCCCGGGGGTTGTGAGACTTTAATACAATACATAAGCGAAGTGTTCAGCAAAATGCTGTGCACCTAGCAAGCATCCGATACATGCTCTTACACTATCCTCATCACCATTATAGTTATTCTTAATTATCACTCCATTCCCTTTCCTCCTATTTCAGCTAGAAGCATCCGGAGGAAATGGCTTCAGGAAATGGCAGGCAGGAGATTGCTTTAGGAACTTTTGAAGAAATCAACATTTTTTTATAAGCAGTGAAAACTTATCCTCTCGTACCTTCTTCCCACTCTGAGTCCACCGGCTGAGATGGCTGCAGGATACCCACAGGGAACTCGGCCAGCACCAGAAACCAGGGATTCCCAAAGACCTCCCCCAAAGTCCCCCAAATCACTCTTCCTTCTTTCTCTTCTTAGGCACCTACCTACCTGGGTCCTCCCTCACTCCCCTAACCTTTCCTTTCCCAAGAGTAGCTCCTGCCGTCGTTTGAAGGGGCTACACTCGAGGCAGAATGACAGGAGAGAAAAGATCTTGTTTCCTTGGTGATATTTTTTTGCTCAGCAGGTAAGAAGCAAAGACTTGTAAGAAAGAAGTGACTCAGATGCAGCCCAAGTGGCCCTTGTCCCTTCCTCACCGCTCGGTGTTAACTCCTTGCTGCCTGTGTGAGCAGCGGGAAGAAGACAGCCCTCTGGCATTTAAGGGTTCAAAGGACTTTCCTACCCATTTTTTTTTTAATCAACAAAAATTTGAGTGTTTATCATGAGGTCTTCTTTCTTCTGAGCAGGTGACCAGCAGAGAGGGGTCTGGGTAGTGGGGTTTTTTGTATGTACGTAGTACACTGTAGAGCACCATGCTTACACCCTCCGTCTGGAACTGTACAGACCTGGATTTGAATCCCAGCTTGGCTGTTTCCTAACTGAGAGGGAAGGGCTGTCACCTCACACATTTCAGGACACTCTCCTGTCCATTAGCACAGATGGTCCCCGTGCTAGCTAACTCTTGGGAGACCAGGAGGAGATACCATTAAACCCATCAAACCCAGAGTCAGACTCAGGTTGCCAGTTGCTCAAGATTACCCATCAGTTTGTCTTGGACTGGACAAGAAGTCTGGCAAGTTGGTTGACCTGTTTGAGCTTCGGTTTTTATATCTGTTTTTCTTCTGCACAGGGCAGTTCTTATGATTCAGTTTGTGACCAATGCTTGGAACATAGTTAGCTCAAAACCTAGCATCTTATAAGAACTCAATGAATAGTTGTAAAAATGATGGCTGTTTAGATGAAGATCTATGCAGAGCAGCAAATGAAAAGAGCCCTACACTAGCAGTTAGGAGACCCGGCCTGTCTCAGTCCCCAGATCTGTCCCTAAATGTTAAGTTACCTTGAGCGACTGTCTCAATCTCTGCAACATAGTTTCCTTTCAGGCTAAACTGGAGTTGATATTATCTGCCTCTAATTGCTCAGAAAGATGCTGAAAGGCTCAACTGAGCTTCAGGGAAGAAAGGGTCCTTGAAAAATGTAAAGTGCAGAACAGATGTCATTACTACTAATTTGCTCACTCTTGGCTTGCTGCTGCTTGTTGCATTTGACCCTGGTGATGGCAGTTGACAGGCTCACCACCCACAGGCTCTTCTAGCATATTCCTAGGCAAGGAGAGACTGCCAGAAACCACGGCTGAAGGCAGCTCGCGGCTGAATCAGGATTAGGATCCACGCCTCTGACCTCAGTCTAGTTTCCTTCCCACTCGTGGAATGGGAGGGCTCTTACAGGGACTGCGCCCAGCCTCCCCCGGACCCGCTAGGGACGCAGGATATGTTGACTAATGGCATTCACAGGGTGAGAGGCATTAGATGATTCCGTGTAGCCATTCTGTTTGCTAAATTTACAGAAGCGTTTCTGCAGAGCTATTTGTCTCTCCACCTTTTTCTAGCTCTTCAGGGTAAGAGTGTTCAGCCGCTGACAGCTGGTGATGCGCCAACCCGGCGAACAGTTCATAATGCGTGACTGCTTCCAGAAGAGCCGTTTGTACGAGCCTGGGAGAGGGCTTGGTCCACTAACGGAGGCAGCAGGGGCTGCCTGCAAAATAAACGTGCAACTTCTTAAAGCTCAATATTGTACATTGAATAGCTCCCTCATGGAGGCTGGGGCGAGGGCAGTGAGGATTGAGGAGGGCGTTTCTGTTCCGTGAGTTTATAAAGTCCCATGGAGATGGGAGCCGAGTCAGTTAGAGAGCTGTCAAGGGATGGGGACCTCTTGAAGCAGACCAGTGACATGTTGGGGATGGAGGTCAGGCAAAGGTCTAAAGACCTTCACCACTGTTACTGCTCCCGTAGAACTCAGCTGGGAAAACATAAATAGTGCAGGAACTCTTGATATTCCAGCGCTTCCTGTACTTGGCAGTTGCTGAAGTCATTGAGTCACTCGAGGACAGGCGGTGCCAAGGTATCATTGCCTAATTCAGCGTCTGTCTTGGGTTGAGGCCACAGGTCATACTGTAATGATTACACAAGTGAAGAAAAATCAATCTAGTACGAGGATCGTTTGATATTAGGGGAAAAAAGGAAAAAAAGCCCAGAGGTGAACCCAGTAGCCCTTCGGGTATTTGAAAGAACTCTCAAGGAAAAGATGACAGTTTTTTTCTCCATGGTTCCCGAGAGCAGAGCCAAAGCCAATAAGCAGAGGTCATGGCGAGATGACCCACTTTGAAGGCAGGGGTGAAATCTGGACCCGCTCATCTTTGCTACAATTTCAAAGGCTCTTGCCTGTCTTACCTGTCAGAGTTTTTTCCCCCCAGCTTTATTGGGGTGTAATTTGAACATAACAAAACTTATCCAGTTTAGCTGTACAGTCTGAGTTTTAATAATTGCATATAGTTTTGTATCCTTTACCACCATGAAGACATAGAACATTTCTGCACCACCAAAAGTTCCCTTGTACCCAGGCTCCTCTGCAGCCAGTCCCTTCCTCCTAACCTTGGTCATTGGAAACCACTGATCAGCTTTTTGTCGCTATGGTGTTCCCTTTTTTGAAATTGCATATAAATGGAATCAGACAATATGGAGCAGTCTTTTGTGTTTGACTTCTTTTACTCAGCATTTTTTTGAGATGCCATCATCTTTTTATGGTTATCAGTCCACAGTGTCAATAGATGACAACTTTCTGTCTATTCACCTGTTGTGACAGACATTTCAGTGGTTTCCAATTTTTGACTCTTACGAATAATGTTACTATACATTCAAGTCTTTGAATGAACACATGTTTTCTTTTCTGCTGGGTGAGTGCCAGAAGTGGGATTGTAGGATTTTATGGTAAATGTCTGTTTACCTTTACAAGGAACTGCCTAACTGGTTTTTAAGCCACCTGGCCACTTTTGCACTGGTATTGGCACTTTATGAGAGTCTCCATTATTCCAAATTCTTCCCAACATTTGCTATTCTCATTCTTTTTAATTTTAGCCAACTTAATATATGTGTGTAAATGGTTTTAATTTGCATTTCTCTGATACCTAATGGTGTCAAACATGTTTACTTGTGCTTATTGGCCATTCATTTTATCTTCTTTTCTGAAGTGTCTGTTCATACACTTTGTCCACTTTCTAAATTAGGTTGCTTCTCTTATTGTAACTGAGTTTTAAATCCTCATTTACAGAAAGAGTTCTTTATATATTCTTGATACACCCCTTTGCTAGATATAAGTTGTACAAATATTTCCTATAATAGTATGGCTTGCCTTTTGGTTTTCTCTGAATGTGTTTTTTTAAAACACAAAAGATGTTACTCTGGCTGTTAATCTAGTTTATGAATAAATTTCTTTTATAGTTGGTGCTTTTGGAGTCCTAAGAAAATTTACCTAGCCCAGGATCGCAAAGATCATGTCCTACGTTCTCTTGGGGGATTTTGTCACTGTTGTTTTAGCTCTTACAGTTTGGTCTATGATCCATTTCAAATTAATTTTCATGTATAGTGTAAAGTGGTAGTCAAGGTTTATTCTTTTTCCACATGGATATCCAACGATTCTAGCACCAGTGGTCAGAGAGACTATGCTTTCCCCATCGCATGACCTTGGCGTCTTCATCAAAATCAATTGACTGCATACGGGTCTGTTTCTAGGTTTTCTGTCCTGTTCTTTATCTGTCTCTATGTACGCCAATACTACACTGTCTTAATTGTATTATATAGTTACATTCACAGAAAATCTTGAAATCAGGCAGCATAGGTCCTTCAAACTTGATCTTTTTCAAGATCGTTTTGGTTATTCCGGGCCTTTTGCACTTTCAGAGAAATTATTAAATTAACTTGAAGAAATTAACAGTTTCTTCAAAAAAAAAGTCTGGTTCTGATTTTGGTTGAATTGACTCTATACATCAACTTGGGGAGAATTCCATCCTGACAATATTAAGTGTTCCAATCCATGAACATTGTATAGCTCTTCATTAATTTAGATATTCTTTAATTTCTCTCAGCAATGGTACCAGTGTATAAGTCTTTCATTATGTTTTTTCTTAGTATTTTATGGCATTAGAAATAGGTTTGTAAATTTATTTTTCAGTTGTTCATTGATAATACACAGAAATACAATTAACTTTTGCATGTTAATTGCATATATATATATGATGCATATATATATATGATCATATTATATGCAAATAAAGACATTTTTATATCTTGCTTTTAAATCTCAGTGGCTTTTAATTATTTTTCTTGCTTTATTGAACTCCCTAGCTAATACAGTATTGAATAAAACTTGTGAGAATGGATATCCTTGCCTTGTTTCTGATCTTAGGGGGAAGTTTCAGACTTCTACTGTTGAGTATAATATTAGTAGTAAAGTTTGTATGGATGTCTTTATTGGGTTGAGGATCTCATCTCTTCCTAGTTTGCTGAGAGTTCTTATCATAAACATAAGCTGAATTTCATCAAGTATTTTTTCTGTGTCTACTGAAATTATCCTGTGGGTTTTCTCATTTGTTCAATTAATATGGTGAGTCAAATTGATTTTGTATGTTAAATCTAAACTTGACCTCCTGGAATAAATCCTGATTGGTTGTAATACACTGCCCTTTTTATATATTACTGGATTTTATTTGCTAATATTTTGTAAAGGATTTTTAACTTATGTTCATGAAGAATATTGGTATGTAGCTTCCTTTTCTTGTGCTGTCCTTGCCTGGTAATACTGGACTTAGAAAATGATTTGAAAAGAGTCCCCGTGTCTTCTCTTTCCTAAAGGAGTTTGTGTCAGATTGGTCTTATTTTTCCTTAAATGTTAGATAGACTCCACCTGTGCACCTTCCTGTGCCTTGTTCTTCTTTGAAGGAGATGTTTACTTTAATTCAAATTTTAATTGATGTAGGATTATTCATTTTTTCCTGTTCCTTCTTGTGTCCATTTTGATTATTTATGCCTTTCAAAGGATTTGTCCATTTTAGTTGTCAAAATTTATTCATCATAAAGTTCACAATATTTCCTTATTATGCTTCCATGTATGTAAGATGTGTAGTGCTTAGTGATACTGATATTTTGTATATCTTTTCCTCTTGAGCAATCAAATCAAGTATAGCAATTTTATTGATCTTTTGGTTTCATTTATTTATTTTTGCTGTTTTGTGTCCAATTTTATTTTATTGCCTTCTATGCTTATCTTTATTGTCTTCTTCTTTCTATTATGTTGAGTTTAATTTGGTCTTTTTCTAATTTTTTGAGGTAGAAACCTAGGTCCTTGATTTTTAGGTCTGTTTTCTTTTTTTAATATCAGCATTGAATGCAATAAATACCTCCAGAAGGTAGAAACCTAAATCTTTGGGGTTTTTTAGATTTTTTTTTCTTTTTTAATGTAAGCATTGAATGCTATAAATATCTCCTTAAGCACTCATTTAGCTGAATCTCACAGATTTTGATGTTTTACTTTAATTATCATTTAGTTTGAAATATTTTTTACTTCTTTTTTGATTTCTTCTTTAGCCCACAAACTATTTAGAAGCACATTGTTTAATTTCCAAATACTTGAGACTTCGCTGAACACCTTATTCCTACTGCTCTGTAATGTAATTCCATTGTGGTCAGAGAACGTACTCTGTATGATTTTAGACTTTGAAGACTTACTGAGATTTATTTTACAGCCTAACATATTCTGGTGAACACGTGCCCTTGAAAAGAATGTGTATGCTAGCAAATGTTAGGTGTAGTTCTATAAATGTCAGTCAGATAAACTTGATTGATAATAGTGTTCAGATCTTCTATGTCTTTACTGATTTTTTTGTCTATTTCTACCAGTTGCTGAAAGAAAGCTATTAAATCTCCAACTGTAATTGTGGAATTGTGTATGTTTCTTTTATGTGATTATTTGCTTCTCAAGGTCTGTTTCATACAAACACACACACATGATTGTCATGTTTTCCTAATGCAGTGATCTTCTCAACCTTATGAAATTTCTCTCCTGATCTTTGTCTTGAAATCTCTTTTTCCCTTCATATTAATACAGCTACTCCAGGGTTTTTCCTTCTTACCATTTGTGTAGTATATCTTTTCCCATCCATTTACTTTCAGACTATTTGTGTATTTTTATCTCATTTTAAATTTTATTTTTGTTTATTTTTAATTCATTGATTTTTACCCATTCTGACAAATTCTGCATTTTAATTAGAGTGTTCAATTCCTTAATATTTAATGTAATTTTTATATGGCTGTGTTTTAGTGTACTGTTTTGTTATTTATATTCAACTTGCCTCATCTGGTTTGATTTTGCTGTTGTTCTGTTTCTGAAAATTTGGGGATTATTTTAATACTGTTTAAAATTTCATTTTATTTCTTCTCTCTCTCATTTTATTTTTTTTTTTTAGCTACACTTTTTCAGCTTTTTTTTGTGGTTTTTCTAGGTCTTAAAAAATACAAATCCTTAACTTTTAGTGGTCTACCTAGAGTTAATGTGTATCGCTTCACATAAAATGTAAAAGCTTTGAAATCATGTAATTCTATTTATTCTCCTATTTCCATCTTTATGCTATTGTTATATTTACTACATCTACTTATGTAAAAATCTCAGAAGGCAATGCTGTTGTGTTTTCTTTACAGAGGCACATGTGTTATAAACAAATTAAGAAGAAAGAGGCAAAAAATAGTCTTTTTCACATTTACACAGATATTTACCACTTCTGACACTTTTTATTCCTTTCTGGGGATTTGAGTTTCCATCTGGTATCATTTTGCTTTAGCCTGAAGAAGTTCCTTTAGTGTTTCTTATAGTGCAGATCTGGTAGCAACAAATCCTCATAGTCTTCTTTTATCTGAAAATGCCTGTTTGCCTTTATTCTTGAAGAATTATTTTTGCTGCTTATATAATTCTGTTGACTTTTTTTAAACTCTCTAAAGATGTTTCGAACTATTCTGGCCTTTAATCATATCACCAGTCCTTTGTATATAGTGTGTCATTTTTCTCTGATTTCTCTCAAGATTTGCTCTCTTCCTTGGCTTTTCATAGTCACTGACACATGTATGTGCTTATGGCCTTTTTCATATTTATTCTGCTTGTTGTCTGTTGAACATCTTGAATCCATAAATATATGACTTTTTATTAGATTCAGAAAGTTTTGGGCCACTATTTCTTTACATATTTTTATGCCCTATTCTCTCTTTTTTGTCCTTCTGGGATTCAATAACAATAACCCTTGAGGCTCTGCTCATCTTCCCTCTGTTCTTCACATTGGATAATTTCTACTGATTCTTCTTAAAGTTCGCTTTTTCCTCGATCATTTCCATTTTTCATCTAAGTCTTTTCAGTGAATATTCTATTGCAGATATTTTATTTTTGGTTATAGAATATTAACTTGGTGCATTTTCATTGTTCCCATAGCTGTGCTGAGATTTTTAATCTTTTTACTCATTGCAAACATGTTTTCTTTTATATCATTAAACATGGTTATAATAAATCTTTTAAATTTCATGTGTGCTAATTCTAAAATCCTGGTCACCTTGTGCTTCATCTTAGTCAATGGTCTCTTCCTTTGAGAATTGGTCACATTTTCCTGGGTCAGATATGTTGAATATCCTGGACATTGTGAATGTTAAGCATGGAGACTGTGGATCCCATATCTTTCTACAAGATGTAGCTTCTTTTCTTTTAACAGGAATTTAACTCAGTTAGAATTGGACGACAAACTCCTCTTCCTGGGAATCAGCTTCCATCTCAATTCAAATCTTTTTGTTTGTTTTCAGTTGATCTTCTTGGATCTGTTGCATGCATGTACACTTTAGGGGTCAGCCAGAGATGTGGAAAGACAGAACTTAAGGATTCCCTCTCTGGCTCTTTCCCTTCTAGAATTATTCCCCCTTCTTTCTACAGTGAGTATAGTTTCCCCAGACTTAGACCTCTGGTTACCAATGCCACAAAAACAGACTTTTTTCCCACCAGCACTTCCACCAACTGCTCTTCACCAATTATGCTGGTCTCTCCACAACACTTCCTCCACTTCTGCACCTTGTCTTTTCAGTGTTAGAATTATCTCCATTGATAGGGAAGCTTGTTAACACATAAAGTTTCGTGTTGGGCTCTACTCAAGTTAGGTTTGGCTGCACTCCATTCCTTAAGTACTCCTTTGTCATTTACACCTTTCTCTTTCTTTGTTTTTGATCTGCTCCTCATTTTGTGTGTCTTCTTTAGTGCTTCTTTGGTTATCCAGCTCCTCCCATCTAAATTCTAACTCAGGTCCCATCATGAACCCCTCATTCATTCTATTCCAAGATAACATTGTCTCCTTTAAGTAAGATTTTCCTAGAGTTTCAGTGGTTACACCAAATGTAGTGTCTTGGATTATTATTTATCTTTTGAAGTAAAGGTGTGTTTTTGCTCACAGTTGACTTAAACTCCATGGTCACGAGAAATATGTCTTATCAATTATTTTTTGTCCCCCACAATAATTAAAGGCAGACAGATCAAGATTAGATCTAGATTCTGCTACGTATTTACTGTATATTTCTAATAATTTACTTAGCTCTGTAAATTCACTATCCTAATCTTTTAAATAGACTTAATACCTGACTATTTTAGGGCTATTTTAGGATACATAGAATTATTTCCCTAGCACACTCTCCGATCCTTTTTTTTTTTTTTGAGTGTTTTATACCTTCTTTTTCTTCAAACTCCCAACACCTTATGCCACTTCTTCACTTTCAGTCAATGAATTTTTGCTTCTAATTTCACTGAGAAAACTGTGAAATCGGTAGCAGTCAGGAGGAGACTTCCACACGTTTCCACCAACTAGTCTGCCTCCCTTCCTACACCTGTGCTCATTTTCTCTGTTTTTCTTCTTCGTAAAGGTCAACGCCCCTATGGAAGGCAATTCCTTCACTTGTGTACTTGATGTCATTCCTTGTTTTTCTTCTCAAGGACACTCTCTGCAATTCCTCCCTCCCTCTCTCCTAGGTCATCAGTTTTCCACCTCTGCTCAGTCATCCCCATCAACAAGCAAACATGCTGCCACAACTCCCCCCTCCTTCTTAAAACAAAATAAACTTCTCTTGATCTTACATACTTTCCATTGTCCTACTCTCTGTTCATAATTCTCAAAACTTGTCGGAACTCACTCTCTCCCTTTCCTTGGCCCCCAGTTTCTGCTAGATCAATATAATCAAGCTCTTGTATCTATCAGCATGGAGCTCTTAACAAGAACATTTCTGGTAAGAGCTCTGTATTGGCAAATCCAGTAGCCAGTTATCGCTCGTCATTCTCTACTTTCTTCACTGGCTTCCAGGATTCTGTTCTCCAGGATTCTCCTCTGACTTCACTGGCCACTCTTTTTCAGTTTCCCAGGACAGTTCTCTGTACCCACTGTATAGATGATCTCATATTACTCCATGGCTTTAAATACTATCTACACATTGATAACTTGAAAATGTGTGTCTCCAACATAGATCTGTCTCCCAGATTTCAGATTCAAATACCCAGTTGTCTACAAGTCATTCCCCTTGGATAATTAAGAGTAATCTCAAACCTACGTATCCCAAACTGAACTACTGGCCTCATCGCCCAAGCCAGCTCTTTCCATAATCTTTCCATCTCAATATATAATAACTCCATCTTTCCAGTTGCTTGTGTCAAATACTGCTCTCTGATCTTTGACTTCTCTTTCTATTTGCCCTACAGACAGTACATCAGGAAATGCTTTGAGCTCTTCTAAATATATCCATAATCTGACCATTTATCATCTCTATCACTAACTCACTGATCTAAACTATGATAATCTCTCAAGTGGCAGTATTATTTCAGTAATCACCCAACTGTACTTTCTAGTTCTATTCTTTGCTCCAGCTACACTGCACTCCTTGTTTTTCTCAAAAATTGTAAGCATGCTTCTGCTTCAGGGCCTTATACTGGCTCCTTTTTCTTCCTGGAATTCACCTCTGCAAGATATCCCCATGACTTTACCCCTTCATTTCAAGTCTCTGTGCAAATGTCACCTTGTCCTAGAGACTTTCCCAATATTGCTGCATAAAATAGCAACCATGCCCCCATTACCTAGTTTCCTTACTCTGCTTTATTTTGCCTCATAGCACTTATCAATCTGAACCGTTAGATAATTGTCTCTCTCTCTCTCTCTCTCTCTCTCTCTCTCTCTCTCTCTCTCTCTCTCTCTCACGTACATACACACTTGGGGACAAAGATTTGGTTTAGTTTTGTTTTTACTGCTGTATTCGCAGGAATACAATGCCTAGCATATAACAAGCATTTAATAAGTATTTGTTATTGGATGAATGGATGAATAATACAAACTGAAGTCTTATCACAGTGCCTGGAGTATAGTTAGCACTTAACAAATCATAGGTATTATTATCAGGCACTTGATAAATATGTGTTGAATGAATGAATGAATTTGTCACAAGTAGCAAAAAAAAAAAAAAATAGAACTTTACTGAGCCAGGATCTTGTGTCTCACCTCCTGATCACTTCACCAGATTCTCCATCCAGATGCTCTATGCCCAGGGTTCAGAAAGTCATTGCATCACGCTCATGAAAGACTCTTGTAATGTAAACTTACCCCAAGTTAAACACTTGCAAAGATGTCAGAAGCTCACTCACCAGACTGCAACCCCTGTGCAAAGCCAAACTCACTGACAGCATCAGCCCAGGTAGGGGCATTATGACAGAAGGCTGGGTCAGGGCCACGTGGCTGCTCTGAACTTAAAGATTAGAAGCATTTTTATTCCCATGTTTTCTTGAGACCCATAAACTGCAAATGGTTGGATCATTTCATAGGTGATCTGGTTTTATGACTTCTAATGTTTAAAATGAAC
The DNA here is from genome assembly GCF_048564905.1 of Vicugna pacos. Lineage (NCBI taxonomy): Eukaryota > Metazoa > Chordata > Mammalia > Artiodactyla > Camelidae > Vicugna > Vicugna pacos. Next base: position 20,242,239 of record NC_133008.1, read on the forward strand.
TGGAAATAATAATGAAAGAGATCATTGTTGCTTAAAAAAAAAGTAGCTTTTACATCTTCCTTACAGGTTCTGTAGTCACAATTAACTTTTTCCTCTGTTAAATTTCTTTGATTCTCTTACTTCAAACTAGAGAAGATGTCAAAAAGACCTTTATGAGAGAGGGTCTATGAGGTCTCAGACAGAATCCAAAGAATGGCTGAACCCAGACCTCAGGAAGGGCAGTGCAGGTCCAGGACCTTCTCCACCAGTGCTCTGCCATTCAAGTAACCCCCTACCAACGCCAAGATTGGGAAGAATTTGGTGACCCAGCAGATTTTGAGAATGCACTCAGGTCCAACCAACTGACTAGGGGATGGGTCATAGAACATAGAAACATGGCATTTGAGGTAGGAGGGGTGTAATTTTCACAGGACAAAGGATAATTGGGCACATACCCTGGAAAGTGTCTAGAACACATAAGGGAGAGCAGGGGGCAAATTCAGAGGGGCCACTTTATGGGTAATGCAAACATGCGGAAAGAAAACGCCTTGCAGACTTAATCATCCAATTCAACAATGAAAAAATATTGATTTTTCCCAGCAGCTCATTCAGACTTAAGCGTATGGCAACAGCTGTGCCCGCTGCATCCAGCATGTGTGGTTATAATTCCCACCAAGCTAGAAGAAAGCGCCTTAGGAAGCCAAAGAATTAATTTCCATTCTTGTTGTGTGGTCTTGGGCTTAGGACTTACTCTTTATTCACCTCAGTTTCCTCATCTATGAAATGGGGAGAGTTGTACTTTCCCACGCAGAGTAGGAATGAAGTGAGATGGGGTGGGGGGCAGTGCACCTCGCCTTTTCGGACCCTCACACTCTGTGTCTCTAAAAGAAGGGCAGATGTGCCCATCGTGGGCTTCATCGGCGTGGAATGATTTATACAAAGCACTGCACATAGGGCCTCACAGTGCTGGGGCTTCAGACTCTGCTTAAAAAGTGTGTGTAAGTCATGGTGCTGTGAAAAATGTAAAATACCTACAGGTGCGCGCTGACTTTTTTGTTTTACTGTGGTCACTGTGACTATTAGGAGCATCACCACGGGTTCAAGGAAGCGCAACAGACACAGTAGAAAATGAAGAAAGTACAGCTTCAGAGCGTGGTCTCAGCCATCCTTCTGCAAACACTTCCTGGCTACCAAGTGAAATAATAATGCTGTGACCTGACAGACAGGGCCATTTGTTCTCCAGTCTCTGTCTCCCCACCCCCGTCTCTTGCCCCTTCTCTCCTGTTCCTGACACTCCCCCAGCATCCTTCATCTCCCAGGCTCCCAGGCTGGGGGCCAGTCCCCCAGCACACCCTGGACTTAAAACCTCTGTGCCTCCATTCTTGCCCTTTCTTGTCTTGGAAGGACCCTTTGGCCAGTCTCTACCCATTGAAATTCTCATTTCCAGTTCAGTAAAACTTCCTCTGAGCCCCCTTATCGCAGCCACTGCTGTTGTGCTATTTGTTCACTCCTTCGAACTTTGCTGGTCTGTCTGCTCATAGTTAGTCCTGGGCTTATTTAGAACGTTCTGTGAAGTTGTTCACGTGACCCAACATCCCACCCCCTTAGGGCAGGACTGGGTCATAATTATCTTTGTGATCCCAGCTGCCTAGCACAGAGGCTGACGAGACGTGCAGGTGGGACACAAAAGTTGTTGGAAGGGAGGGAAGGAAGGAGGGCAGGAAGACAGAATGGTGCTCTAAACTGCCCTCCAGGGCCCCCGATCAGTGATCACAGTGTTGGCCCTGAGTTCTAACCGGTCGAGCTGCCCAGCCCAGCAAAAATATTCAGAAATTCGAAAAATAAACTTCTTCTTCTAAGCCTCTAAAGGTTTGTGACTCATTCATTCCGTGCTGTCAGAACATAGAATCCCAGATAATCTGAAGCCTTAATGGACCTAGTAATGATGTAATTCAGGGTCTCCATATCACAGATGAAAAACTGATGCCTGGAGAGATTTAACCTCCAGCCCCAAGAGGCATTAAGCAGACAAGCGGCCGACCAAGGCTGGGATCGGGTCCCTCTGTGACCGCCGTGTCCAGACCTGCCCCTTGTTGGCTCCTACCTGTCAATCCCAGGTTCTGCTTGATTTTCACTCTCCTGGGCTTGACTCCTGACCCCTGTCCTCAGTCCCTTGCAGGCCCAGCCCAGTGTGACAGTGGGTCATTCCAGGGCTTGTTACTCAGATAAAGAGAAAAGAGAGGAACACAGTCCAGAAGAAAAAGCTGCCGGCACAAGGGCTGAGTGAGCCCATGAAGGCAGAGGGAACACAGTCCCTAAGCCCACCTTCCCTTCGGACACCAACTAAAGGTTTAGGGGTCCCAAGGCCACCCTCAGTGTCGATAATTCACCAGCAGGACAGAGAACTCGCTGAAAACTTCTACACTCATGGTCATAGTTTACAACAGGGAAAGGGTGCAGGTTAAAATTTGCCAAGGGGTGAGATTCACAGAGCAGATTCCAGGAACGTTCCAAATGCAGAGTTTCCATCGTCCTCTTCCCACGGAGCCGTGGACAGTGTTAACTTCCCAGCATCCATATGTGACAGAGCGCACAGAGTATTGCCAACCAGAGAAGCTCCCAAGCCTTGTCATCCTGAGTTTTTATTGGGGCTCCATCCTGTAGACACAGCTGTCTGCCCACATGGCTGTTCCCAGCCTTCAGCCCCTCTGGACGTCGAGTTGACGCTGCATGACCCAAGGCGTCCGCCCTAAATCGTGCTGTTAGATTATCTGGCAGGACCCAACCTCCTCAGAAAAACAGGAACGCTCCCACACATGGCATTCCAAGGCCTTAGACATGGTTTCCCAGAAGCCAAAGGCAAACAGCAGACTTCTTTGGGGCAAGGTTAAATTCTTCACCGCACAGAGCCCGGCGCAGACTCCCCTCCTGACCCTCATTGCCCTCACTTCAGCAAAGCATGCTGGGAAATTCATGAGCTTGGAGCCAGACAGGCCAGCGCAGCCTCTTCCATTCAGCCCTGCACGCCCTCAGCCAGCCACTCGCATCTCTGTGCCTCGGTTTTCTCCTTTGGAAACTGGAGATACAGATGCCTACCCCTCGCGGTGTTTGTAAGGATTAGAGTTAATGTTTTTCACGGACTTCCTATAATGCCGGTGTGTCGTAGGTACCTGATAAATAGCCTTTTCCCATTTTTCAGTTCTTTTTTCATCTCTCTCTCTCTCTCTCATTTGTTCTGTTTCTTTTTCCGATCTTCCATCTTTTCTCAGTAGGAGGATGTCACTTCAGTGTGTTGTGACTACGGAAATGCCAGACTCAAGGGAAGCAGCCTTGGGCTGCCCTGCCCCCTAGAGACGGCCCCTGACGCTGTCTGTTGGAACAAAGCTGGCTGTCCCCGGCTGGGCTACACAGAAGATAACACGTTGTAATGACTTAGCTCCACTCCAGATCTGGTGTAAATTGAAGATGAAAATGTGTTTTCCAAAAAGACTGGTGCTGTGAGAGATGCCTGGGCCTGTCTCACCTTTGGTTACATAACAGTCTCGCCTGGGCTTCTCGGCGGGGCTCACGTGCCAGGAAACATCCCTAAGAACACACAGCCCTGCGCTCTGCACTAGTGCTCGCACAGTCCACCTACCGCACAGAGTCAAAGTCACCCAGGAGGAGCACTGACCGTGGTACAAGGCGAGGTCTTAGCGAGACCAGAGCCGCTGTTAACCTCAGATGGCTTGTGTGGCTCTCCTGAGGCTGCCTGGAATTGTTCTGTGGTTTGGGAAAAGGCAAACCCTCCCAGCCCTGTATTCTGTGATTGAGATCAGCCTTCCAGGTACCTTTGCGCCACAAATTGCCTTCACCTACAGAACTATAATCATGAAGAAGAAAAAGGAAAAAAAAAATCCAGTTTAGGGACTCCGTTTTCAGACGGGTGAAGATCTGAGTCACAGGTATGCTGTTTTCTTCCCTGCGAAGCCTCTTCCCATGAATGTGGCGTTTGGAATGGTCAAAGGCAAGACGCCTGCCCGTCTCCTGCCTGAGAATCCCACGATGAGCCTGTGATGTAGTTCCAGCAATTAGAGCTGCGTGAGATAAACGCTGGGGCACTGCCGTGACTGCACCTGCTCGGTCTAGACAGAGAAGCCCCTTCTCCCAGGTCCCAGGTGTTGGTAATGTGCCGAGAGGGTGACTGACTAACCCAGGGTAATCCGTGAAGACGGGAACAGAAGTGAATCAAAGCAAACATTTTGCTTTCTCTTCCTTCAGGCTGTTTTTGTGCCTGACCTGTCTTACTTAGCTTCAAAGCACACTTCCCCTGTGAACATCTCTTCCTTCCTCCTCTTATTTGTAGTCATTCCTCCTCCTCCTCTTCTAGAGTGAGCATCACGTTTTCAATCTTGATTTTTTTAAATCACCAAATCAAAGGAATAGGGCCTCTCCCTTAATTCATTGCTTCAACAGAGCTTTATTAAGTGTGCCCTACATCCAAAGAACTATTCTAGGCAACCTAAAAGGTGGAATGGACAAAACAGACCAAAATCCCTGCCTTCATGTAGTTTATATTTTGGTAGTGGGATGCAAGCAACAAGCAAACAACAAATAGTTAAAACAGATTGTATCGAATGAATGATAAATGGTTTGGAGGGAAAAAATGTAAGGAAAAATGATAGACAGTACTGGGGCATAAAAGGGCTTGTAATGTGAAATAGGAGGGTGGTCAGGGAAGTCCCCAGTGAGAAGATGACCCTTGAGCAAGGACCAGAGGAGGTGACCAAGGGAGCCCGGAGGTTATCCAGACAGAGTCTTGGGTCTGAGGTGTCATAGGACAGGTGTGCCCTCAGAACAAGGAGGAGGCCAGTGTGGCTGCTGCAGAGTGAGCCAGGAGGGGAGGGGGCTGAGAGAAAGGCGGGCAGAGTGAGAGGAGGGGCCAGACGCGCAGGGCCCTCTGTCGTGACGGCAGAGTATCTCAGAAATACCAACACAAAGGAATTGAGTGACTTTGACTTTTACTCCAAGCCTGTAGGAAGCCACTGGAGAGTTCTGAGTGGAGCTATGATTTGTATTTTCCAGAATGACTACAGCTGCTCTTCAGAACAGACTCCAAGGAGCCGGAGTAGAAGTGCAGCCAGTTGGGAACTGATTGCAACAAGCCAGTTGAGAGGAGATGGTGGCTCAGACCAGGGGACGTCAGAGAAGGGGGGAAGAATTGGTCAGACTCTAAATAAAGCTGACCCTTGAACAACACAGATTTGAACTGTGCAGGTCCACTTGTACATGAATTTTTTTCCAGTAGTAAATGGTGCAGTACTACACCATCCACATTTGGTTCAATCCGCAGATACGGAACCACAAATACAGAGGAACCACGTACCCAGATTTTCAGCTGCACATAGGCACAGTGCCCCTAACCCCCACGTTGTTCAAAGGTCAATTGTATATTGAGGTAGAGGTTTCCTGATTGACTGTATGGGATTGGATATAGGGTACCACAGAGAGAGACAGACCAAGAGGAATAAAAAATGACACAAAAGTATTTGGCCAACAATTGGGATGATGGAGTTGCAATTTGGGAACAAATTATGATTAATCTCTCTCTGCCTCGGTTTCATCATCTGTCAAATGGGTAAATTAATTAAAATGTGAAAGTTAAATGAGTTTTTACAAGAAAATTGTTTAGAATTATTTCTAGTGCATAAAAAGCAAGTATTAGCTACTCATCTCATGGTTTTCCTCCTTTCCCTGCTTACCTCCTTCAGAGAACTAAGCACAATCTAACATGGTCTTGTTTCTTTTTCTTTGTCATCTGTCCCCTCCACCAAAGTGGAAGTTTCATGAGGGTATCTGCCAAGTTCGTGCTGTATGGTCAGCTTCCACAGCAGTGTTTCAAATTTAATATCTGCCTGATAAATATTTCTGAGTAGAAACATGAAAGAATATGCCAGCCTGGCTTTCCCCGTGATGTCTCTGCTTGACATCTGTACTGTCTATTTCATAGCCTCCGACTTGTCCACTTGCAGCTTGGACAGTGGCATTAAGGAGAGCCTTAAAAGGTGGATCACACGAGGGTTACGTAGTTTGCTCAGAAAATCTCTGTTGTGCCTGGTGAAGGGAAGAGCTGTACCTCAGTGCAGCTGTCAGTGGGAGCTTCGAGATTCCAGGCATCACAGTCTGCCTGCTTCCTCTGAAGCTGAGATCAAGGCATCCAGTTCCTTAATTAGCAGAGCCGCTGCCCAGCCTCCATCCCCTGGTTCTGCTGTCAAGATGTCGCACATCTCCGGGCTGGCTTCCCGTCCCAAGCCGGTTTGGCTCTCTGTGTGTGGCTGGGGGAAGGCAGGCAAAGGGCAAGAAGCCAATTAGATTGAAATGGAATCTGGTCTTTGGAGGCCCCTTGTCAGGGTGAGAGTATTGGTTGTTCCCAAGGATGACAGATGTTTCTTTATATGAGTTGATCTCAGAGGTTAGAGGTCATTTGTAAATAAGATTTTCTCCACTTGGTGCGGGAAGTCCTGTTCTTCATGCCATCTATTTTTTTTTCAATCCTTGAGGCTTTTTGTTTGTGTTTTGACATGCTTGCTACCCGCAGAATGGCTGTTTGGTCTGGAATGAACATTTCAAATCCTTGGGAGCAGCTGAAGTAGCAATCAACAAACAGGTTCAGGGCGGGCGCCTGTGCTCAGTTCACACGCTGCTAAGACAACCCAGCAGAGGGGATAAGGCAGAGTAGCTGGTACGATGAACGAATGAATGAGTGAGTGATGCCTCAACAAGTCTTTCCTCTGGTTTTAGCCGGGACGAGGGGAAGTAAGCTCAGTTCTACTGTTTAGTCTTTATGTTGTTGGTCTAAGAAATTTCGTTTTTATGTCGATGATACTCCATAGAATATAATCTTCAAGTAAAGAATAACCCATAGTGATTATAAACACAAATTTTAGTCCAGATCAGGGAATTTTTTTTAACTCAGGTCAAGTATCCATGAACTATCTGAAAGATATTTTTTAATGTATCTAGTTAATAATCGCTTATGAGGGAAGCACTTGGTATGGGGCAGTCATTGCTATATGTTTTAGAAATTGTTTCTCACATAATCCCCACAACCCTAGAAGGTTAGGATTATTATCTCTACGTAAATAAGGTCACTGAGACACTAAATGTGTAAGTAGGACTCAAAGCTAGCAAGTGGCAGAGCTGGGGCTGGAGCTCAGTCTGCATCTAACTGTATACACCATGTCATGGTAGTTCAAGGGGAAGGCATGGATGTGGGGTTGTTGTTTGGTTTTTGTTTTGTAAAGGGGATGTAAACTAATGAAATAAATCAGAGCGTCTCATAGACTCCAAGGGCAAGAGATCCGCTAGTCTCACAAGGATTAGAACCCGAGGTCAAGTCATCAGGTACCTTTGCAGCCATCTGTCTGGCCTCTTAGATTTTCTGTGTGTTTTCTCTGTGAGACTGGCCTGTGCAGCTGTCCCTTAGCTTGAGCAACACACAGGCTGAGCGTCTTAGCCTCTTCCATTTGACTGTCACGTTTTCCTCTCATTTGTGACTCTAAAGAAAATCGTGAGAGTCTAAATGGACCGAATTTAAAAGTTGACTCTCTGGAAGCCTCCTTGGAAATCTTGAGTTGCATTGTGGCAGCCTGTTCAGAACTCCCATCCCATGGTCCTTCCTTGACGCCACAATCCTCATGGCAATGGCCTTGGGCCAAGAGGAGGCAAAAGTGTGAGCTTTCGCCCAGGGATGACAGTGTTAAAGATCTAGCAGAACCCATTTTACACCCCAAAACCTCATTTCAATATTCATTCAATATGAGAAGTCAGGTCAACATCACTGTAATTACCTATGAAAGCTCATAGCTCAGGAAGTGTTAACATGGTGGGTGTGGGGGGAGGGGGCTGCAGAATACACCCCTGTCCCCAGAATGTGCCACTTGGGCAGATGGATTATTTTGAGCTGAAGGCAGCAAAGTCAGAAAGAGCTTTTTACCTCCTCAACTGCCTAAAAGAATTTAGATTTAGGGCCTGTACCAGGAAGAGAGCTATTAGCAGAAATGACCTTTTAGATCAGAAAGACTTATTTTCATGACCAGGCAAACATTTGTTTACCAAACATTTGCTCTTCTTATCTTTCCATGAATTGTTTCCTCCCCTTCGAAGGCCCAGGCCCGGAACCCTTCCCCTTTCTTAGCTCAGGATGGTGAGTAAGCATCAATTACCTGTCTGCTGGGGTGTCTCATTTTTATGGGGCTCCTATGCTTACAAAATGTGTTTTCCTCCTGTTAACCTGTCATATGTCAATTTAATTACCAGACCAGCCAAGGAGCCCAGAAGGGAAGAAGGGGAAAGTCTTCCACCCCTCCACGCTCCACAGGGAAAGGGCACCGTTGTCCGCGAATCCCTAGTGTTCGGACATATCGCATTCTGTGATTCAAACAGAACGCTGGGTGTGCAGTGTCCCCACCTTAGGAAAGCCCAGCTGGCAACTTTGCACATTTATAGTGTTTGTTTCAGAAGTCATGCTTATTGCCAAACAAGTGGCCTCTGTGCCCGCTGCCAAAATAAAACAGAGACAGGATTTGGGGAGGATAGAAAAGAAACAGCTTTATTGCTTTGCCAGGCAAAGGGAGTCCCAGCAGGCTAACGTCTTAGAGAGCAGAGCGTGAGCTCCCATGGGGAGCAGTAGGCAGGAAGTTAGATGGGAAGAGTCCAGAGACCAAGGCTTCTGATAAGGGTCCTGGTATGTGCAGGAGGCTGCGTTCCTTCCCTCCAGAGGGTCTCGTGAATCACTGGATGGTACCCTTGTCATCCGGTAGTAATGGGGTCTTCAGCTCCAAGAGTTAGTGATCTGGACCTTCCGCTGTCTTGGTGCCTGGAATGAAAGTTGCTCAAGGGGGAGGGGGAGCGCTCTAAGGAGGAGAGGAAAAAAAATGCATGAGTTTAAAATTAGGCTAAGTGTGCTTTAGCGTGAGGGAAGCCATTCTAGGTGACCATCATACAGTCACAAATAGTGTGCAGTTACACACACACACTCTTAGTCCTCAGCACAAACAACCTCTATTAAAACTGGCCTCCTTACTGCAACCAGTGTAGTCGCTCATGCCAGTTATCAGCCGAGTGAACTGACAGCAACAATACCAGGAAAAAGCAGTGAGTGGAGTCCTGAGGTGGAATGATTTTTGACAGCGTGGCTTCCTGAGCAGACGTGCAAATCACATGCTTCTCCATGAAAGCTACAATTTTGACCCAGACGTCTCTGAAAACAACAACATGGTGAGATATCAAGAAAGAAATTTCCAGCATGAGTTTAAGGCTACTTTGAGATGTTCACGAAGGCTATAAACTCAGGGGGGAAATACAAACACAGAAAAGGAGCCAGAGAAGAATCTTCTAGAGAATTGAGCTGAAACCGTTGAATTAAGAGGCTCATCATTGCAGAGAATTTTACATTACAAAGCAAGGATCGGAATCTCCTGGCCAAAGCCTGACTGCAGAGGTTTCCAGGCAGACTGCCTCATAAGAAAAATGTAAGAGTTGACTTTAATTTGAGTTCATTTCAAAGGACCCTGGAGCAAAAAAAAAAGAGTCCTTAAGAAGCTTGTTAGAGAGACACTTGCCAGGAAAGGAAGCCAGCATTTCCATTTTAAACTTCGTTGCTCTCAGATTTTTGTAAAACCTCTTTAGAAACAGAAAGAAAGAAAACACAATGTAGCCTTTAGATTCATTACTTGATTTTAGCTTCTTAATGAATGTTTGCAAAAGCACATATTTGGGGTTACCGTTTCCTTCATTCATTTTCACCGTTAGCTTCGGTCATTTTTATGGTTCACCAAGTGTCCACGGAGCAGTACCAGTTCCCAGCATCACTCCTGTGGGAAATAAGGCCTTACATTAAGTCAGCTAGATTCGCCAGCAGAAAGCAATTAGGTTAGGAGCTGCAGCTCAGGTATATCCGGAGCAGCCCTGAGATGACCCGTGCCTTGGGAGGGGACACAGGAACATGCAGAATCTGTCCTCAAGGAGAAATGCAGCTTCGTTACTGGCATTTGTTGACACTGCAGCTCAGTGTGTGAAAGGGGATAAGTCGGGCCACCTCGATAGCAGAAGTACAGACTGCGGAGCCCAAGAGACGCACATTTCAGTCCTGACTGGGCTCCTGGTGACCTCTTTGATCTTCAGGAAGTCACCTAACCATCTGGGGCTGGGTCTCTTCACTGTGAAATGGGAAGAAAAATCCCTGCCTTGTAAGGGGACGGTGAAGTTTTAGGGGTGATCTGCTTCCCAGCACTGGCACACACGCTAGACCAGGTACACGGTGGCCAGAGTTCTCCTGCTTGAGATGAGGATAATGATGTTTTTATCAGAGGTCTGGGATCATTTTCAGACAACCTCCTGGCTCTTCCCCTGTGGATCTCTGGAATGCCGAGTACAGTAAGAATCCACTGTGATAAATTATCAAGTGAAAACAAGGATTTATCTCGATTCCACTCAGTAGTTACTCAGCGAGCACTGGGCGGGGGCACTGCTTGAGGACAAGGTGTGCAAAGGCGAATCACGTCTTGACCTTTGGCCTCCAGGCACTTACGCTCCGTTGGTACCGGCTGAGTGCTGAGTGCTGAGTTCCAGTCCGAGGACACCAGCGAGCCTCTGTCCTCCCGAGTTTACTCATTTATGTGTTTGTTCACTTGTTTATTCCACAAACACGTCTGTCCCTGCTGTGTGCCAGATCTTGAAGCAGACACCGTCTCTGTCCTCAGGGAGCTCTCTGAGGGGAAACAGGGAACAGGCAGTGAGAACACAGGTGACTGGCGTTCTGCCTAGTTTAAATTTCAGAGAGAAATGACAACAGGAGCGTCAGTGTATGTACACCCTTCCTGGCCAAGGGCCACCTTGAGCTCCTCACAGCTTCCTACCCTGCAGGGGCAAGGCTATTAATAATCGAAGCCCTCCTTATTTCTTTAGCTTCTAGATCAAGTCCCCTCCTCTGAATACTTAGCTTTCTCCTTCATCTCAGCCTGGTCCTCTGTGGTCCTTCCAGAGACCCCACCAAGCATAGGGTAACCCAGGCTGTTTTTCCACTCCGGACCCAGCATCCCACTGTGTCCCTGGTGTCTTGCTTTGGGTACATACCAGAGACCCTTCCCCGAAGTTCTAGCAGGTGGGGCAGTGGAGGAGCAACTGGACATGGAAAGAGTTCGTTAAGTGTCTCAGGACAGCAAGGTGGTCACGAGCCCAGGTCCAGCGGCCAGACAGGTGTGGCTCCCAATCTGGACTCTGCCCCGTGAACTGTGGGATCTCCAGGAAGATGTTCAACCTCTCTGAGCCCTATTTCCCCTTCTGTCACATGGAAATAACAATAGTTCTTCACTCCCAGGGCTCTTGTGAGGATTAAATAAGTTAATGCTTCCAAAGGCCATAGGTTAGCGCTTGGTGTTTGATAAACTCTCAACCAATTTACTCCCGTTAAAGCAGGGGCGCTCCAAAATCCTGCAGTTTGGAACAAACTGCCCCACACCTGGTGAGGGCTTGAGCTTTCAAGAGGGGAGGTGGCTCTGGGAGATCTCAACCCTTCTCTACAAAATGAGAGGAAAATGAGAAAGAGTGAATGAACCACACAGAAGGAGGAGGAGAGCACTGAAAACACACACACGCCCAGAAGACACACTGAGCCTTACCCTCCACCCGACTTACCACAATGTGACACTGTTGTTTTTGCTTTGGATTTTTTTTTTAAGGTTGAGATATGGCTGAAGCTTATTGTATCTCCCTCTTTTCCTCCTTCTGCAAACAGAACGACCATCCTAAATTTGGTGTTAATTATTCCCATGCATTTTTATCCTATAAGTATATATAAATCTGTAAATAATATATTGTACTCTTTTAAATCTTGGATTAATGGTATTTCTAAAAGAAAATCTCTATTCCCTGTTCACTCTTTATTGATTAGTTGGCTTACTTCAATATTTACTTTTCTTCTTTGCAGAACGTGTAGTTTGTGTCGGGCAACAGTGCACCCAACTAAAGGCTCACATTTCCCACCGCCTCTTGCAGCTAGAGAGGCAGCTAGATAGGCAGCCAGTGAGATGAAAGCTGAGGTCAATGGCCAGGGCTTCTGGGACGACCCTCTAAAGGGGCTCCTCTTCCAGGGGTACCCTTTGCTTTCCTTGCCTTTTCCTTCTTCCTACCTGGGTCATGAGTGGAGGATGAAGTGCCAGTGGCTCTTTGGTCCATGACACACCTTGAGGTTGGAAATCGGTGCTAAGGAGCAGAAAGACCTTGCATCCCTCATGACCTTGGGTCCCTCGTGACCTTGGAGCCTGTGTATCAGCCTTGAACAACCTATCTCCACATTTGTTTTATGTCATAAGCAAATATCTTAGTTAAGGCACGTTTTGTTACTGTTGTTAAATGCACTTGAATCTAACCCCAAGTGCTAGAGAATCATACTGTGTGTATCACCCTCCAACTTGAATTTATTCCTCAACATTATGTTTCCATTGCTCAGCATTCTGTTTATTTTACAAGGCAGGTGTAGCTTTGAAATCACCCGTGCTGGAATTAGATTGGCTGGTTCACAGCCCACCTCTGGCACTGACAGCTACGAGACGTGGAGCTAATGACTTAAACTTCTCTGTATCTTAGTTTGCTCATCTATAAAATGGCGACGATTATAGTACCCCCAGCACAGGACTGGCAAGAGAATTAAATGAGTTAATCTTCACAAGGAAAGTGCTTACAATAGTACCTACAGCAACGTAATGATTAAACCTGTAAGAGACTGATTAACTATTCTTTTGCTTTATCCATGTTGATATAGTTCAGTTTTAACTGCCATATAATACTCCATTTTATAAACAGGTTACAGTGTATTTCATTGTCTGTTTGATGGATTTTCAAGTTGTTTCCAGGTTTTAACTTCTAGGGAATAATGGTGCATTGAGCATTTCTGAATACATCTCCTTGTGTACACATGTGCCAGTTTCTCCAGGGTGCCTACCTAGAAGCAGAAATGCTGAGTCTGGGGACATGTGCACTTTCCACCTGCCTTGAAAAAGCTCACTTGCTTCCTGAAGTGGTCATAACAATCCATATAAGAAAGTGCTCTTTGCATCTCATCTTCACCAGTCTCGGTGTAAATAGACTTGTTTTTTGCCAATCTGATGGCGTCACAAGGTATCACTTTGTTCTTGGTTTAATTTGCATCTCCCTGATTACTAGTGAAGCTGAAAATAATTTCCTGTGCTTTAGAGCCACTTGGGTTTTGTCTTCTACAAACAACTTGTTTCTATCATTTATTTTTCCACAGGGTTATCTTTTCCTTTTTGAATTTGTATATATAATAGTGCTACAAACATCTCTTCCCAATGTGCGACTTGCCTTTCCACATTCTTTTTTTCCAACAAAATTTTATCTTTTTAATAATATCAAAATACATATTTCTGCTATTTATGTACCAATTGTAATGTTCAATACTGAAGAAAGTTTTTTTTGTATTTTTTTTTATTAAAGTATAGTCAGTTTACAATGTTGTGTCAACTTCTGGTGTACAGCATAATGCTTCAGTCATACGTGAACATAGGTTTATTTATTTTCATATTTTCTTTCACCAAAGGTTACTACAAGATATTGAATATAGTTCCCCATGCTATACAGTATGAACTTGTTGTTTATCTATTTTATATATATTAGTATCTGCAAATCTCCAACTCCCAATTTATCCCACCACACCCCCTCACCCACCTGGTAACCATAAGTTTGTTTTCTATGTTTGTGAGTCTGTTTCTGTTTTGTAAGTAAGTTCGTTTGTCTCTTTTTTTAAATTCCACATATGAGTGATATGAGGTTTATAGTATCTTGTCTTACATTTAAGTCTTTAAGCTAGTCTGAGTTTTTGTGTATGGTGTGAGGGAGCTAACGTCATTGATTTACATGCAGCTGTCCAGCTTTCCGAACACCATTTGCTGAAGAGACTGTCTTTACTCCTTTTGTGTTCTTGCCTCCTTTGTCAAAGAATAATTGACCAAAAGTTTGTGGATTTATTTCTGGGCTGTCTATTCTGTTCTATTGACCTTTGTGTCTGGTTTTTTGTACCAATACCATGCTGTTTTGATTACTGTAGCTCTGTAGTATTGTCTGAAGTCTGAGAGAGTTATTCCTCCAGCTTCATTCTTTTTCTTCAGTAATGCTTTGGCAATTCTGGGTCTTTTGTGATTCCATGTAAATTTTAGGATGATTTGTTCTAGTTCCGTGAAAAATGTCCTGGGTAATTTGATAGGGATTGCATTACATCTGTAGATTGCTTTGGGTAGTATGGCCATTTTAACAATATTAATTCTTCCAATCCAAGAACGTGGGATATCTTTCCATTTCTTCAAATTATCTCTAATTTCCTTAGTCAGTGTTTTGTAGTTCTCCGCATATAAGTCTTTCACTTCCTTGGTCAGATTTATTCCTAAATATTTTATTTTTTTGGATGCAATTTTTAAAAGGGATTGTTTCTTTGCTTTCCTTTTCTGATACTTCATTGTTAGTATAAAGAAATGCCACTGATTTCTGTATGTTAATCTTGTATCCTACTACCTTGCCAAACTCTTTGCACATTCTTTAGGGAATAAAAGAAATCTAATGTAGTTAAATTTATCGATCTTTACTGCAGTTATTGATGTCTGTACCTTAGGCGTTCCCTCCCTACCTCAAGGTCGTAAGAATCTTCTCTTGTTTTCAGTTTCTCTCCGGGGGGAAATCTTTCCTGCACCTGGGATTTATTTTTGTGTGTGTATTGTGAAGTAGAAATTTGTCGTTGTTTTGATATGAGTTAGCGGTGATCTCAGCGCTATCGATTGAGTAGTCCGTCTGTCTACACTGATTTGTAAGGCTACATCTGTCACGGATCAAGTCCCCATATGTGCACGAGTCTGGTGGCCAGCTCTCTGGTGTGTGTCACTTGTCTCCTTGCGACCATGGTGCCAACAGGCACTGTCTGCATCTCAGTCTCTAAGGGGTCTTTAATCCACAAGATAATTCGGGAACCTTGGTTTGTTGGCATCATGCAGATGAATCAAATCGTAGTTAGGATGGGTTTTTCTCTGTTCAGACCGCCCAGAGCTATGTAGGACAAGCCTCAGTGCCGCCAGAACACGTCAGAAGGGAGGAAGAGATTTAACTCAAACTTGCCTGTGACTTCTCTTCTCTATGTATATACCCCATGGTGTTTCTGACTCCAAAACCCATACACGCATTCTGCCACCATCAGAGTCTACAGGATGCTCTACTCAACAGCCCCCCTCCCCATCTTGCTGGACAGCAAAGCCATTTTGGGTCCAAAGAAAGGGAAAGGTGCCTAGATGCAAAATTTATGACCTGGATAATTATGAAACGTTTGAGACATAAACCATGATGGGGAGATGTAAAATGTCCCCAAATTCCCACATGAGTAACTTTAAAAATTTGGGAAAAAAATAGAAATAAACTCTTCACTCACCAGATGGGGTGTCATCTCCTTGGCTCGTGCCTGAAAGGACAGGATGAAGTGATTAGGGGGTGGGAAGGAGGGTGAGTGTCGCTACCTACCATGCGTTAATTTGCTTTTATCTCAATTTTCTCTGTCAGAATGCTAAGCCAAACAAAGTGCCCCAGGGAGAAGGCTAATTTTGTTTTATAAATCAGATAACAAAACCCCTGCAACACCCTAAGAACAATGTTTAAATGTATCCAGTGCCCCGGGTACCAGGAAATGTCAGTGGGTCAGCCTCAGTAGCTTTCGTCAGAATTCAGGCAGACAGGACCGTAGAAACCAAGGCCAGTGGTTTTTCTAAACATCCAGGATCTCTCGCCAAGGACTGAGGTTTAATGAAGAGGGGAGAATTGGGCCTCAGGGACCAAGTCTTCAGAAGGGATAAATTTCCCGGAGGCATGCACAGCCCCAAGCTCCACCCAGCCGTGCAAGGACAGCAGTCTGCCTCTCTCTCTCAGGCTGATGGGGGCTGACTGATTTATCAGTGAGCTGCTTCTACGTATCCCCGTGGACCTCTGCCTTTTAAGCCAGAGGAGTATTTAAGCGGTGAAACCTGTTTCCCTAGTTTCTTCCCATTCCTTTTGTGTCTCTTTTTCTCTCTTCTCCTGCCTCTGGGTTTGTGAGTTTTTGTCTTGCCATAGAAGACCACAGTCAGTCTCTTTTACAGTCTTACAGACCTCCATTCACTCATCTGATATTAACAACACTTTCTTTACTGTGGGAAACAGATTAACAACTGCCATCTATTGTTCTTACAAAAATTTACATGTGGACCCGTGTGCCCCTATCCTGAGGATAAATTGTGCGTATTACAAAAAAGGAAAAAGAATGTGTGATGTTGTCACAAGCCAGTGTGAAGTCTCTGTCCAGAAATGTGCTTGCTTGCTGTTGAGTGAGTCTGAAGACAACCAGAGAACCCCTCAGAGTCTGAAATGAGGCAAAAAGTTTGCGATGAGCTGTGGTCAAGAGCGTGAGGTTACCACCCTGAAGAGCTAGACCCCGGCCCACCCACACCAGCCCAGGGCTCCGCCGTAGTGGGAGACCTAGACGTAGTGTGGGTCACAGCAGAAAGTCACTTAGTCTTGTTTCAGATCAGAGTAAAGGGGGATGCAAACAAACAGCCCACAATAAATCATGAGACCGATCGAGTCTCTTGGTGCCAATGATCAAGTACCATTGTGGTGCTGAGGTCAGGCTCTGGACTTTTCTCTAATTTGAAGTGCTTTGTAACTTGAGAAATTTTAAAATGCCAAAGTAAAACCCAAGTAAAGTTTGTCATTTAGGTCACTGTGTTATACCTACACTAAGTTCTTATTCTGACAGACGTATATATCCTGGTTCTGTAAGATTAGGAAAACCTGGGGTGAAGGAAATCTTTGTACCATCTTTGCAAGTCTTCTGTAAACTTAAAATTATTCCAAAAGCAAAAGTTTATTTTTAAACAAAAAATTGAAGGCAATCGCAGATGTCTGAGGTTATAGGAATAAACATAAATGGCTCACAGTGAGGTAGGGAAACCAAACACCAAGCTGTCCAGGCCATGCTTTAGGAGACTGAGGTTAACTCTACCACTGATTATCTTTGTGACCTTAAGCAAGTCCCCTAACCTCTCTTCATTTTATTTGTTACTCCAGAGAAAAAGGGCAAATCAGACTGATCCGCAAAATACGGGAAAATTCAGAATTACCCCTAGTCATGCCCTCCAAGGCACAATTTCACCAAAAATGAAAATTTAGTGGAAGCATATTTACTTCTGCAGGTTTTCCAGTTCACCTAGGCAATTTCAGTGCCAGTGCATGCAAACATCATGTTGTTTCTAAGAAAACAAGGAACTAAAGAGTTAGAAATAAAGACTTGATGTTCGAAGTAAAGATTTGCGTGACATAACACTGAAAAATAAGGAATATTGAAAGCACGTGAAATGTGATCTTAGAACTGTATCCCGGGTCTTCAGGGGGAGCCTTTGCTGAGAGGTGTGAGAGCATTTTGTTACAAATACTTTGACCAGAAATCTTCCTGAGCAGCGTTAAGGGTGTGTAATACTGTGTCATGGGAAGGAAGTTTCAGAAACACTTCCCCAATAGTTTGCCCATCTCAAAAATCCAGCCGTCTGAGATCTGAGGAGCCAGAAATCAAAAGCCCTGAGTCATGAATCAGAACAAGTTTGTTTTTCTGCTTCGTAACAGATGTTCATGACAAATTAAATTAATTTCAAGTTTCTTGTGTTAGGAGAGGTAAGCATTAAGAAGTTCTAGGCGGCAGATTCTGAGTGAAATTGTATCATATCTATTGTTACTTAGGGAAAAAAGTCATTGTTACTGGCTTTGTTTAGTACGCTACCTTGATTGCTTTGTTCAAAATATGGTTTATTATACTCTCAAAACTCAATCACAAGGAAAGGGGACTCATACTTGGAGTTCTGAAGTTCCTTAACCACAGAGTCTCCCAAATGGGCGTATTGAGAAACTTAACCCCGACAGCTGGGGAGACCCACTATCATACAGACCCAGCCTACCTCAAAGGATTGTTTGGAAGGAAAAATGGAATACAGTCGTGCCTTGTTGTATTGCACTTCTTAGACACTACAGTTTTGTTTTGTTACAAATGGAAGGTTTGTGGCAACCCTGCTCCAAGCAAGTCTGTTGGTGCAATTTTTCCAACGGCATTTGCTCACTTTGTGTCACTCTATGTCACATTTTGGTAATTCTCCCAATGTTTCCAACGTTTTCATTATTTCTGTATTTGTTATGGCAATCTGTGAGCGGTGATCTTTGATGTTACTATTGTATTTGTTTGGGGGCTCCGTGAAGCACACCCAGGTAAGACATTGAACTTGACTGTTGAAGTAACAGCAAAAGATTTAGAACATTACGTAGACTGAGGTGATAAAGCCATGGCAGGGTTTGAGAGGACTGACTCCAGTTTTGTAAGACGTTCTACTGTGGGTAAATTGCTGTCAAGCAGCATTGTGTGCTACAGAGAAATTGTTCGTGAAAGGAAGAGTCACAATCAGTGCAGCAAACTTCAGTGTTTTGTTTTGTTTTTTAATGAAATTGCCACAGCCACCCCAGCCTTCAGCAGCCACCACTCTGATCAGTCAGCAGCCATAGACACAAGGCTATTACGCACTTAATAGACTACAGTATAGTGTTTGCATAACTTGAAATGCCCTGGGAAACCAAAAAATTCATGTGACTCACTTTATGGCAACATTCACTTGACTGCGGTGGTCTAGAACCAAACCTGCCGTGTCTCCAAGGCACACTTGTAATAAGGTTGAAGTTCTTTGAAATTTTAAAAAATAATATTAGAAATACAAAATTTGTATTCATCAAAGAAATCAAGCATGTCTTAGTGCCTGTCACTGCACTGGGATAGGAGCTGTAAAGTGCTGGCTGTTCCCTGGAGGCCCTGGGGGAACGTGCTGAGTGATCTCCCCGGGCGCTGGGACAGAGTGCTGCCCACTTCCATGAGACACGGGAGTAGAGTGGTGACCACACAGACAAGTACGTAGGCTCAGCGTACAGAACTAGGAGCCAAAATGGGATAAGGACAGAGTGCTGTGAGGCACACAACCAGCCCCTCAATCATACTTCAGGACAAAGGAAGGCTTCTGGGAGAGGTAGCATCAAAGTCCTAAAAGAATGAATGGAAGTTAGCTAGGCTCTAGGGGGATGGGAGCTGGTGGTGTTGGCTGTGACAGAGAGAGACAGATGCAAAAGGAAATAAAAGAATGTCCAGTGAGTAGAATAGAGCATGAACGAGAAATTCACAAAAAAAATGAGGCTGGAAAGAGAGGCAGTCTCTAGTTCATAGAGCAGAGGAATTGTAAATTATGTTCAAGTTTTGTTCCTTATCCTCTCTGAGGGAAAGTGAAGGCCAGAATGCATTTTGAGCAAGGTTGTGACATAAATGGATTAACAGTTTGTTGACATCTTTCTGATTTCACTGTGGAAAAACAGATTGGAGGGGAGTGAAATTGGGAGCAGGGGGGACAAACTGTGAAACTGTTCCAGTCACCAAGGCAAGAGATGAGACTGGCCTGGATTGGTGTGGGGGCCCTGGGCCCAGAAAGGAGTAGACGGAACTGACGGAGGAGTATAGGGTTCAGTCAACAGGACTTGGTAATTGATTGGATACGTGGGATGAGAGAAGAATCAAAAGCCTGGGCTACTGAGTGGGTAGCATTTCCCCTCCAAAAGATGGGAAATAAGATGTAAGGGCAAAGTTTCTTCTGGATAGCACAGGGGACTATGCTCAATATCTTGTAGTAACCTATAATGAAAAAAATATGAAAACAAATATATATATGCATGTATATGCAAGAGTTGGACATTGTGCTGTATACCAGAAATTAATGCACTGTAATTGACTGTACTTCAATAAGAAGGGAGGGAAGGAAGGAAGGAAGGAAGGAAGGAAGGAAGGAAGGAAGGAAGGAAGAAAGGCAGTCGCAGATGTAGGGGTAAAGATAAAGTGTTCATTTGGAGACAAACTGAGATTGATGTTCTTAAGAGATGACCCCATGGTGATGTCTGATAGACAGTTGGATCTTTCTTGAAGTTTCTCCCTCCTCTGGGAATAGGCGTTTGGATCATATGGAGGCCTTTTGAGACCCTTGTTATGAATAATCTAATAAAAATGAGAGAGTTTAGTTATTTCTTTGGAAATATGAGACTGTTCAACCCAACGTAGGTATGAGAGAGTAACTGAACCAAAACAGATGAATGGAAAAAGCTCCCTTTCTGAAAGGAGAAAAGATAAGCCTCTTAGCAATTATGCACTATGAAATTATTTAACTGTATGAGTGGGCTGGGATCTGTGGAGGAAATAATTGTCCTCTGGCAGGATCCCTCCTTAGGGTCACTCATCCCCTTGACTTCAGAAAAGTCAGAGTGAAGGAAAGCTGAAGTGGAACTGTTAGAGACATACACGGGCCCTAGCCATTGCCTGTCCACCTGCCTCATTTTATAGAGGAAGAAACTAAGGCCCAGAGACAGACTCACTGACCTCCCCATGGTCACACAGCTGGGTAATGGGATTGTCAGCCTTGTCTTGTCTTCCTCTGCCCTTTGAAATCCAGATGAGATCAACATGAACCCCCATCCCATATCCTATGGAAAAACCCTGGGTCTCCACTTACCCTGGCTTCCAGGAATTCCTGCAGGATGCATGTTTCTCCCAGTCATCTCTGGTTCTTATTTCCAGCATTTGGTAAGTTTCTCACTCTCCACTCTTTCTTGTGGCTCTTCTTTTACCCACAATGCTCTTGGCATTGATCCACATATGGGGACAACTCCTTGATTTCTAGACCTCTACCCACAATCACATGATACCAATCAGACAAGGCCACTCTGTGCTTGAAAGTTTTACTAACAATTTTAAAGTAACATGGAAGGATATCATATCATATTACAATATCATACATATTTTTAAGTAAATATTTGACTTTTTTCAAGTCCCATATATACAATGGAATATTATTCAGCCATAAAAAAGAAGGGAATCTTACCATTTGTGACAACATGGATAGATCTTAAGGATGAATTATGCTAAGTGAGTAAGTCAGACAGAGACAGTTACTGTGTGCTCTCATTTATATGTGGAATCTGAAAAAAAAAAACAAGCTCATTGATACAGAGAACAGATGAGTAGTTCCTAGACGTGGGGGTGGAACATGGGTGAGGTGGAGAAAGGGAGTCAAAGGGCAGAAACTTTCAGTTATAAAATAAATAAGTCACAGGGATCTAAGGTACAGTGTGATGACTGTAGTTAATAATCCTGTAGTGCATATTTGAAAGCTATTGGGAGAGTAGATATTAAAACTTCTCATCACAAGAGAAAAATTTGTAACTATATACAGTGACAGGTGTTAACTAGACTCATTGTGATCATTTTGCAATATATGCAAATATCTAATATTAGATTATACACCTGAACCTAATTTAATGCTATATGTCAATTATACCTCAATTTAAAAAAAGCCCCTCTGCCCTCTTCGGACAACACAAGCACCAACCAGCCTGCTGCCATCTTAATCTCCATCTCTTGTGCTCCTGCCAGCTAATTTTCCCTCCTCTCCTTCCCTCTTCTCCTCTTAATGGCTGTCCCCTTGCCTTTCATCCCAAGTGCTGATCTGAGTATATTTCCTCCCTCGGAAAGCACTGGAGGCAGCTATCCAAATATCGGTTTTTCTCACCCCACTTCACAGATCTGGTCCTGCACTCTGCACGAAGCCATGCATCTAGTCCATTTGACCTTGAAGCAAGCTCCTCCCAAATTTTCCAGGTCCTACTCCCTGCCCGTCCCCACCTCCCTCTTTCCTGGGCATGTTTGTCAGCCTGTAACTCCCATCACCACGTATATGTTTTAAGTGAAGTGACTTGAGCCCATCAGTGGGCGCTAGTGTCTTTTAACTACTTTCAGCCCTGCAGACTTTTAACAACTTTCTTCACCCTTCTGCTCAGCACTGATTTATTCAGCTTCTGCGAGCAATTCATTCACTTTAATTAGACCCAACTTAATTATTTCGTCGGTAAAACAAACCAAAAGAATCTATAAAACAACTCTTAAGTGAAATCACATTTCTGCCTGAAGGGATATAAAAAATGAAATTATGCATCTCATTTTACCTGCCTCTTACAAAGACAAGATTGCCCACATTGTCTTTTTATTTCCCAAGAACTTTGTCTTTCATTAAGGAAGATGCTTAGGAAATCAGGCTTGGAATAGAGGTGGCGAAAATGGGAAGAGGCCTTTTTCACCGGAGAGCAGATATGTGAGGGCATAAGGCAGGGTCTCTCTAGGTTTGTTTTTGGCAACCCTGCCCTACAATGATCTGGGAGCTGGTGAAGGGTGCAGATTTCACCCCAGCCCCAGAGTTTCTGACTCAGGAGGTCTGAGAGGTGGGGACAAGAGATGGGGCTTCTCACTTGCCTATTCCTAAACCTGCTGGACTCGGGCCTGCTCCGGGATGCCCGAGCCCTCACGTGCACTGATTGGCCACTTCTGCTTCTCCAGGAAGCTCGCCTTGGTTCCACCTGGTCACCCAGGTTTTCCTTCCAGCCCTGACAGTTTCAGCTGCTCACTGTCTGCGTTTATTCAATTCCCTATTGATAGCCTATCCAGTGACCTTTCCTGTGTCTGTATCTCATCTCTCCAATTATTTTGTTAGGTCAGGAACTGTGCATTATGGCTCATTCTCCCGGCACTTAGCTGGATACCCTGCGTGCAGTCCTGGGCTCCCTCGGCTACACCAGTATTTAAGCCTTTCAGAGCCCAAAGAGCCCTCTGGTCATCAAAGAATTTCATCACCTCCACCTGAAATGTGCTATAATTTTAGTATTCATGGATTGAGAAAATGCATAGTAGTAGCAAAATCCTATCATGAAATCAGTCATGCCTTTAAACAAATGTACAGTATCTCTATTTTAATAGTATCCGCCCCACTTTAAAATCGGGGCTCACATATGTACGCAGTGTATGGTGTGTTCCATCCACAGACTATGCCAAGAGCACATGTGAATGCTCTGACCTCTTGCTTGTGGTCAGCAGCCTACCTCAGGGCAATGTTTAAGGGCCAGGATTTAGGGGCTACTCTCGGTCTCAAATTTGAAGTCGGACATCATAGTAGAAGGGGTGCCAGAGTGTTTGGAAAATGTAAAGTTCCTTTCTTCAGCTCATGGCAGTAATGACAGGTCTGACCGTATCCTGTCACACTGCCTCATTACCGCAGTAGCCCTCCCTGGATTCAGCCTTTACCCAACTCTCTGAAGAAATATATTTTAATCTGGGACCCGGTAGAGAAACCTGTTGCTCACTAAGGAGTCCTTCCCACCTGGCCCAGCCTCTGTTGCAATCAGGATAAGGCCATGTGCCTGGTTCTGGCCATTTGACTGAGCAAAGTAAGGTAATGCACTTCCGGGTCCTTTTGTTGGCTATGTTTAAAGCCACATGTTGAGATCATGATGTAGAGGGAGCCTGGATCCCTGCGTCACTGGTTGGCGTAGAGTTAACTTGGACCTGCAAACTCTTCCTAGGTTGTGCTAAGCCATTCAGATTTGGGGCCTTATTTGTTTCACAGCCTTGCCTAGCTTTAGCCTGACTAATATACAAAGAGTGAAAAAAAGAGCTTTTAGGGAAAGGAACTACTACATGCCTAGACTCTGTGCCAAAAAAAGAGGGAAATAGAGATTAAGTTAGAGTGTTGGAGAATGTTGAGCAGGAAGGAAAGAGTTAGGCAGAGCTGCATCATGTGAAGTAACATAGAAGTCTGAATTTTATACAAACACAGTCATAAAGAACATTAAGAAGAGAACTGGCATGATCTAGTTTAGAAAAATAACTCTGGCTGCCGTGCGAAGGCTAGATTGGGAAGAGACCACGCAAGGATGCAGGAACCAGTTAAAAGTCTGTTGCAGTCCCAAGGCGAGAGATGATAATGCCTTTTATTAGAGTGGAAGCAACAGAAGTGTTGGGAGCAGATGGATTTGAAGAATATTTAGAAGGCAAAAATGGATGGAACAGATAAATAGATTGGCTGCAGCAAATGAAGGAGGAATCAAAGGTAATGACCAGGTCACTTGGGTAAATGGAGATGCTATTCATAGAAAAAGGACAACTGGAGCCAGGTGAATTTTGGAGAGAAGCCAAGAGTTCTAGAAATTTAGAGTTGAGATACCCAGCAAGAAAGTGGAGATGGCAAGTAGGCAGTGGGGTACCCTTGTCAAATTCTCATGAGGGAGATTTGAGCTCCAGATACACTGAATGGGAGATCAGCATGCTGGGTAATTGGTGATGCCCTGAACGCTAATGAACTTGAGGGGTTATGGAGTTTAACATAACAGACTACAGACATTATCTTCTCGTCTGTTTAAAAAAAAAGTTATTCTTGAAACTCTATTGGAATTGCAGGCTTTTATGGACTGAGCTGCTAAGAGAAACATAGTCAGGGGTAAAAATCATTAACCAAAATGCTAGTGATGGACACTGATGATTTACTGATAATACGTAAGTTCTGTAAAGACCCTTTGACCAGTTCTTTCCCACGAAGGTCCATTCTATAGAGTTTCATCTGTCATGTATTTTCTTTATCTCCTACAGCATTGCATCCTGTGGTTTGTTTTATTTAAGGTGTTTGCTATTTCCTTCTCACTCTCCCTTCCTCTTTCACACTAGTCCCCGCTTTCACCAGCCTCTAAAGGCAGCCATTCCCACCCCTGCGCGCCCCTGTACACGGGCCTGCAGCCTCATTTCTTAGTCAGCATTTCTTCCTCTCTAGAGGAGTGCAGCATCTGGCATCCTAATTATAGGACCTGTTTTGTAGTCCATGAATGAGGCACAACCTTTGGGAAGGACAGAGCGCTGTCTGGTGCTTACAGAAACTGACTGCAGGCAGCAGCTGTATGTGGACTCCCATAGCTGTGTTCAAGGCGAATGAAGGCTCTGAAGTTCAGCCGTCCCCAAGGCTTCGCGCCCAGCTGAGCTCTGCTGTAGGATAAGGTCTCCCGCTCGACCCCTCCTTTCCCACGAAGCCTGGCTGGACTTCCCTGGGCAGGCCCCAGAACCGAGACCTTAGTGAGCAGCTTTCAAACCAGCATTTCTATTTTCTAGCCTGCAACTAAACATATTTCCTTGAATCTAAAATGCTGTCAATTTAATAATGTTGTGAGGGTAAAAAGAAAAAAAATTAAGGAACATTGCCATATCAGTAATGTGACCTATCCTAGGTTCAAAACATTAAAATGTGGGGAAGGGAAAAAGTAACTTGGATCCTAGTTAATATAGGTTTTCCTGAAAGGGAGTAAGAAGAAATGGCAGATTCTAGAGAGATATTATTCTATTTCCTTTACTTTTGTTTCTTCATCTGTAAAATGGGTATGGATAGAAGAGGTGGAAGACCACATTAATGGAAACATCATTTTATTTGGTTTTTTTTTTCTTTGGGGGGAGTAATTAGGTTTACTTATTTAGTTTTAGAAGAGGTACTGGGGATTGAACCCAGGACCTTGTGCATGCTAAGCATGTGCTCTACCACTTGAGCTGTACCCTCCCTCCTTGACCACATAAACGGGATGACCATCTCCTCAAGCAAATCCAACCAAAATAAATGAGAAAAGCAACATGAATAAGAAGTTGATGATAAGATTGTCTTATTACAAATCCTTTCTCGGTTTGTAAAATGCCTGGGAATGGATAGGAATCTGGACATTGGACTTTTCATTTAATTCGGGGTTGATGAAAAACCTTTTGTTGCCTTTGCCATTTTGGTACTTCTATGGGAAACAAACAAAAATCTTACAGGATGTGTTACCTGTCTTCCCTGCATTCATTGGTAAGCCTCAAATAACGAAAATGACTTGACACTTTCTGGATGGTTGATGATATTTCTGAACCTAGTTCCAGGCAGCAAATAAAAATATAGATGGTCCAGGACAATGTTATAGTAATGGGCTCAGAATTTTTATTTTAGCAAAAGTAGCTCCTGTTAGTGCCTTTAAAAAAAAATAGTTGGGGCCTAATGAAACTTACAAGCTTCTGCACAGCAAAGGAAACCATAAGTAAAACAAAAAGACAACCTACAGTATGGGAGAAAATTTTTGTAAATGAAACCGACAAAGGCTTGATCTCCAGAATATATAAGCAGCTCGTACGACTCAATAAGAAAAAAATAAACAACCCAATCCAAAAATGGACAGAAGACCTAAACAAGCAATTCTCCAAGGAAGAAATACAAATGATCAAAAGGCACATGAAAAAATGCTCAGTATCACTAATTATCTGAGAAATGCAAATCAAAACTACAATGAGGTTATCACCTCACACCAGTCAGAATGGCCGTCATTCAAAAATCCACAAATGACAAATGCTGGAGAGGCTGTGGAGAAAGGGGAACCCTCCTACACTGCTGGTGGGAATGCAGTTTGGTGCAGCCACTATGGAAAACAGTGTGGAGATTCCTCAAAAGACTAGGAATAGACTTACTGTATGACCCAGGAATCCCACTCCTGGGCTTGTATCCAGAAGGAAGTCTACTCCAGGATGACACCTGCACCCCAATGTTCATAGCAGCACTATTTACAATAGCCAAAACATGGAAACAGCCTAAATGTCCATCAACAGGTGACTGGATAAAGAAGATGTGGTATATTTATACAATGGAATACTATTCAGCCATAAAAATGACAACATAACACCATTTGTAGCAACATGGATGTCCCTGGAGAATATCATTCTAAGTGAGGTATGCCAAAAAGAGAAAGAAAAATACCATATGATATTGCTCATATGTGGAATCTAAAAAACAAAAACAAACAAACAAACAAGAAAAAAAAACAAAGCGTAAATACAGGACAGAAATAGACTCATAGACATAGAATACAGACTTGTGGTTGCCGGGGGGCGCAGGGTGGGAAGGGATAGACTGGGATTTCAAAATTGTAGAATAGATAAACAAGATTATACTGTATAGCACAGGGAATCACAGAGGAAAAAATGCGATAATGAGTGTGTATATGTCCATGTATGACTGAAAAATTGTGCTGAACACTAGAATTTGACACAACATTGTTAAATGATTATAAATCAATAAAAAATGTTTAAAAAAAAGAAAACAACAAAAAAAATAGTAAGTTTGTCAAACCCCTCATTTCATATATCACTCACTACTTTAGCAAAAAGCTAAAGTTGATTAAGCTTTTAAAAAGTGAGTTGACTTGAAATAAAATACATTGCACTTAGTAAAACTGATGATATTAAGGTATGGCAGGAATTGGAAAGTGACTCAGAGTGATTGCAGTTTGGGGAAAACTGATATAACTGATGGATTCAAAGACATGCCAACCCCAGACTTTTTTCTAAGGTAGTTATTGGTTATTAACTCAGTATCTCACTGGAAATTGTTTCCGTGAGATTGACACATTTTGACCTGAGGGTGGAGTGCTTTAAAAGCCCCTGTGGTTAATTGAAGGCCAAACTTTCTTCGATTCTAATAAATTCTAATATCAGGACAGTGCATTATTTATCAAAAATCTGAGTGTAGATTAAATTTAATTTAAACCCCCCATGGTCCTGACCAATTGATACTGTTTTTAGAGAACTGCACATAAAGGGAAAATAACCCTCTGGTCACTTTTTCCTGCTTTCTAGCCCTACTTGGGTCTTCCTTACAATTTTTTTTTTAATTAAAGTGTAGTTGATTTACAATGTTGTGTTAGTTTCTGGTGTACAGTACAGTGATTCAGTTATATATAAATATACACACACACATATATACACATATATATATTCCTTTTCATATTTTTTTTCATTATAAGCCATTGCGAGATATTGAATATAGTTCCCTGTGCTATAAAGTCGGGTCATGTTGTTTATCTATTTTATATATAGTTGTGTGTATCTGCTCATCAAACTCCTAATTTATCCCTCTCTCCCACCGCTTTCCCCTGTGGTAAGTTTGTTTTCTGTGTCTGTGAGTCTATTTCAGTTTTATAAATAAGTTCACTTGTGTCATTTTTTTTAGATTCTACATAGAAGTGATATCATATATTTGTCTTTCTCTGTCTGACTTACTTCACTTAGTATGATCATCTCTAGGTCCACCCTTTCCATTTTTACAGTCAACAAGTTTGCTCTAGCCACAGAAAGCTTGCAAATGTGGCTTCTTCCTCGTTGTTCACTTACACACACACACACACACACACACACACACTATTCCACGCAGTCACCTCTCATCCCCTGATCTCAGCTCAAGCCCCACCTCTTCAGGGACAAGGTCATATCCCTCCATCCTGCAATGACATTGCACCCTTTCCTCCTTTGTGGCACTTATCCCAGTTGGTGAATATATATTTGTTTTTATCAGTTTAAAATCTCTCAGCCTCACCAGAGGGCAGGTTCCAGGGGGAGTGGAGTGGATGTCTAGGTTTCACTCACCTGGTACGAAACAAGGGGTCAGTAAGTTTTTTTCCTTTTGATTCAATGAATAACTGATTAACTGACCCCTAACAATAAATATGGAATTTGCTAAAGATGGGGTTTACCTGAATTCATTAAAATGTAAAAGAAAAGAACTAGGGTTAATTGACAACGTGAGCTGGCCAGGATGGAGAAAGTGTGGGAATAAGAACAAAATTTCTTAGCAAACTGTAATTAACCCAGTATCTTAGGCTAATGGTCCACCATATAGGAATGCCCCCCACGCCCCATCTAGGGGACATTCTGCTCAGTGGAAAAGTAATATTAATGATAGAGAGGAATACTACTTCAAGCCAGAGGCAATCTGAGTGTTGATTAGCAAAATTAAATAACCCTCAAGTTTATTGTTAGCAGAAGGCGCCATATCAAAAAACAAGAATGAGAGATTTTATGGCTACAAGGACTTTGGAGCATTGCTTCAGACATGCCCTCCCTGTCTGAAAGCAGCAGTGAACCACACCTCAGATCATCAAAGGATTGCACAATCCCCCTTTGTTTCCTGTTCTACCTTTGGAAGGAAGTAATTTATCTGGAGCAAAGGAGAAGCAGTGGGTGAAGGAACTGCCTCCTGGCCCCCAGTCTTGGCTCCTCCAGCCCATCTCTTTTGCTTCACAGCCAGAATAACACCTGGGACCCACAGCTCCAATCACGTCGCTTCCCTGCCTACAACTATCCAGGACATCTTACTTTCAGCATCATCAATAGCCTTTATAGGCTGCCAGGCACTGGTCTGTCTCTCCAGCCTCAACTTTCCCTGCTCTTTGTCCCTGACTTTGTGTGCTCTGTAGGACACACCTATGAATTTCTGTTTGTAGAACCAGTCCTTCTACCTGGAACACCCTTCCACAACCTCCTACCTAGCTAACTACGCATATACACACATGCACAGACATGTATACACACACATATACACGCATCTTACTGTCTGAATGGTTGAAATGTCTTGCCCCTTTACCCGTAACTGCTTTAGGATGAATTTCCTACGAACAAGAACAATCTCTTACATAACCATCACAATTGGGAGATTTAACATTATTAAAATACTGTTTCTAACCCACATTTCATATTTAATTTTTTCCCTTTGTCCAATAAAACCTGTTTCATCTCCCCCTAGTCCAGGATCCAGTCCAGAATTACACATTATACACTTAGTTGTCACATCTTTTTTAGTCTTCTTTAATCAGAAACAGTTCCTCTGCCTTTCTTTGACCTTTGACATTTGAAAAACCTAAGCCAGTCATTTGGTAGACTAGCCTCCAGTTTGAGATTTTTCAACATTCCCTTGTGACCACAGAGGTGACGTGCTCCTCAGTATGTTGTGTCAGGAAGTCCAAGATAGCAGATTATCCCAATATCGGTGATGTTTGATCTCTTGGGTAAGGTGGTGTCTGCCACATTTCTCCACTACAAAGTGATTTTTTTAACTATTGTAATTAATAATTTGAAGGAAAGATACTTTGCAAGTGTTGTTTTTGTTTTTTATTTTTTCGGTTTTGGGGGGTTTTTTGTTGTTTTTCAGTTGGGGGAGTAATTAGGGTTATTTATTTAATGGAGGTACTGGGGATTGAACCCAGGACCTTGTGCTTGCTGGCCTTGTGCGCTACCACTGAGCTACACCCTCCCTCAACCACTGAAGGAAAGATACTTTGAAACTATGCAAATGTTCAGTTCCTCATCAAACTTTCTTCTACTAGTTTGGCACCCATTTTATATCTGCTTTGTTTTTAAGGAAGCTTATTTTCCATTGTTAATTTTTAAAAAAAGAATATGATTACGATAAAAGAACTTCCTAAATTACCCCGCCGAAAACACCTGCCTCTCCCCTACCAATTCAGTCTTCTTTGTGAAGGTCTTACCCCCTAAAATTGAGAGACGTCTGATAAGTACCGTATTAGCCGAGGCCAGACTTCTCATTTGCATGTTCAACTCTATTCATGAGTAGTCTTTTCATTTCCTTTTCTTGTACAATAATATTTCTTTAAAAAAAAGAGCCCATGAAAGGGGCACTTATTTTAATAATGAGAAATAAGATGTGTATTACTATTTCAGACTTACCTGCTGTCATAATATTGCTTTTGGTCACGTTACGATCGGCGTCAGTAATTACATTTACTTTCTCATGCCGGATACAAGGGCTCACTTAAGACTCTGAAGAGCGTCTTGCAGCCTTGGGGGTCTGTGGGTTGGAAATCATCAGGATTAAAGTCCGTGAGGAGAATTAGGATCAGGGTCAGATCACAGGAGCAGCAGGAAGGTAAAATATTACCATTTAAACAAGAAACGGGACTTTTCCTCCTTTCGTGAATCACGTTTTCCGTGACAGAGGAGGCTGCTTGCTGTAAGATGAATAGTACCTGACATTCACTCATCCATTTATTCAAGAGAAAACCATCCTGCGGGCCTACCAGGGGAGAAGCACCACTGTGTACAGCTTCTAACCGTGTAAAGTGTGCATTTGGATAGGTTCCTCCGGGTACTTATCTTTGGGTAAGCTCTTCGTAGCAAGATTTGGCTAAAAGTAACCTTGAGGGCTTGCTTACAGAGTGTATCAAAAGCGCTCAGACAGACACTGGAATACCCTAGATAAAGCGGCGTCTCCCACCATCTAAGAAGTCCATCTGCTTGGCTCAGGGCTCAGTCTCAGGAACCACCAGCTGGAGTAGAGAAAAAGGAAGGATCTCCAACCCCTACCCCTAGTCAGCCAGATCAGAAAAAGCCAGCCATGTCCATTCATGCAACCACATTCATCACAGCCCAGTCACCTCGCGCTCAAATTTCCTAAGAAAGAAACTCTCCTCTGTACCACCTGTCACTCTCCTGTGAGGTCCTGACCGCAAATGAGGTTCTCCGAAATGTCACCAGTATCAGAAAATGTTAGAGCCAGGACAACCTAAGGAATAAATATCTTTCCCTTTAAGACGTACCTCAGTTTACTTTATGTACTGTCTGATTTGTTCCTTACCAAAAAAAAAAAAAAAACAGGTAGAATAAGACCAGGTTTCCTCATGTTACGCTGAGGAAACTGGACACCAGCAAGGTGGAAGGACGTCCCCAGTTAGGAATGAACAGAGCTCGAATTCTGACCTCTGGGGTCATAGCCCCCCCAGGCCACTTTGGCTGGTAGCCCCAGCGGGGCCGTCAGCACCCTCCCCGCCCCACCCCACCCACCAGCTTAAATGCTTTCCTGGCACTCATCGCAGGGCTAGTTGTATATTAGTTATATGATTATTTGCTTCATGTCTCTCACCCTAGAAAGGAGGAATGACAGAAACTAAGCCTGTTTTTTTCACACCGTGTCCCTTCTGCCTTGGACGGCTGGGGAGACAAGTTGGGGGGCCAGTATGCCACCTGTTTCTCCTGACCACAGCTTCTCCCTGTGTTGATATATCGCAGATTCCTCCTGACCCCAGTGACTTCACGCATCCTTTTTCGGACCATAGCTGCTGCCAGAAATGGCCCTCTCAGTGGACTCGTCCTGGCACCGGTGGCAGTGGCGAGTCAGAGATGCCCTGCCCCAGTCTCCGTCAGAAGCCACACCACTGCTGTCCCCAGAGAAGGGGAGGCAAAGCTATAGCGTGACGCAGCAGCGGGTCGTGTTCCCCAACAACAATGCTTTCCACCAGGACTGGGCGAAGGCGTCCAGGAGATACCCCGGCAATAGAATCTGCACGGCCAAGTACAGCCTCTTCACCTTCCTGCCCCACAATCTCTTGGAGCAATTTAACAGGTAACACAGCCCCTTGCCTGAGCAATATGCACTTTAACCACGTGTTTGCCACTCAGACGAACTGAGGGATGATGCCCTCTTGGCCACCTTTCCTTTAATATCCAAAAGCATGTTCTTTGAGAAGCTTTGTCATTCATTCATTCATTCATTCCTTCAATAAATATCTATCAGATTCTACTGTGTTAGGTTATGTATTGTGTGTTAGAGAAAAAAAAGGTATTGCCCTGACTATATTGGCTAGTGGAAGATACAGATGTCTTCCCAATTTTAGGAATTATATAAATTGGTGCAAACTATAATTCTGATAGATACTTCCAAGAAGAGATATACGGGGCTATTGGAGTGAGTAAGGGAAATCTGGCCTAGTTAAGAAAGTCAAGGAAGACTTCCAGGAGGAAGTGATAAAGGAAGTGTAACCTGAAAGAAGAGAATGCATTAACTAGGTGAAAAGAGGCAGGGAGAAGTCAGAGAAGTGAGCCAGAAGAACATTCTTGCAGAAAGTCCTTCCTGTGCAAAGGCACTGGGGCAAGAGGGAACAAGGTGCACTTGGAAAACTTAAAAATGCAAGCCACTCTTTTGAGATACTATAAGCAGAATCATCATTTAATTATAAAGCAAAATATATACCTAGACATTATTCTAAATTTTGTGACTATTGTAAGCCACCATTTATTAAGCAACTACTGTACTCCAGAACCCTCTACATTGTATGTGTAGCAAATATAGCCCATGTAATATTTATAGAAGTCCTTTAAAGTAGGTAGTACTAGCCCCATATTATGCAAGACAAAACAGGTTCAGGAAAGTCACACAACAAGTAAACAATAGAAACCAAATTTGAATCTAGATGGATTTGGCTTCAAAGCTCTTACTATAATGTTCAAGGTGACACTGAAAGAGAATGTCATTTTAATTGGGAAGGGCCAATAGTTAGGAAGAAAAACGTGGAGAGTATTTTTCTTTGTGGCTTTCAGTTATACCTCCCTCGTACCTTTCAGGTGGGCTAACCTCTACTTCCTGTTCCTGGTGATTCTGAACTGGGTGCCCTCCATGGAAGTCTTCCACAGGGAGATCACCATGCTACCACTGGCCATTGTCCTGTTCATCATCATGGTTAAGGATGGTGTGGAAGACTTCAAGAAACACTGCTTTGACAGAGAGATAAACTGCTCCAACATCCAGATATATGAGAGGTAAGGGAAGTCATTTCCTCTGTGGCAAATAGGTTATGCAAACTTAGCAGCATTTTCCAAAAATTAGTCTCTCTTCTCACATTATAGTTCCTTAAGTTCGTTGAATTCAATGATTGTCAACCAGGGCAGTTTTGCCCTGCAAGGAGCTTTTGACAATGTCTGGAAATATTTTTGGTTGCCATACTGGGAAGGAGGGTGCTACTGGCATCTGATGGGTAAAGGTCAAGGACGATGCTAAACATCTTACAATATACAAGACAACTTCTCGCAGCAAAGAATTATGAGTCAGACCAAAATGTCAATGGTGCTGAGACTTAGAAACCTTAATTTAACTTGTGTAAACATTCCTATTATTAAACCCAACGGTGTTATATTATTAAGAGTAGGGTTGAAAGCTCCAGAGTGAAACTCTAGAATTGATTGGATCATCTCAGGAGACCAAGTTCAAGAGCAGTTCTTTGGAGAGTAACAGGCAGTGTCTCCCAGAAAAGAAAATGCATGCTGTTTTGAAAGCATCTGTGGCCCTTGGCTAAACATTCTTGCTTTTAGAACTTAACCAGGTAGGTTTTAGGACCCAGAGCTGGCACACCTGTTCTTGGCTGCCTGGGGTGGAAAAGGAAGCTACCTGTGTGTGACGTCTGCATTCCAACAGGTGGAGTCTCAACAAGTAGGAGGAAGTGACCCGGTGGGTACACACCTGTTCTCTGCAAGCTCTTTCCTTGTCATATTCCTCCCCTAGTGTTTGTACACCGGCTTTTTATTTTCAGTTTTCGTTTTGAAAGGAGAGAGAAATCTTCCGCAAAGAGGGCAAGCAAAAGATGTCAGGAACATCACTCGCTGGCAGCTGAACAATGGGACTGATCCAGGAAGAACCTCTTTCACGGGGATCTCAAGTGCCCTGCTATGAGAGTTAAAGAGACCGGACTGAGCAGAGATGAGAAAGGAAGGGAAGAGAAGGCGGAAAAAGAAAGAAGACAAGAAACGAGTGGTGGTCTCCAACCTGCCCTTTGAAGGATGGTCCCACAAAGAGAATCCCAACAGACATTATCGTGGGAATCAAATTAAGACCAGCAAGTACACTGTGTTGTCCTTTATACCCAAGAACATCTTCGAGCAGCTACACCGGTTTGCCAATCTCTATTTTGTGGGCATTGCGATTCTGAATTTTGTGCCCGTGGTCAATGCTTTCCAGCCCGCGGTGAGCGTGATACCCATCTGTGTCATCCTGGCGGTCACGGCCATCAAGGATGCTTGGGAAGACTTCCGGCGGTACAAATCCGATAAAATGATCAATAACCAAGACTGCCTCGTCTATAGCAGGTAAAGCGAAAGCCCGAGGAAGTCTTGAGCCCAGCTCTGATCTCTCTGTGGCCACTGCCACGGTCGCTGCTGTTTATGGAAGGATGGGGTGGGGAGATGGCATGTTTTGATCGCAGTGAAGCTGTTTGATTCTCCACAGTGGAGATTATGGTCTAAAACAAAAAAACAGAAAGGAAAAAAGATCGAGGCTTGAGTCAGTCATATATTAAAATTTGGAGGTCTTTAGTATGTGATGTTTTCTTTGCTGTTTCAGATGTAAGAATTGTGTATAAATTCTCATCCATTTGGGGTTCAGTGTGTCCATGAGCACGTTGGAGCATGTTTGGAGACCCCTGGAAGGAAGTGGCACCCCTATTTTTCAGGGGAGCAGTAGAGCACTGTATTAGGAGAACCAGCCCTGGAGACACTGCCTGGGTTGAACGCGGTCTCTGTCAGTCATTAACGTTATGTGATGTTAAGCAAGTGACCTAACCTCTCTGAAACTCATTTTGTCATTCGTAAAATTGGAGCACTTCCCGGGGTGGTCTTGAGAATTGCGTGCGATAATCCTTGGAAAGTGTTTAGCACTCCTTCTGACGTATGATACTCAACGTGCAAGCTGCAGTGGCTTGATTTATAGACTGTAAAACTTGCCTTAGCTCCATCAGGCTGTCCTGAAGCTTTCTCTCTGATGTTGTCCCAACCCAAACGAAAACTCCCCGCCCTCTGTCTTTCCGTGTTGTTTGATGTTATTTTATCCATGCTGTTGTTATAGAAAGACTCCATTGAGCAAGTAACCAAACTGGGTTGTGAGGGAAAGGATATGCTCTGGGTCAGTAAGGGAAGAAAATGGAATTATCATGTGTCTCAATTTTGCGAGCATTCACGTAGCCCAGAAAGGAGGGAGGGGACGAAGCCTGAGCACTCAGAGAGCGCACGGTGGTGAAGAGCACTTTCTGGGCTAGTGTGAGAAGTCTTGGGTGAGTCAGTCACTCAGATGATTGAAGCAGGTGAGAGCTTGACCTCCTGCCAAATAAGAAAAATGTCCGTCTTTCTCCCGAAGCACCGTCCCTCTGACTTCTTCCCTCTGATCTCATGAACCCCAGTTCAGCAGAAGTCCTGCAGTTTCTCTGGTCATTCTGCAGCTGTCGAAGGGCTGGTCTGTCTAAGGAGAAGCTCTCTTCCCTGGGGAGAACGTGGAACTGACCGACTTGGAGCTGGCTGATGAGAGAGGGTTTAGGAGCCGAGCTCCACTTGGAAAGCTGTAGCCTGGGGAGGTTTGTAAGGCGATCGTGTAACACGAGGGACTCAGTTGTCTCCAGAGCACCCCTCAGAGAACCTCCATGCCCTCTCCTTAGCAAAAGAGGAGCTTCTGGTCTGTCTGCCTGCAGGCCCACAATGGTACACCTAACAGTCTGAGTCCGAAGGTGTGGGTTTTATTTTTTTTCCAGCTGGCTCTAATTGTCTTGAATGCTGTGAGTATCCTGAACACCTAGAGTTGAGATGTAGTCATTCCTCACCTTTGAATAGAGAGGAAAAGCAACAGTTGAAGTGTGTCGCCTTTCCTAACAAGGCTGGTTTTTCAAGAAAGCGTTGTTTTCCTGTTGTCACCAATCCCCCCCATCATGTGTTGTTTTGTACTTTCTCCTGTGTTGTTTTGCTCACTGAAGATGCCCCAGTGAGGCTGGCTCCTCGGGGAGGCATACCTGGGGACCTCAGTCAGCCTGGTGTCCCATGCTCCCTGCTCTGCCAGGAACCCTCTGCCCTAAGTGTCCCAGAAGAGTGGACCTGTTCTTGGGGGCCTGTGCTGGGCAGGCCAGGCTGTTGTCATTCTGTTCTCAAAGTAGCTTCCAGGAAACACCAGAAAACCGAGGTGATGACAATCCAGAAAAAGAAGAGACATCAGTCCCCAGGCTTGCTGGCAGAAAGAGACAAGAAGGGGGTTTTGTGGCATATTTCCTAAAATGTATTCAGTGGAATAATAGTGACAGAGAGATGGTCTCTTGAAAAAAAAAGACCCATGGACAGGAAAAACTACACTGGCCCTCCTGAACCCGTGGTCCATGAAGGACTAAGGAAAGATCACAATAAAGAAGCCTGTTCATCTTTGCTTAACCCTATGTGGTTCCAAACTTACAGAATCTTGGAAATATTAATATCTCAATTGGGGCAATTTTAATTTTTCCATTGTTACAAAGTAAGTGACTACAGGGGGCCAGGCAGGTGATTGAGTGAAATAGACTGGCTATAAAAAGGAAAGCCATATTATTCATGTGCTGATACATGGTAGCAGGCAACAGGGAGCAGTGGGGACTGTGGCAAACTGGGCCAGGGGAGGTGGGGGCCTGTATTCATCTTAGGAGGCAAAGCTGGCCACTGAGCTCCAGCTGGTTACCATGTGGGAATATAGGCCTAGTGTTGCCAGATTGCCTAAGTTTTAATAGAGGAGCTAAAAATTCATATTTTTATTTGAAATAACCTGATTTTTAAGTGTTGGTAACTGATAGACTTTTTCCCAAACACTTCAGACCTATTTTATTTCAGACCTAAAAAATCTTATTTTGCCACTGAGCCCCCTGATTTGCAGATTTTGCTTTAGAATACCCTACGAATCTGCAAATGAATAATTAGATTATTCTTTCAAAATTCATCTTCAATGAGGGGGCATCTTTCCGTAGAGAGCTGGTATGAACTTGAAGCAAGAACACAGGCCTGTGTGTCGGGAGGCCTATGTGCTAGGCCTCGATCTGTGACCCACTACTAATAATAGCTTAGAAAAGTCATTTAAATCTCTGGATCTCAGTTTCTACTTTTGCAAAACTTAGGAATCAGACTAGATCTTGTCCTGTGAGATAAACTTATGGAAAAACAAAACCCACAGTCAGACAAGTTTGGGAAATAGCACATACTTGATGAGTTTCTTGAGTCAAACAGTACACGTCAAAAATAAAGTTTCTGGGAGAACCTTCAGTTAGGAATTATCCAACTTTGTTTAACTGTTGTGTCAATTGAGATGCTCTCTACTGCAAGAAGCAGAAACCTCAACTCAATTTTAAACAATGAAGACTTTGTTACTTAAGTCACTACAAATGTCTTAAGGTGGGCAAATGATCAGACATAGTTCAATCAGCTAATCAGCATTCTAGATGCAGCACTTAGCATTCCTTTTCATTCAGTTCCCATCTGTGCTATTTTTGCCCTCAGGCAGATTTCCTTCATGGTAGTGAGATGGCTGCAGCTGCTCCAGCCCTCACATCTGTATTTAGTAACCCACAAAGGGAGAAAGAAAAGTGCTTTTGGAAGCATTCTTGGAAGCTCCAGGAGGCTTACTCCTCAGTTTTTCCTCATCTCAGTGACCCCAGTGGGTCACATGCCCATCCCAGAACCAATCCCTGTGAGCAGGAGGTGAGATTATGCTAATTAGATGATACTTGAACCACAGAGCCCAGCATGAAGTTCACTGCCTTGAAAGCATATCGACTACCCAGGGGAAGATGAAAAACTAATTAAAAAATGAGATAGTTTACAAGAGAAGGAAGAACAGATGT
This sequence comes from Vicugna pacos, assembly GCF_048564905.1. Classification (NCBI taxonomy): domain Eukaryota; kingdom Metazoa; phylum Chordata; class Mammalia; order Artiodactyla; family Camelidae; genus Vicugna; species Vicugna pacos. The sequence continues at coordinate 20,280,459 of NC_133008.1, forward strand.
TAAAGAGGCCACCTCCATGTCCTTAACTCCATCCCCTTTAAGTATTTTTGATCTTCAACTCCTTGTGAATTGCTTTCCACCCATTAATAGGAACAGACACACTCTGGGATTCTGTAATGTGTATCCCTTAAGTTTTTCCAACTCTGAAGTGGCTTAATTCTATGAAAGATCCTGGAATAGAAAGCAAGAATGTGCTAGATAACTGTTATTATCTTAACTGATGGTCCTGAAGAATGTTTCCTTTTCCTAAATATCAATGATTTTTGACAGAATGTCTGGCGGAGAATACAAAATCTGAGAGGACAGTTGTTTTATTTTTCCTGAGAAGCAACATAGAAGCTTATATCCCAAACACTAGCTCTATCCATGTTGTCTCAGATTCACACATTTGAGAAAGTGATGTCAAATGTCTTCATTTTTGTGCTGTTGAATACAAAGGCCCTAAGAATTTTGCTCAGCCTAATCCCATGCATCATCCAGCCTGGGCTTGTTTCTACTGTGAGAAAATCTTTTTGCAAACAGCAGAAGCCTTGTTAACAGAATTACAATCCTGTTAAAGCATTTTCTTTTAATATAGCAACTGTGCTTGTGGTCTAAAGGTGACCCATTAATCAGATTTATGGGATGACTTCAAGGAGAGATTAGCTTCAGGATTTTATTAGCTTGGTTTCTCCCAGGGCTCAGTTTAATGAATCTGGAAGCCATACCCAGCAAGAGATTTGTGTTTTTCCATCCAGCTTAGTAAATTTTTATTTGTATTCAGAAAACCTGCAATTATGAAGCAGGAGTGTGAACCAAGGGAATCCGTGATGGAAGATTTTCGTCTGCACATTGTAATGTAGCAGAAGCCTTCCAGTATTTGGGTCAGTGCACGCTTATTAATCTGCTCAGCCAGTCCTAATTCAGGATCAAGCATGTGTGCACCAACATGGAGCCCCTGGAGGGGCTCTCAGTCCAGAGATCACGAGGAACTTGTGAACAGCTACAGTGTCCCCTGCCTGTGTACAAAGGGCTGCATGACACATCTGCCTGCAAAAAGCATCCAAGCCGAGGGAAGCCTTCCCTGAAGAGGTGACATTTCAGGAGGGCACTGAAGGATGAGCAGCGTTCACATAGCAGAGTAGACGTGTTCCAGCTCACAGCCTGTTCATGTGCCAGCGCAGGGTTGTATGTGTGACTTACGCTGGTATCAGAAAGACCAGGACTGAGAAATGTCAGGAACTTAGGAGATGAATGATTCAGATTAGAAATTTAAATTCTGACTTTTTACCAAGAGTTGGAGATTCTCTTCTGTGCATCAGGTGACCACTATAACAAAAATAATTCCAGATGCCGCAGGATTGCAGCCAGCCTTCTGGCAGCATGGCACTGAGAGCCTGGATCCCCGCAGTGGCAAGTTCTGCTGGAGAGGACGGACGCCCGGCCGGCAATTTGTTGTTATTTGTGCCGGTCGCTTTCTGTGCCAGTACCCCAACAGGAAAGGCTGAGACCGAGGAAGCCAGAGGTCCTGATCCTGGGCCGGTCACCAGTTAACTCTGTGACCTAAATGAAGCCGCTGAAGCAGTCAGGGCCCCATTTGTCTCATCTTTAAATGGTGATCATAACCTCTCTACGGTATATTTTGTGAACAGATATGCAGATGACACACAAGAGGGCTTGGAAGTAACAGAGGTACAGAAACAACTAGACGAAGCAACACTGCAAGAGAGTGTGTGAAGCATTCTCAACAAGGACATTTAAAATGTGACGTCTTACTGGATGCTTAGCCTCACACCTGGGCTTCTCTCAGAACTGCTGCTCGATGTGTGGGCGTTGAGCCTCCATTTCAACATCTGTACGATGGGGCCAGTATCAGCACTATCTCCCAAGGTCATGTGCATCGAACGAGATAATCCTTACAAACCGTTTAACTCGGTGCCTGCACCATAATTAGCCCTAAGTAATTTCTTTTTATTTCTAATTGTTTCAACTCTAGTTTTTTCAACGAGAGGCCCACCCTGTGCTTTTATGTTGCTTGCTACGGTCCCCAGTCATACAAGAGAGGAATTGCTTATTTTATTGGTGAAAGTCAAGGACATTCATTTACTGGTAGACAGGATAACAGTGTTTCACTTACACAATATTTTTTTTTATAATTATTGAGGTATAGTCAGTTATAGTCAGTGTGTCAATTTCTGGTGTCCAGCATAAGGGTAACAGTGTTTTAAAAGCAACAACCTATGCTCTGCTCCCTTATTTCCCTTCTCTTCCTCGTGGCAGAATTTAAAATCCGAATTTAGGAAGTCCCTCTGGAGCGTAGACCTCTTTCCCCAGCTCCCCTTCCACAGCACACCTGAGCACACCCAGACCAAGACTGAGACGGAGTCAAGGGATTTAGGTGGCCTCATGCAGCTCAGAGCCTAAGCCGCTTCTCCCAACACAGCTTCTAACCTGGAATGTGCATTAGAATATATTGTACAGCTATTTACATAGAAGCTATTTGGTCCCCTTTCAACTATTATTTTCCTCCACATAACATCTCTCTAGGAAACCCAAAGGGGATGAGATGATTGACAAGGCAGAATTCAGGCCTTACCAGGGCCATCCTAACACCAAAATAGAGCCATAAATTCGTCACCCTAAACTGTATCCTGGGGCTGCTGCAGGTGTTAAACAATGCATGTAAAATGCTTAGCATAGTGCCTGGCACTCAGTGGCACTCAGGAAATGTCAGCTCGAACATTGCTAAGGAGAATTCTATAACCTTGATAACCAGGGTCGCCAGGAGCTTGACCCGAAGAGAGTAAGAAAGGAAGACCATTGGCTGGGGTTGGGAACCGCATGAGAGGAGACAAACTCTCCACCATAGAACTTAGCACATAACGCAGCAAAGTAGGCCTGGGGGAAGAATCTGAAAAATGCGGGCAACAGAGAAACACGCAGTGTCATTTGAAGCATGACTGTGAAAAGTGCCACTGGCTGGAGTTTACAGACCAACAGACCGCTGCCTCCGTCCACCCTGCGGGTCTTGGCTCTGCAGGCTCCTCTCCGAAGCGCCCATTTTTGCAGGTGCCCTCCCCGATCTCACTGTCTCGCCCTGTGCTCACAGCAGGCCATAAACTGTTTGGGCCCATGCAGCTTGTCATTTCAGGATGGAATGCGTTGGGCTCTCCCCCAGACTCGGTGGGTGGAAGAGTCATAAAACAAGAACTCAGGTGTCCCTGAAGCTCCGCACTCGTGCCAACGAGCGTGATTTGTATTTCGGCAGGTGGGGATTTATAGCCTCCGCTTCTCTGTGATGGAGCTCACAATTTCGAAAGCTGAGGCTCCCGTTCTCAACCCAGCCTTGGTTCTGTCGATGTGTCCAGATTCAGAGTCTTCATCTGCCTTGTAGTTCTCCCTTGAACAGAACCAAGAGACCCCTCTGAGCCATGAAGGTCCCCCAGCTGTCACTCATCAGCCCTGGTTGACATGCCTGTGTGACCTTACCCAAGTTAGATAACCTTTCCAAACCTAAATTTCCTCATCTGTGAAACAGAGACAATACTAATAACAAAAGTCGTTTCATCGTTAGACAGCTAAATGGTAATGTGGGTTAAATGCTGGGCTTATTATAGGCACTCAATACATGTAAGCTTTATAATATTGTATTATATCATATAATATTATATCATATCACAGCTCAAGATGTCTTATATATTATTATATCATTATTGGAAGTCTCCACTGGTGTGTCTGTAACAAAAAGAGGTAGATCAGATGTCAAAATGACTTAAGGCTGGGAAAAGCTTCTCTTATACTGCCTCCTGTTGAAGACAGATCTACAAGGAATCAGTTACTAAATATTTACTCAACACTCCCCCATGTGCTAGACATCATAACAGAACCCATGTGGGTGCAGAAATATAAGACCCAGGGTCATCCCAGCTCTCGGCAAGCTTACCACACAGTTGA